>NW_024424453.1:3792993-3871995 GCF_017311325.1 Ursus maritimus | reverse complement strand
ATATATATATATATATATATACACACACACATCTCATCTTCCTTATCCATTCATCAGTGAATGGACATTTGGGCTGTTTCATAATTCGGCTATTGTTGATAATACTGCTATAAACATTGGGGTGCATGTATCCCTTCGAATCTGTAAATAGTAGTGCAATTGCTAGATCCTAGGATATTTCTATTTTTAACTTTTTGAGAAACCTTCATACTGTTTCCAGAGTGGCTGCACCAGTTTGCACTACCACCAACAGTGTAAGAGGATTCCCCTTTCCCTACATCCTCACCAACTTGTGTTGTTTCTTATGTTGTTGATTTTTAGCATTCTGACAGGTGTGAGGTGATATCTCATGGTAGTTTTGATTTGCATTTTCCTGACGAGTGATGTTGAGCATCTTTTCATGTGTCTTTTGGCCATCTGGATGTCTTCTTTCGAAAAATGTCTATTCATGTCTTCTGCCCATTTTTTAACTGGATTATTTGTTTTTTGGGTGTTGAGTTTGATAAGTTCTTTACAGATTTTGGATACTAATCCTTTACCAGATATATCTTTTGCAGTATCTTCTCCCATTCCATAGGTTACCTTTTAGTTTTGTGTTTTCTTCACTGTGCAAAACTTTTTATCTTGATGAAGTCCAAATAGTTCATTTTTGCTTTTGTTTGCTTGCCTTTTGAGATGTGTCTAGCAAGAAGTTGCTGTGGCCAAGGTCAAAGAGGTTGCTGCCTGTGTTCTACTCTAGGATTTTGATGGTTTCCTCTCTCACATTTAGGTCTTTCATTCATTTTGATTGATTGATTGATTGATTGATTGATTTCAGAGAGAGAGAGCGAGAGCATGAATGGGGGAAGGGGCAGAGGGAAAAGGAGAGAGAGAATCCTCAAGCAGACTCTCTGCTGAGTATGGAGCCCAACGTGGGGCTTGATCCGAGGACCTACATCATGACCTGAACCAAAACCAAGAGCTGGCTGCTCAGCAGGCTGAGCCACCCAGGTGTCCCCTTTTTTATTTATTTATTTATTTATTTATTTATTTTTTTTATTTTTATTTTTTAAAGATTTTATTTATTCGACAGAGACAGCCAGCGAGAGAGGGAACACAAGCAGGGGGAGTGGGAGAGGAAGAAGCAGGCTTCCAGTGGAGGAGCCTGATGTGGGGCTCGATCCCAGAACGCCGGGATCACGCCCTGAGCCGAAGGCAGACACCCAACCGCTGTGCCACCCAGGCGCCCCAGGTGCCCCCTTTTTTAAATGTATTTTTATGTATTGTGTATGGTGTAGGAAAATGGTCTGGTTTCATTCTTTTGCATGTACCTGTCCTGTTTTCTCAAGACTGTATGTTGAACAGACTGTCTTTTTCCATTGGATACTTTCTCCTGCTTTGTTGAAGATTAATTGACCATATAGTTATAGGTTAATTTCTGGGTTTTCTCTTCTGTTCCATTGATCTATGTGTCTTGTTTTGTGCCAGTACCATACTGTCTTAATCACTACAGCTTTGTAATGTAACTTATAGTCTGGAATTGTGATGTCTCCGGTTCTGCTATTCTTTTTCAAGACTGCTTTAGCTATTTGGGGTCTTTTGTGATTCCAAATGAAATATGTAATTCCATATAAATGAAAAATGCTGGTGGTGCTTTGATAGGAATTGCATTAAATGTGTAGATTGCTCTAGGTAGCATAGACATTCTAACAATGTTTGTTCTTCCAGTTCATGAGCATGGAATGTTCCATTTCTTTGTGTGTTCTTCAGTTTCTTTCATCAGTGTATTATAGGTTTTAGAATACAGGTCTTTTACCTCTTTGGTTAGGTTTAGTCCTAGATTTCTTATGGTTTTTCGTGCAATTGTAAATGAAATCAATTCCTTGATTTCTCTTTCTTCTGCTTCATTATTGATCTATAGAAATAGAACAGATTTCTATATGTTGATTTTGTATCCTGTGACTTTCCTGAATTCCTGTAACAGTTCTACAAATTTTTGGTGAAGTCTTTTGGATTTTCTATATAGAGTATCTCAAGTCTATTCTTAAATATTTCTGGGAAAGAAGATTCACTCTTCAGATAATAATAAACAACTCTGTGTTTGAATAGCATTTTTGAGGAGGTTCCTACTAATTTTTATGCTAAATATTTCTGCTAGCACTGTAATGTTGAAAGAGTAAAATTCCAATATATTTAGTATATTTGAGTTCAGATAATATTTTTGAAACATGTAATTACAATCTAAAGAAAGGAAGGTTTTCTCACCAAAAGAGAACCAGAAATATGAAAGCTGTGTAAAAGGAGATGTATCATATTAATACCAACTGACATCAACGGGAGAGAAAGAAAAGCAGAGGGCTGGCTCTTTCAAGGTCCTAAGCTTTAAAAAGATAATATTGTTGGCACTTCCTTGGAAGACAACAAAGTAACCTTAGAGTTACCTCCAAAGAAGGACTATCCAGGGTTAATTCAAATTAGATGAAAGCCTCTTGCCATTCCCCATGTTACAATGTAAAATTTTGAGAATGAAAGTGTTGGAGTAGTGCTGTGCAAGGGTCAAGAAAGATACCCTCGAAGATGAAACGGGTGAAAATGGGGGTGTTGTAAGAGGAAGCACGGGATAAAGGTTTTGCTGTTGTGTTTTTGGTGTGGTTATTTAGTAAATCCAGTCTGAGCATGTGTATTTTGAATTTTCTCAGGTGCTGCAAAGCCTCTTCACAGGCCCGGGAACCACTAGGCATAAATAAATCTAGGACAGCTCATTCATATTGCTTTGCCTCTTCTGCTGATTTGAATTACTGCAAACATACTCAGTGAAAAGGCAACGTTCACTTCCTTAGCTTTGTTGTTGCAGTGATTATAACAGCTAACTCCTGTAATCGACCCACTTTCTCTATTCCTTACTGCAGGAAGGCCAGGCCATCCATAAAAGGGAAAAAGGTGGGAGTATTAAAAATCCAGGTTGAGGGCCTGGGTGTCTCAGTGGGTTAAACGTCTGTCTTTGGCTCAGGTCATGATCTCAGGGTCCTGGGATCAAACCCTGCATGAGGCTCCTTGCTCGGTGGGGAGTCTGCTTCTCCCTTGCCCTCTGCCTCTGCCCCTGCTTGTGCTGGAGCAATCACTCTCTCTCTAATCAATAAATAAGATTTAAAAAAAAAAATCCAGGTTAAATTGATCCCCCTACATTAGTTTCATATGCTTTGTAGTCTAACATGTTACCTTAAAGATATTGACTGTAAGGTCACATCTTAAGCTTGGATAACATCTATGGTAATGCACCAAGTGATGCTAATTGTGGCTTAAACAATTAAAATAACTATGAATTTATTACCTCCAAAGCAGGTGTACTGTATCTGTGGGGCTCTGAATATTAGGAAGTTCTTCTTTATTAACATAAAGTTCAATCCTATCTTACTGTAGCTTTTATCCTTTGTCCTAATTTCAATCCCTGTGAGCAAGCACAAGTGCAATTTCTCTGAAGACAGCTATTTCATTACTCCATATTTATTCACCTGATGAAGGGCCTCTAATTCTTCAAGCAATCATTTCTAATATGACTGGGTTTCTATTTTTTCTCACCGTCCTGCTTGCTACCATCTAACAAATGTCATTTGATCCACATATTTATAATAAATAAATATAAATATAAACATATAAAATAAATAAATATATATTTCGGTCTCATTCATGGTTCCTGGCTCACGGCACCCATAACCCTTGGAATTTCCTGAGCAGTAAGAGTGATGGGAACATCTTTCGTCATAATATTTTCTCTTGTCCTCAATTCCTGAAACTGCTTTATGAAGGTGCAGTGGATTTCTCAATATTCCTAACATGCCCCTTTTCACCACCACTGGGTTTATGTGAATGAGGTGACTTTTGGAAGGCACCTAGTAATGGGACTGGCTGCCAGGAGAATCAATTAGACAGTCAGAGTCCCAACTCCTAACTTCCAGGGTGGGCAGAGCTGGAGGTTGAATCAATCACCGATGGCCAGTGATTTAATCCATCATGCCTGTGTAATGGAGACCAAAAGAAAAAAAACAAACACCCCCCCCTGCATAAAAAAAAACAAGAACAAACAACAAAACAAAATAAAAACCCAAAAGGATGGGGTTCAGAAAGCTTCTAGGGTGGTGAACACATCCACATTCCAGGTGGGTGAGGGATCCCAACTCCACAGTAAGAGAAGCTCCTGTACTTGGGACCCTCCCGGTCTTGCCCCGTGTATCTCTTCATTTTGCTGTTCATCTGTATCCTTTTAAGAAACTAGTAAACAAAAGTAACTATTTTCCCTGAGTTCTGTGAGCCATTCTAGCAAATTAATCAAACCTGAGGAGAGGATCTTGGGAAACTGATTTATAAAAGAAGCAGAGAGGGGCACTTGGGTGGTTCAGTTGAGCAACCGACTCCTGGTTTCAGCTTGGGTCATGATCTCGGGGTCCTGGGATTGAGCCTACATCGGGTTCCATGCTCAGCACAGAGTCTGCTGGAGATTTCCTCTGCTCCTCCCCCTGCTCACTCTCTCTCTCTAGAATAAATAAATAAATTTAAAAGAAAAGAAAAAAAAAAAAAAAGCACAGATGACAGCCCAGACTTATGATTGGCAACTTGAAGAGGGATGGGGGCAGTTGGTGTGGGACTGAGCTCTTAGCCTTTGGAATCAGATACTATCCCCAGGTAGAGAATATCAGAATTGAGTTGAATTATAGGACATCCACTGGTCAGTGAGAATTGCTTGGTTCTGTGGGAATCCTACCCCCAGCCCACCCACCCCCAACCACACACACGTACACATTAGAACTGGGAAGGGAAAGCTTATATACATAATACTGATAAAGTTAATTGGTATATTGGGACTCACGAAATGGAGGCTGCCCCAGTGGCCCAGCTCACACCACAAATCTAAACGTAATCAGCTTGCACTTTGGGAAACACCTGCAAAGAATCTTACATGGACCAATCACAGTCCTCTCAGCTTTTGTTGGTTTACATTACCTTAGAAAACAGGGCCTGCTAGCCTTGTAAGGAAATCCCTAACCTCCTGGCCAGTAGTACTGTTCTCACATTGCCTTTTCTGACACTGTGAAAGTCACTTTTGTCCCCCAACCTTTGCAAACAGTGTTCCACTACTAGAAGGGCACTCCCCCCAAACATCAGTTGTTTCCTTTGAATATAGGACATCAAACTTGATAGTAAATTGTTTTAGTTTTGTCTTTTGACTGTACAATATTATAGATCATATTTCTATTTGTGTTGCCTAAATTTTTTTTTAATTGCCGTTTCATTTTGTGGGGGTTTTTGGAGAAGGCAATTCATTGAGCAGATTAGCTTTTCACCAACCACTGTAGTTGATATACATTTAAAATATTTATGCTCCTTTTTCTTTCTAATTTTTCCTGTCTCCTGTTGTTTTAAAAGGTGTGTATGTTTTTTCTCAATAATTCCACAAAATCACTTTGTCTCTCGAACTGGATCGCCAGCCTTTTTAAACAAAGACTATTATATTCCTTCATTTCTTGATCTATATTGTTTGAGTCTCTAAGGCTCTCTCCTGCCCTAGAGTTTTCTCTCTGAAAATATGTAGCAGTTCCATGGTCTGTATCATACTAGAAAAAGAGTAAATCAACAGGACCTTGCACCTTGATTGAACTTTATTCTGAGTTGATATGACTAATAATTATAAATACAAAAATAATGGAAAATTTATCTCTCCCTTCTGAGATGGAAGGCATCCTTTCTTCACCATATTTTGGGGCAAAGAACTGGGTCTCATTTGATCTAAACTCTCTTCCACTGGTAGTGTATTTATTGGTCAGAGGAGAATATATAACAGAAAATACACTGTCACTAGTGCTAAGTACGCTAATCTCAAAATTAGTTCTTATCTTCCTGTTAACAAAAATCAACACATAGAGTACCTTTAGATCAATAATCCTAAAGTACAAAAAGTAACTAAATTGATTATTTAAGGCAAAAGTAGTAGAGATGAAACAGGGAAACCTATTCAAATGCAGAATGGTATAATGTTAGCACATAGAGAACACTGAGGGAATATATAGGATTATTAATAAAAGTTACTATTTTGTGCTCTACCATGTACTTGGGACATGCTGAGTGATTTTTAAGGTGCTATTGTCCTATCATCTTAAAACTTAGTGACTTGGAACAATTAAGCATTTATTTGACCTATGAGTTGGCTGGTGGGCTGGGTAGATCTTCAGCCCTGGGCCAGCCTCAGTTGATCTTGACTGGGCTTGCTCCTGCATCTGCAATCAGTCAGCATCTGGCTGAGGCCATCAGGGTGGAGGGTCATGGGTCTGTCATTATGCAGCAGACTAGTCTGGGCTTCTTCACATGGTGGTGGCAGAGTTCTATGGAAGTACGTGGATACTCTCAAGGCTCTGAGGCCTATGCATAGAACTGGCCCCCTGTATTGCATGGTGCACTGGGTGTTATACGCAAACAATGAATCATGGAACACTACATCAAAAACTAAGGATGTACTGTATGGTGACTAACGTAACATAATAAAAAAATTAAGAAAAAACTGGCCCACTGTTACCTCTACTACTGATTATACTAAGTTATTTGTATATTGTATTGTATCTTATCTATCAACCAAAACAGGTCACAAGTAGGAAAATGATATAAAATGAATCTTCATCTTCCAATATAATGCTTCGTAAGAATCTGTAACATACCCCTTTAAATAGAGACAAGTATGAGTGCTGTGAGTCTTAGAATTTTTAAATCACTAATCTCAAGGTAACATTTTTCTCAGTGAATATGGTGTGGTTGTGGAATTCCATAAATAAGATGTAAAAGAAATATGTAGAAATAAAATATTCAAAACAGTTAAATAGCCACATTATTAAAACAGTTCATTTATCAAATCAGCATTTAAAAATACTAATCCAAAATTCAAATTCCTTCTACATTATTCACAAAAATTTCTCTACATGAATATTTTCTCTTGGAATAAAAGTAATCATTATAATTAATAATACTTTTTATTGACATCCGATATCTTTGACTTCAATAACAAAGCCAGCTGTTCAAACACTCAGCTTTTGTTCTGTATTAATAATAACAAATCTTTTAGGTGCATCTGGTTGGCTCAGTCGGTTAAGCATCAGAGTCTTGATTTTGGCTCTGGTCATGATCTCAGGGTTGTGAGATCCAGCCCTATGTCAGAGTCATGCTGGGCTTGGAGCCTGCTTGGAATTCTCTTTCTCCCTCTCCCTCTGCAACACCGCTCCCCCCGCCGCCCCGCCCCGGCTCATGTGCACCTTCTCTCTCAAAAAATAACAACAATGACAAATCTTTTGACAGATATTTTAGTTTCATTTTTTTTTTTAGTATTTTCCACATACAGCTTGAAAAACACTTAAATGTAACATAGCAGTGTAAATAAAATAATTTTGAAAACCGAGAATGTGGTAAATGTATACATAAGAAATAAAAATAGAAGTTTTAGTTATGAATTAGTCAAACTTGATAGAAGAAAAGTTTTAAAGTTTATCAGTTGGGTTCTAAACTTCTTCTCTCTGGTCTCTCATATTTAGACCTGAAGATGAAGGAAGAACACTTTTGAGAGTATTAATTCACATTGGAAAACCAGTGTATGAATGTAACACAATTTTTATTCTAAATAACCACCTGATACGAATTTTCATGGCAAGCATTTTGTTCTCACCCTTTGTATCCTTTAAGCTTCCCTGAAACATTCAGTAAGTTTCCTTATTGAATATGTCTGAATACAAGAATCAATGGTCAAAATGAGGAGAAATTGAATACCATGCTTTTAAAGAAAAGCTAAAATAACCTCCAGTTTCTGGAGTTATGGAGGAATATGGATCAGTTCTCCACTGCAAACAACTAATATCCTGGATAAATTTTTATTTAAATGGAAATGCTCGGATATGCAGGCAACGAAGCAAGGAGTTTTCATTTCTAAAATCTAAGTAGTCAGAGAAGTCGAGATCTGAAGTTGGCTTTGAAAATTGAGGACATTTGTCAAACTGAATTTACACTATACATTTCATAGCTTCACAGGACTTAGGACCCAGAAGGAAAAAAAATCCATGTAGTGCAGGGAGTCTGTTAGGAGAGTCTTCCTTCAAAATACATTGTATGCAAAAGTCTGTATCTTCAGTTGAAGGTTAAGGAAGAATATCCAGCCAGGGGACTTACAGGAGTCCAAATGTATTGATCAGTGGGGACACAATGACCACAACAGAATCACCACTGATGAATGGAAAACACAGATGGTCCCTCCCTTGGGTTTATAGCCTGAAATCATCTAATCTGACTGGTTCCAAAACTAATAAATATTAGAATTTAATATAAAACTATGGCAGACACTACTGGTTTGTGCCATTTAGTTGTACAAATTTCTTTCAGACAATAAAGAGGGCAGTGTTTAATTCCTTATAAGGACTCTCAAGTGAGCTTGCCTGAATTTGAATCCTGATTGTATTGTTTTCCTACTATCTGTGTGATTTAGGTTAAGTTATTTAATTTCCTTTTTGCTTTGTCTTCCTTATTTGTATAGTAAAATTAAGTGAATTATTACTCAAAAGTGCTTAGAACATCGCTTGACACATAGTACATACTACTTAAATGCTATTTCAAAATGTAAGTACATTTATATTACAAATAACACATGCCATCATGGATTGAATAGTATTATAATCATAAAAAAAGTCTGATGATGGAAACTTGAGTTCTGGACCAACTGACTTGGTAAATTAGATTTTTTTTTTTAAATTGAGCACAAAAATTTATATGACTAACATAATATTTTTTGTCAAAGCAACTATTTGAAACATCTATCTGATAATATTTCAAGGTCTTAAACTTCACTATTGAGTAAGGTAGTTATAATCATTTCTATTAACAGCAGAAATAATCCATTTAAATAGTTTTCTTAAAGGTAAAAAATTGAGCCCACAGAAATTACTAAAAGTAATTAGAATGTTATACCAATGAAGAAAAAAATAATTTAAAATGTTGTTCTGTCAAAATCTTTATTGAATCAGCAGTGAAACAAAAGTATACACATGCATAATGATAGTGTAATTAGCAATTTAAATATTGAATTTACTACTACCAGGAATTAATTAATGAGTTTAGCCCAGAAGCAATAATGGAAGACTTTATGAAGTTGTGGAAATGGAAAAGCCAAGTGATTTAGATTCTTTTGGAAGACCATATGTTTGCATTTTAATGTCTCTTGAAAATTATACTAGGATGATCATTGCATCTATATACAGGAAATGAGAATCTGAAGAACAGTATGAATTAATTAGAATACATTGCTACACAATTAAACTTAAAGACACTTATTTCAAAGTCAGCTTTAAGAATAATCCTTGAAGAGTATTTAGTCAATATCATTACAAATACATTATAATGATCAGCTCTTAAGAATAGTTGAGAGACAATGTTCTGTGGATAGGCACTTCCCTTTAAATAAGAGAAACACTTAAGAGTGTTGCTTTTTGAAATCTTATAATTCACCAGGTTACTATTTACAAATTAGTTAGACCTGTGGCAATATATGAGAGGCTAAATTTATATTATACTGGTTAAATAAATAAGCCTCTCTGTTCTAACGAACATTAATTTCATTCCAAAATAGAAGAATGTAGAAAGAGGAACAATTACCTATGTGGTTATAACTGTAACAAAATATCATAAAGTTGCTCATAATATACTTGAGTTTCCTTAATGTCTTCTTTCAAGTGCAGTTTACAATATGAAACTGCTAATGCTTTCAGAAAATGTAAATCATAGATTGATATGAATTCTCGATTCTAAATAAATGGACTTTAGATAGTATTAAAACTGTTTTGATATCATTGACAGCAATTCTGATTACTTTCTGTTTTAATAGCAAAGTGTAAACTAATTGGAAAATGCAAAATGTTATTTGCAATTAAATTAAATTTTGAAAAGAATATATTTATTATACTCCATAATAGATAATTCACAGATTTAATATCCTCATAAATACTGACATAAGTGGCATATGTTTGTTTGCTGACAGCTTAGCCTTCAGATAGAAAAAAGAAGCTATTCTATTTTAAGAAATGAGATAAATTTCATCCTAGCCCTGCAAGCCATCTTTGTTTCCTCCTTTAACTAGTAATAGTAGTGAGACTGTTGAAAGGCGTGGAATATATGCATACACACACGATCGTGCCCCCAAATCAGAACAAGTGCTACTTTCCTAACTTGAACTCTCAGAATGTCAAAGTTTTTTTGTTTTATTTTGTTTTGTTTTCAAATTCCATTACAAATAGGATAAAGTGAGTGAGTTCAGTTGTGTTTGTTTTACAAAGATTTTTGGGTAAAGGGTGACAAGAGCATAGCGGTAATTTTAATTTTCTTTCTAAAAATCGATGTGGGGAAATTAAATGTAAACCGGTTAATAAAATCCAAATGGAGGGGCGCCTGGGTGGCTCAGTCGTTAAACATCTGCCTTTGGCCCAGGGCGTGACCCCAGAGTCCTAGGATCGAGCCCGCATCGGGCTCTCTGCTCTGGTGGGAAGCTTCCTTCTTCCTCTCCCACTCCCCCTGTTTGTGTTCCCTCTCTCTCTGGCTGTCTCTCTCTCTGTCAAATAAATAAATAAAATCTTAAAAAAAAAATCCAAATGGAACAAAAAAGAAAAAAGAAAGAAGCACATTTATTTTAGCTGACCCCCCCCATCATGATATGGTATTTGACCTGGTGTGAAGGTATGTATGTATAAATATATGTATTCTATACATATATTTTAATATATTGTTATACACACATTTCGTAATCAAATAGCAAAAATATTTAGAGATACAGGAAAGATTTGGCCTCTTTAAAGCACAGGCAAATTGAATACTAATGACAGTACTGACTTGGAAAACTACAAAAACTCCAGAACAAGGAAATTTTTCATTTTTTTTACACTGAAAATCAAATGCTCTCCAAGGAAAAGAAGATGGAGAGAGGCAGAGATAACAGTAGAAAAGAACAAAGTGGAAGCATTCCATATCAGTATCTTGGGCAGTCAGAAACTGACCTTGATTGCAAAGTGAGATGGGAACCTTGGGATTATTCTAGTCTAACTAAAGTCAGGAAGAGACTTAATCTATGTGTCCTTGATAGAGGAAAGATGCAGAAAGGCAGAAGCTCAGAGTACTGGGAAAGTTCCTTGGATTAATAATTGGACCAAAATGAATCTCAGTTTAGTAGAGCTGGATTAAGTAGTGGAAAGACTAAGGGGGGCATCATATTATTAAGCTAAAGATCTCTAAGGAGGCCATAGATGACCACGGGCATTGTTTGAGCAATCCTAAAGTTTTATCCCAGTAAACCAATAGAGGTTTATACATACACACACAGACACACACACTTTAGTAATGTGTTTCAATAGGTGAAATGTGACAAATAGGTTTAAGTACTGTTGGCACGTATAGAAAACTCTGTCTTAACCTCTAGCTAATAATCTGGAGGGGAAACCAGTGCTGCAGGGATGGAAGTGGTGGCTAGGTGAAGTGCATGTGGAGTGCCTGAGTGGAAATGGCCTGGGTCTAGGACAGCGATTTCGCAACTTTCTCAACTTTCAAAAATGATGCATTCAGAACAGAAAGACATAGCTTTGTTTTTTAAAAACCAAACAGAAGAAACCAAAAAAGTTAGAGCCTTGCCTTATCTTTGCATTGGTGAAGGATTTCATGAACATTGCAGTATTTCTCAGATATAGGTGGTACCCAATTTAAACCTCAACTTTTTCATTTGGTAGCGATGTAACCTTGCATGTATTAAACATTCTGAGTCTCTGCTTCATCTTTTATAAATTGGGAATAATGATTCTCAAAATTTCTGTAGGATTTGAAAGTGCTCAATAAATATTCTTTAAGAAAAAGAAACCAAAGAGATTTCAGGAACATATATTAAAGTATTTTTATAGTGTGAAATGTGAATTATAAATTAATACAACTTTATAAGTAAGTCAGGTGTAAACGTTTTCTTTCTTAGAAATACTCAGGTACATATATATAAAATTTATATATTTTAAAATTCACTAATACTCATCTTTAGGCCATTTATACCATCAAATTCATTTTATTGCAATTTACTCTTGGATAGACCTGGGATTAAATTTTTTATGATCAAAGAACTTTAAATCCAATCATGGTTACTTTTTGTAATTTGTTTAACTTGATTTATTTTGTGAATAAATGCTTATGCAGGGCTTTTGTGTCGATAAGAAATTGATATGGGTAGTATTTTTAATTTTCTTTTATGAATAATATTATATTAAAGTGTAATCATTAAAGCCGAGATCTGTAAGGATGTAAAGAGAACAGGTCACACTGTCTTCTGTTTCTTCCTTCTCTAGAATATGGTAGAGCAGAGAAAGGAGGTGTATGGGACAGTTAAGCCACATAGGCATATATGAGGCAAACCTAGAACATAGGTGGAAAGACTGGTATGATGACTCACTGCAAAAAGTCCAGGGAAGGCTGCCAGGCTCTAGGAAAGTGGTTTTGGTAGCACATTAAAATCAGCTGGAGAATATTTTTTAAAAACCAGTGTTGTACTATATTCCTTGAAATTCTCATTTAATTTTTCTGATGGTGACAAATCCAATTAAATCAGTCTTGAAGAATAGGTTGCAAGGTTGGTGTTTTTCAGTGCCTCCTGCATAGTTCTAATAACCAATCAAATTTACAAATCAAACTCTGGGAGAAGCCCTGAAGGTAACCAAGTCTGGCAAGAAAGTAATGATAGCACAGCAGTGGTGTGAAGTGATTGGCTGTAAGCTCCTGGCTTCCCAGATCCCGTGTGCAAGGGCCCAGATGTTTTTGTATACCTGGTAGTGGGTGTGAAGGTATGGGATTGGACTTTATTCCACAGAGGTCATTCTGAGGAATGGCTTAGGCAGGATCAATAGCAGCTATGTATGGTAGATGCCATTAAAAATCAAAAGGCATGAGAAGAGAGGTCATGGTTTGGAGGACCTAGTCCAGGATACCTGCCTTTACTTCTACTCACTTCTACTCACAGCTAGACAACGACACATATGGACCCTCTTTCCAGTGCACATAGTGCTTGGAGGACATACACTTAGAGACTTCTGGCACCCAGATAATGGCATCCTGGGCAGGAAGTTCTACCATGTGAGTTTAATGTGGATGTCTTCATTTGTACCTGAAGGCATCTAATCCCTCCATAGAGACCATTAAAACCTGGAAACACTAAGATGCATAAATTTAAAGCTTGTCCAATTATCAGCCTTTCCTCTACTAGGTAGGGGTTCAGAAGAGAGATTAGAAAGAAATAGCTAGATTTTTATTCTTGTATGTATCACATAGGTCCACACATCTATATTCCACTAATATCATTTTTATTTCCTTTTTAAAATCATTAAACAATTATTTTGAAGACAGAAAACACATCCTACTTCTGACATTTGCTAGCTATGGGACTTTATCAACCCTAGTTCCGTCATTTATAAAATGTGAATGACTTAGCTTATTTTCCAAAAGTTTTTTTGAAAATTAAATGGGCTAATATATATTAAAAAGATAAACTATTATAGGTAGGATATAGTATAAAAATGTTTAAATTATATCATGGGAAATGTTGCTTCTGCTTGCCAAAGAACAGAAAATCAAATGCCATATACTAGTTGGTAATTGTTTAGAACTCACTTTGTTTCATTTATAAAATGATAAGCTTCAATCATGACTTATTGTACTGGCCATAGAACAATCTGCAAGGCATTTTTGTATTTGGGTGATCTCCTGTGAAATCCTGTCTAATATCTATATATGCCCCCCTTCTTTTAATCTATTTTTAAGAAATATGAAAAAAACTTCAAGAGTAACAGTAGAATGAATTTACAGTATCATGTGCTTCATCTCTTCTATGAAGACGTATATTTAAAGAGATTAAACTAAGATTAGGAAGGTTTTGTTTATAAAAATGGCTTAATGAGTTTTAGATGATGCATGAATTGATCATTTCTGAGAGATATTCAACAACTATTATTTCTTTAGATCTTGATCAATAGGTCTTATAATAATAGGTCTTTGAATTTTAAAGCAAAACATTTGCTTTCAATTTGCAGGAGGGAGAGAAAAAGGGAGAGGAGTGCTCTATGAAGAATTGGCTTAGGCCAAGCCCCCTGTGAATATATCAAATAAGAATTCAAAAAGCAATTTATTTGTTTTAGTTGTCCGTGACTTGCCCACTATTACTTAACTGCAGTGACGATGGTGACCTCAGCACTGTTGTCAATTAAAATCCATGGAGGTACAGAAAGACGGAGGCTCGGCGAAGCGGATTCACAGAATTCTTGGCCCTGTTCCATTTTACAGTGAGCACAGAGACATTTTTCTTTCAGGCATTCAACCTTTCCTCCAATTCCTTGTGTCACTTATCAAATGAAACTGTCTTCCCTTTAAAAGGCAAAGGGAGGTGCGCCTGGGTGGCTCAGTTGGTTAAGCATCATCTTACTCTTATTTCTGCTCAGGTCATGATCTCCCGGTCCTGGGATGAAGCCCCAAGTCTGGCTGCCTGATCAGCGGGGAGTCTGTGGAGATTCTCTCTCTCCCTCTCCCTCTGCCCCTCTCCCTCCCCCCTCCAACAGATAAATAAATCTTAAAAAAAAAAAGCAAAGGGAATGTTTGAGCAATGCTTCCATATCTGCTTTACCGATTAGTAACATATTGTTCTACTCTGCACAAGAATTAGGTGCCATGGATGGATTCAAAACTGGATATTTTCAACTTTAATACCCCCAAACAGTTTATGAGAAGGAGGGGAAGGAAGTTAAAAGAAAACTGTGTTTCTCATCTCTTTGGAATATTAACTGACCCACAGAAAGTAACTTACCCATTTCAGTAATTGTTTTTATAACAAATGGATATTATGATTTGCATATGAATTGAACCTAATGTACCCACGAAATCCTGATCATACATCTTTCATTTCGGATTTAAAATTGGCAGTAAAGCTTTTCAACAAGATGCAGGATAACTTCTGGGAAAGCAAAGTTAACCTCATCTATTTATTTATTCATCCATTCATTCGAGAACAAAGTTAACTTTAAATGAGAGTTGAATAAAACAAGGATTCTTATTTCCTCATGGTAGGACGTTGATTGTGAATATGAAGATTTCAGTATTCTTAAAATTTTATCTAGACATAGTACTTGAAAATTTCACATTGCTTATACCAGGAACCAAAATATTTGGTACATGTAGATGTGGTATTATATTAGCTCACACATAGATCAATAATTTTAACATTTCTTAATCTTTGTTTATAGAAGTGGAATTAATTCAGCGTGTCTCATGAGGGATTTATTTTTTCAGTGGAAAGATTAGGCAATGGCTTAACAGATGTAGAAAATCATGAAAGGTTAAGTCTCGATTTCTAAGTAATTTGTAGATACGTTCCCCCCATTTATCAAAATAGTGTGTGTCACAGAAATTATTATATGGAATCAAAGCATATTAGAACCATAGGGGACTCTTGGATATGGTCCCATATAATCTCCTCATTTAATCAATGTGTAATTACAGGTAGAAGGGTAGAGCAACTTCACCGAAATCACATAATTTATCAGTGACAGCATTATATCTTTTGATTTCATTCATTCTTTTGTGCATATATTTATTCATTCAGTTTTATGTTTATTTTGGAAAGTTCTTCAGAAATAGGATGCTGATAACACCAAGGTCTTTGAAAATCTCTGTGTACCCCTTCACGGTCAGTTCCCATGCCTTTGAATCCAAGCACAATCACTAGCTTGAATGCCATGTTATCCCCTTGCTTTACTTTATAGTTTTCTATGTGTTTATTTACTAGCAAAACATATGTTAACTTTGCAAGTGTTGGAACTCTATGTAAGCAGTATCCTACATGTTGTATCTCTCTGAGACTTCTTTTATCACTTTATTTCATATTTTTCAGATACAACTATAATAACGCATGGGATGTAGCCCATTCATTTGTACTGCTGCACTGTGTTCTATTTATGGATACACCACTATTCATTCTTCCTTCTCCTTTCCATATGCATTTCAATTGTTTCTAGTTTTTTGCTATTACAAGCACTGCTGCTAATGATCATTCATGTACAGGTCTTTGGTTAACAAGGCCAAGGGTTTCTCTAGGTTATACACTTGATGTGGGTTTGCTGCATCAGATAAAGTTTTACTGGGACAAAGTTTTTATGTGACATTGTTTTCCAAAGTGACTGTATCAAGGTTCTCTCCCACCTGTAACAAAGGAGAGTTACTGGTCCTCTGTATCCTAAGCTAATCTTATCATTGTTTAACATCTTAATTTTGTCAACCTGGTGTGTTTGCACTCATTTCCTACTGTTGTTTTAAGTAGCATTACTCTAAATTCTAATGATACAGGTCATCTTATATTTGTTCGATGTTCATATTTTCTCTCCTGTGGAATATCTATTTTATCTATTACGCTGCTTCATTTCTTATAGATTTGTATGTTATGTATTTGCTGTACAAATTATTTGTTTGGTTATTTATGGGGTAAATATAATCTTTGCTCCATTCATCATCATTTATAAGGAAAATCGCTTTTTAAAAATTATATACATTCGAAAAGCAGGGTGATTTAGAAAAGAAATACACTTTCTCTGCAGGAAAGTCTGTATTGATACTGTAGGGCCAGCTTGAAACTGTTAACACTAAATGTTCCATTTTGGTAAGATTTAAAAATTTTTACTTTGAGTATGCTCAATGCCATAAATATCTGACATTTTAAAATAATGAACAGTCCCTGAAAATACATGTGCAAGATGTTAGTAGCCAAATCTACTTTATGAAAACAATAGTATATATCCACCTGCTCCTTAATGTCCCCTTTAAAGGAGAATTTCCATTGTGTCCTATTTAATTTTTCTAATGAACGTAGGTGTGACAGAAGAATGAGGGCATCTCTGCTAACCGGAAAATGTTCGGATGGAAATTTCCAGTTTTGTAGCCATTTCTTTCGGGTAAACTTAATGTTTGCCTATTTTCATTGTTTCACAGGATCTCACCCCCTTTCCCCCATCACCTTCCCACCCATAACACATGTACACATCTTCAACTTTTTTTTTCTGTTATTGAAATATGGAACTTTTATTAATTGTGAACCCTTTTTTCCCTCTTTCTGCTTGTCTTGTTTTGAGAAGAAAGGACCTGACCATCACTTTAGCTTTCATTTTGTAACTGAAACATTTCTGCAGAGGTGAAAATGTTGATTCCTATTGTTTTATGATTTAAAAAAATAAACTCACACAGCTGTCAGAAAGTAGTGATCTTCAGTCTGCATTAGGCTAGCAAAGATTCAAACTTGTGACCTGAAGGTGATAAACTTGAGTTTCCTTCACCCAGCAGCAATTCCATGAGTTTATTCCCTTATCATTTGATTGTCTTAAACTGAGTTCATAACCATCAATCATTTTTCTGTCAAACCTTATCTTTCTTTATAACTGAAAACTTTAAACCAAGTAAAAATGTTTTTAATTGTATCCTTTCATAAATAAAACTTTGTATTGATTGGATTTTACCTTATTTAGGGAATGGTACTCATCATCATTGCTATAAATTATATGTTTGGGGAAAATATTATCTTTGTGAAAACATGGGAAATAATTAGTATAACAGTCTACTTCTGTGACTTAGGTGTGCATTATACAAAGCTTTGATTGCAACACTTTCTTGAATGAGCTAAGCCTCTGTACAAATATTGGCTCCCTACAAATCACCTTGGTGATGTTTAGAAGTTAATTTCTCTGCGCCTTATTTCCTTACCAGTGAAATGGGCTTCCTATGGAACAGCATCATGGGGTGTTTTTGTCCGTTAAACAGACACTGCTTATGAATTGGAAGCTCAGAGAGCAAGGAGACTTCCACGTTTGGTATCGACAGGAGGTTATAGTTAACAGTTTGCTAGAAAAAAATTAGAAACGACTTACATGTCCATCAGGAAGGGAATACATATCTAAAATATCAAAGATTATGCTATGGACTACTGTCTGGCAGTTCAAATGGAATACATTATTCTATATTAACACCAGAAATAGAAAAATACATATAACGTTAAATAGGAAGGAAGTTAATGCGAGTAAACGCAGAAACATACACACCCAAACTCTATTTGTTGTTTTTGTATATATTTATATGTGGCAAATAAAAATCAGGAACTGGAAGGATACATGTTAAATGCATTATGGTAGTGTTTTAGGTGTTTTAATGAAGAAATGGAACTGGTAATCAGTGCAAGTGAGACTTCAATTGTGTGTAACCTTTATTTAGTTATTTTTGCTTAAGAAGTTGGAAGCAAAAATATGCATATATGTGCTAAGTATGTGTGTATGTACATATGTATATGTATTACAAAGTAAAAACCATAGGACAAAAGGGGCTTTGGGGTTGAAATCTAAAAATGATAATCCTAAAGAATAAGAATCATATTCCTCTCTGCTCTTTCTCCTCTCCCCTCTTCTCTCGCCCTACTACTTTGAATTTTTTTATTTCATAATTTATTTTCAAAGAGATGGTATATGTTATTCTGTTTCCGTGCTAGATGTAGTCTTTTGAATCCAATCATTTTAACTTTGAATAATGTATTCTCATTCGGGTTCCCCACAATTTATATATACCTTTCCTTAATAATAAAATTTCACTCCTCTCTGTGGTGGTGCAGCTGCTAAGCTTGACTCTATCTCCTAGGGGCAGGTTCAAGTGGAGGTGCCAGGACGTTTTCCATATGCTGTTAGAAGTGTCTGCAATGTGGTTGCACCTATTTATTCCCCTGCCAGTGGGTGTGAGAGCTCTTGCTTTCCTCATATCCTCACCAACACTAGGTATTATCATTATTTTCATTTGACTGTATTTATGTTGAGAAATTACATTTATCTCCTTGTTTTTATTTGTATTTCCTTAATAGTGAATCTGAACATATATAAGTTTCTTACATTTATTCACCATTTCGTTTTCTTCTGTAATTTGCCTTTTAATATCCTTTTTCCCATTTTCATTTGAGTTAATTATATTTTCCAAATTGGCTTTGAGGTCTACTTAAAATGCATTTTAGAAACTCTACTTTGTCTGTTAAATCTTGCAAATACACTCCATCTGCCTATCTCTCTTTTTCAAAACTTTAAGCGGTTTTTCTTCTTTTATGCCACACCAATATTTCTAAGTGAATAAAAATGTGAATATTTTCCTTTAAGATTTGTAATTTATTTGCCTTTTTCAGAAAAAAGTAACTTTATGCCTCTAGATCATAAAGTCATTTTTATACTTAATTAAAAAGGTACTTGGGGCACCTGGATGGCTGAGTCAGTTGGACAACCAACTCTTGGTTTCAGCTCAGGTCATGATCTCTGGGTCCTAGGATCCAGCTCTGAGTCAGTCAGGCTCTGCACTCAGCGGGGAGTCTGCTTGGGATTCTTCTCTTCCTTTCCCTCTGCCCCTCCCCTACTCACTCATTTTCTCTTTCTCTCTCTCAAATAAATAAATAAATCTTTTTAAAAACTTATAAAGTTTTATTTTTTACATTTGGCTTATTAATGTATCTATAATTTTTTGTGTATTTGTTAATACAGATCTAATATTTTTTCATTGAAAAGTCTTTTATGTTAATGCATTAAATTAATAATCTGTCTTCCACACTATTATGAATACATTTTTACCTTTAAATGTATAATCAGGTCTACTTGGAAATCTTTACTGGAGTTCACAGATCTATTTGTCTATTCATTATTGGTATCATACTCTCTTAATTATCATGATTTCTATTTAAATCTTGGTGTGTCAGAGCCACTCTTCTGTTTCAAAGTTGACTATTCATGGAAAATGACTCTACTACATGAATTGAGACTCACTTTCTTAATTCCAAGAAAATTCTATTTAAAATTTCATAGTAACATCAATGAATTTATGGATTATATGAGGGAAAATCAGCATGTGTCTACTATTTAATAATACTTTGGTTTCTTCAATTGTTCGTAATCTATGATCATAAATAATATATTTTCCTTCACCAACTTCTTGTGCTTCTTAAAAACTGTATATATTGGATATTTTTCTATTACACTTCCTAATTATTTTTACTAATGTATAGGAATACCATTAGAGCTATACCATATAGATCTTCTATACTGCAACCTGGCTCAGCTTTATGGTCAATCCTAATAGTTCGTACATTTTTTTTTCTTTTTATCATTAGGTCTTTATTTTTCTTGGTGAAAAAATCTAGAAAGTATTAAATAGAATTGTTGATTGTGGACAATGCTGTCTTCACTTGAAAGAGAATTCTTCTAGTTTTATATTAACTTTGCTGTTGATATTGTAGGAAAATATCTTTTATCAAGTTAGCAAAGTTTCCATTTCTAGTTTGATATACACTGCTTTTTAATCAGAAATGGTTACAGATTTTTAAAATTTAGCATAATTATCATAGTTTCTCCCTTAATGTTCTAATTTGGATAATTACTATACTGATAAAATTTAATGCTGAACAAATTTTATGTGTGAATGAGTTATGATATAATTATGTATGGCATGATGTAATTTGTTATCATTTTATTTAGGATTTCCATAACTTCATTAGTAGTCTATAATTTTATTTTTTAATGCCTTTAGTGTGAAGGTAACTCTAGTATTGAAAATGAGTTAAATAGTCTGCTCTTTTTTTCTACTTTCTGTTTTCTAAAATCATTAGTGTATAAAAAGGATTTTCACTCTTTGGATAGATTTGTGATAGCAAAATCATAAAATCCCTGTGTCCTAGTGTTTTTGCAAGAATTTAGACCACAGGATGTAATTGCTTTAATATAAATTGTCTATTAATGTTTTCTGTATCAATATTAAACATTTACCGTTTTTGATAAAGAAATATTCTTTCTTTTCTAGGTTTTAAAGTGAAATAGAAATTTTTACTCAGTGTATTTTCATAAGATTTTTTATTTATATTGCTTTGTTGGCCATATCCCTCATATCCCTACTCATGCTTTGTGTGTATCTTCTTTCTTTGTAGCAAGATTTTATCTAAGTTAATAGTAGTCTTAAAAGACCCTATCCTATGCTTTTTTGGTAATCCCTGTTGTGCTTTTATTTATATTTTATTCATTTTTTATTATGTTAATTTTTTCTGTAACATTTCATCATAAGACTTGTTTATTTCCATCTTATTTATTTTGTTATAATTTTATTTTATAATGTAAGCATATAAGTTTTTAAATCTCCTCCCTGACTACTATTTTAGGTACATTACACAGATTTTGAGACATATAGTATTAAGATTTTCATCCAAACGGATACTGTTAGTAGTCAATTAATTAAATTATTTTACTGGCCAGTCACACAAAATAATTCAAACATATTTAAAACATTTTATAGTTACTTAATAGACATGAAATTTACTTAACATAAAATACTTCTATCAGTCTCTTGGGAAAATTCCAAGTCTTCCTTTTCTCAATTTATTTTTAATTTTTTAATTCAAGTGTAATTATCGTATAATATTATACTAGTTTCAGGTGTGGAATATAGTGATTCACAAATTCTATACATTACGTAGTGCTCATGACCATAAGTGTACTCTTAATTCCAATCACCTCTTTCACCCATTTCCCTAGCCACTTCCCCTCTGGTAACCACCAGTTTGTTCTCTACATTTAAGAGTCTGTTTTTTGGTTTGTCATTTGTTTTGTTTCTTAAATTCCACATATGAGTGAAATCATATGGTATTTGTCTTCCTCTGACTGAATTATTTCACTTAGCATTATACCCTCTAGGTCCATCCATGTTGTTGCAAATGGCAGAATTTAATTCCTTTTTATGGCTGAGTAATATTCCATTTTATGTATATAACACTTTTTCTTCATCCATTCATCTATCAGTGGGCACTTGGATTGCTTCCATAATTTGGCTATTGTAAATAATGCTGCAATAAACATAGGGGTGTGTATATCTTTTTGAATTAGTGTTGGAATACTTTGGATGTAAATACCCAATAGTGGAATTACTACATCATATGGTAATTCTATTTTTAGTTTCTGATGAACCTCCATACTATTTTCCACAGAGGCTGGACCAATTTACATTCCCACCAACAGTGCACAAGGATTTCCTTTCTCCACATCCTCGCCAACACTTGTTTCTTGTGTTGTTGATTTTAGCCATTCTGACAGGTGTGAGATTGTATCTCATTGTGGTTTTGATTTCTATTTTCCTGATGATTAGTGATGTTGAATATCTTTTCAGGTGTCTGTTGGCCATTTGTATGTCTTCTTTGGAGAAATGTCTATGTCTTCTGCCCACTTTTAAATTGCATTTGTGTGTGTTGACTTTATAAATTCTTTATATATTTTTGATACTAACACTTTTATCGATAACTGTTTTCATTTGCAAATACCTTCTATTTAGTAGGTTTTAATTTTGTTGATTGTTTTCTTTGCTGTCCAGAAGCTTTTTGTTTTGATGTAATCTCAATACTTTATTTTTGCTATTGTTTCCCTTATCTCAAGAGACATATCTAGAAAAATGTTGCTACAACCAACATCAGAGAAATTAGATCTGTATTCTCTTCTATGATTATTATGGTTCCAGGTCTCGTGTTTAGGACTGTAACCCATTTTGAGTTGATTTTTGAGTATGGTATAAGAAAGCAGTCAAGTTTCATTCTTTTGCATATAGCTGTCCAGTTTTCCCAACACTGTTTCTTGAAAAGACTTCTTCCCATTGCATATTCTGGCCTCTTTTGTCATAGATAAATTGACCATATAGTTGTGGGTTTATTTCTGGGCTATTCCATTCCGTTAATCTATGTGTCTATTTTTGTGCTAGTTCCATACTGTTTCAATGCCTACAACTTTGTAGTAGATCTTGAAGTCTGAGATTGTGATACCGCCAGTCTTCTTTTTCAAGGTTACTTTGGCTATTTGGGGTCTTTTATAGTTCCTTAAAAATATTAGGAATATTCATTGTAGTTCTGTGAAAAATGCTGTTGGTATTTTGATAGAGATGCACTGAATGCATAGATTGCTTTGGGTACTATGGATGTTTTAAGAATAGTAATTCTTTCAATTCATAAACATAGAATGTCATCTTTAATTTCTTGCATCATTGTTTAATAGTTTTCAGAGTACAAGTCTTTCACCTTCTTGGTTAAGTGAATTCCTAGGTATTTTATTATTTTTGGTACAATTATAAATGGGATTGTTTTCTTAATTTCTCTCTCTGCCACTTCATTATTAGTGTGTAAAAATTCAGTGAATTTCTCTATATTGATTTTATATCCTGCAACCTTACTGAGTTCACTTACCAATTCTAGTAGCTTTTTAGTGGAGTCTTTAGGATTTTCTATATATATGTTGTATCATGTCATCTGCAAATAGTGAAAGTTTTACTTTTTTCTTACCAATTTGGATGCATTTTATTTCTTTTTCTTTTCTGATTATTGTGGCTAGGATTTCCAGTACTATGTTGAATAAAAGGGGCGAGAGTGGGCATTTTTGTCTTATTTCTGATCATAGAGGAAAAGTTCTCATTTTTTCACTATTGAGTATGAACTTAGCTATGGGATTTTCATATATGGCCTTTATTATGTTGACATATGTTCCATCCAAACCCACTTTGTTGAGAGTTTTTATCATGAATGGATGTTGTAATTTGTCAAATGCCTTTTCTGCATCTATTCAGAAGATCATATGATTTTTACTTTCTCTTATTAATGTGATGTATCACAGTGATTGATTTGCAAATATTTAACTACACTAGCATCCCTAGAGTAAATTTCACTTGATCACGGTGAATGATTTTTTAAATGTATTGTTGGATTTGGTTTGTTAATATTTTGTTAAGGATTTTTGCATCTGTGTTCATCAGAGATATTGGCCTGCAGTTTTCTTTCTTTTGTAGTGTCTTTATCTTGTTTTGGTATCAAAATAATGCTGGTTTTTCAGAATGAATTTGGAAGCTTTCCTTCCTCTTATTTTTTGAATAATTTGAGAAGAATATGTATTAAGTCTTCTTCAAAAGTTTGGTAGAATTCACCAGTGAAGCCATCTGGTCCTGAACATTTGTTTGTTGGGATTTTCTTGATTACTGATTCAATTTCATTGCTAGTAATTGGTCTGTTCAAATTTTCTATTTTTTCCTGATTCAGTTTTGGGAGGTTATATGTTCCTAGAAATGTATCCATTTCTTCTAGGTTGTGCAATTTGTGGCATATAATTTTTCATAATATTCTCTTATAATCCTTTTTATTTCTGTGATGTTGTTATTTCTCCTCTTTCACTTCTGATTTATTTGAGTCCTTTTTTTTTTTTTTTTTTTTTTTTCGTGAGTCTAGCTAAAGAGTTAATGGTTTTGTTGATTTTTTTTCAAAGAATCAGCTCCTGGTTTCGTTGATCTGGTCTATTAGTTTTTAGTCTCTATTTCATTTATTTCTGCTCTCATCTTTATTGTTTTCTTCCTTCTACCAACTTTGGGTTTTGTTTGTTTATTCATTCATTCATTAATTCATCACTCCTTCATTTGTATTTTAAAGTAGGCTGCACACCCAGCATCAAGCCCAATGCAGGGCTTGAACTCAAAACCCTGCGATCAGAGACCTGAGCTGAGACCAAGAGTTGGATGCTTAATTGACTGAGTTGCCCAGGCACCCTTGTTCTTTTTCTAGTTTTTTTCGGTGTAAGGTTAACTTGTTTATTTGAGATTTTTCTTGTTTCTTAAGGAAGGCCCATTTGGCAGTAATCTTCCCTCTTAGAGCAGCTATTGCTGTATCTTTAAGATTTTGCACAATTGTGTTTTCATTTTCATTTATCTCCATGTAATTTTTTAATTTCCTCTTTGATCTTGGTGTCCATTCATTGTATAGTAGCATGTTATTTAACCTTTGTGTATTTGTGTTCTTTCCAGAATTTTCCTGCGCTTGATTTCTAGTTTTATACTGTTGTAGTTAGAAAAAATATGTGATATGATTTCAATCTTTTTGAGTTCGTTGAGACTTGTTTTGTGGCTGAACATGTGATTTACTCTAGAAAATGTTCCATGTGTACTTGAAAAGAATGTGTATTCTGCTCTTTTGATGCAATGTTTTGAGTATATATATTAGATCTGTCTGGTCTAATGTGTGATTCAAAGCCACTCTTTCCTTTTTGATTTTCTGTTTGGATGACCTATCCTTTGGTATAAGTGTGGTGTTGAAGTTTCCTACTCTTATTATATTGTTACTGATTTCTTCAAGTCAATTAATAGTTGCTTTATATATTTGGGTGCTCCCATGTGGGATGCATAAATATTGACAATTATTTAATCTTTTTGTTGGATTTTTCCTTTTATGATCATGTAGTGTTCTTCTTTTTCTCTTATTACAGTCTTTGTTTTAAAGTCTATGTTGTCCAGTGTAACTATTGCTACTGCAGCTTTCTTTGTGTTTTCAATTGCATGATGACTGTTTTCCATCCCTTCACTTTCCATCTCTAGTTTTGAAATGTGTCTCTTGTAAGCAACACATAGATGAGTTTTGCTTTTTTATCTGTTCAATTATCCTGTGTCTTTTGGTTGGAGCATTTAGTCCATTTATACTCAAAGTAATTATTGATAGGTATGTAGTTATTGATATTTTGTTACTTGTTTTAAGGTTGTTTTTGTAGTTCTCTAATTCTTTCTTCTCTTGTTCTCTTCCCTTGTGGTTTGCAGGCTTACTTTAATGATATGCTCGGATTTCTTTCTCTTTATTTTCTGCATACCTATTAAGGTTTTTGATTTATGGTTACCATTAGGTTTATATATAGCATGCATATTAAGTTGATGCTCTCTTAAGTTGGAACTCATTCTAAAGGAACTAAATTCTTACTTCTCTCCCCCTCACATTTTATGTATATTATGTCATAATTTCCATCTTTTCATTTTGTAAATCTTTTGACTGATATTTTTTAAAGATTTATTTATTTGAGGGAGAGAGAGAGAGTGAGAAGGTAGGGTGGAGGAACAAAGGCAGAGGGAGAGGGAAAGAGAGAATCTCAAGCAGACTCCCTTTTGAGCACAGAGCTGATGCGGGGCACAATTTCATGACCCCAAGATCATAACCTGAGCCAAAGTCAAGAGTCGGATGCTCAACTGACTGAGCCACCCAGGCTCCCTTCTCTTGACTGATTTTTATAGATATACTTAATTTTACTGCTTGTGTGTCTCCTACTTTTCTTACTCCGGCTTATGGTCTTTTCTTTCCACTCATAGACTCTCCTTTAATATTTCTTGTAAGGTTGGTTAGTGGTGGTAAAACTGCTACTTGTCTAAAAAGCTCTTTATCTCTCCTTCTATTCTGAATGGAAGCCTTGCTGGATAGCATATTTTTGGTTGCAGGTTTTTTTCTTTGTATATATTATGCCACTCCCTTCTGACCTATAAAATTTCTGCTGAAAAAACATCAGATAGGTTTATGGAATTTCCCTTTAATGTAACTTATTTTCTCTTGCTGCTTTTACAATTTTCTCTTTATAACTACTTTTTTTTGCTGTTTTAATTACTATGTCTTGGTGTGGACCTCCTTGAGGCGATTTTGTTGGGGGAATCTCTTTGCTTCCTGGATCTGGATTTCTATTTTCTTCTCCAGATTCAAAAGTTTTCAGCTATTATTTCCCCAAATAATTTTTCTGCCCCCCTTTTCTCTCTCTTCTCTTTTTGGAATCCCTATAATACAAATGTTATTATGTTTAAGTGTGTTGCTGAGTTTCCTTCATCTATTTTTATTTTTTATTATCCTTTTTTCCTTCTTCTATTCAGCTTGATTGCTTTCCATTACTCTGTTCTCCAGGTCAGTGATTCATTCTTCTGCTTCCTCTAGTCTACTATTTATTCCCGCTAGTGTATTTTTAATTTCAGTTATTGAGTTCTTCATCTCTGATTGGTTCTTTTTAATGTTTTCTGTCTCTTTGTTGCAAGCCACACTGAGATCTTCCAGTCTTTTCTCAAGTCCAATGAGTGTCTTTATGACCATTACTTTAAATTCTCTATCTGATATATTATCTCTATTTCATTTAGGCCCCTCGCTGTGATTTTCTCCTTTTCTTTGTTTTGGGACATTTGCTCTGTCCCTTCATTATGTCTAACTCCTTGTGTCTGTTTCTGTGTGTTAGGAGAGTCAACTACAACCCCTGCTCTTGAAAGTAGTGGCCTTATGAAGAAGAGGTCCTATAGTGCCCCACAGTGCAATGTCCCCTGTTCACCAAAACCTGGTGCTTCAGGGGTGTCTCCTGTGTGTGTTGTGTGCACCCTGCTGTTATGACAGAGCTGGGTTTGTCTTCATTCCTGTTATCTGCAGTCACTCTCTTTGCCTGTTGTGCATGAGATTTGGTCCCTGTGTTGTTAATACACCAGTCTGGAGCTGCCTTGGTCTTGAGTTGTGGCAAAGCAGGCATTTCCAAGTCTTCTTTTTGAATAAGTGTGTGCTCTTTAGAGCCAACTATTTTTCTTTATAAATGAATCTCACAAAATATTTCATAACATTAAAATTTCAGTTTCTTCTAAGTGAAAAAATAAATATACTTTCAAATTTCTTTTACATTTTTATGAATTGCTCCTCTTTTTTACAGTTTGACAATATTTACAGTTTTCTGTAACCATTCATACTTATTTCTTTACCTAATTAAAAACTAATTTGCATAATATCCACTTTTACCTATGGTTTTAATCTTACCCTCTCTTTAGGGTCTCTGTCACTTACATACAAGATGCTATTATTTCTTTCATCTTAAAGATGAAACAAGATTCTCTTATAATTTCCTTAAAATATGCCATTTCTCTACAAAGAAGTTGGTTTAATGGTAAATTTAGATTAAGAGCAAGGAAAATGTTAGGGTGCCTGGGTGGCTCAGTTGAGTAAGCCTCCAACTCTTGATTGCAGCTCAGGTCATGATCTTGGGATCCTGGGATCAAGTCCCATGTTGGGCTCCATGCTCAGTGGGAAGTCTGTTTCTCTGCCAGTCTCTCCCTTTCCCTTTGCCCCTTTCCTCCACTGGTGTACTCTCTCTCTCTCTCAAATAAGTAAATAAATCTTAAAAGAAAAAAAAAAAGGAAAATGTTATAACCCTGTCCATCTCTAATAAGGACTATATATAACCAGTGATTTCAGTATTAATTGTGTTTCAGTAACAGTGTTTCAGTAACAGTGTCATTTTTCTGAAATAAAATTTGTGTTAGTATTTCATCTGTTTTTGCTATATATATTAAAACTAATTTCTGTAATCAGATCATCAGCTTTGTTTTAAACCCATCTTCAAGAATTGGTACCTATTTTGGTTTCTGAATCACGTGTCTTCTCTCTGTGGTTTAATAGTTAAGCTATATCATATGTTCATTATTTAGAATTCCTAGATATCTAGATATTCACAGAAGTAGTTTTGAAGTTCTGCTACAATATTTCAAAATGTCAAATGGAAACAATAGAATTAATAATAAACCATCTATACTAGTTAATTGATTTGACAAATACTGGTTTTGGATCTTTTATCAATTCAATATGGTATGATCTGATTAATTTTGTTTGCCTGAAAGTTAATTTAACAAGCATATTTCCTTTAATTAAAATAAGGGGGAAATATTTTCACATTCCATTGATTAGTTCTGTTATACTTCCATTTAGAAAAAAAAGTTCCATATAAAAGTTTTCTATGTGTGATATGTATAAAATACAAATAGGTCAATATTTCAGATTTTGGTTTTTATCCCCTGCTTTATCCCCTGTGACTTCTGTAGTTTGAAAGATTATGTTTCATGATCTGCTGTTTAGAGACTCCTTCCCCAGTAACTCAAGTTTAAGCAGAGGATTGTTGTTAACTTTATCTTAAATGTAGCTCAATGTCATATGCAGAGGCCATTAATAAATCACTGTTTCATAAAAGTTGTGTGAAAACATATTTCAAAAATGTCTATGGTATGATCCAAAATTCTTTAATTTGGAGTTTTACTTTAGTTAACTCCTTAAGGGATAACTGTTTTTGTTTTTGTTTTTGTTTTGTAAACTTTAAACATGAAAACAACATAACTTTTAAGGCAGCATAAATAATTTTAATGGAAATGACATTACTTTATACAATATCAAAACAAATTCAGCAAATTCATCATTTATGTCCTATGTTTTTCTTATTTCTCATCATTAGCTAGGCATAAGGCCTGAAATGAAATACATTCTCATCAGTCTTTCACTGACAGGCCACTTTTATCAATTGCATGCTGTGCTTGTATGCAATAGATCAGTATGTGTGAGCTTGACACTTTCATCACAAGATGACTCCTGTTGAAATGTTGTCTATATGAGCCACAGAAATATATAGTAAAATTACATCAGGAGCTCTGATTCTGAGGGTTTACCATAGAGATAATTGAATAAAGCTTTGGTCACCTTCAAAAAGGAAATTCTATCAACATTAGGAATGGACGGCAATAAACAATAGCAAGAACCTCAGTTTACTTGGCATTCTGAAAAGGACAATAAATGCTCTTTTTTCTTTGCAAGAATTAAAAGTGAAGTGATGACATAAGAATCCTATAAGAGTGGTTATGAATGTTCACTGCATTCAAACACAATATAGGATTTTCATGGTTTATATTAGTATTTATGCAGTGAGTCCATGAATTACCCTGGGAGTCAGTGAAAAGTGTCCCAACCATTTGTTCCTGACAGCCTTCATGGAATGTGTCTTTGTGTTGGGTGTAATAAATTAATGGAAAGCAAAAAGAGTGCACTACCCACATTAAAAATTTTATACTTGATTGAGTTAATTTTAAAAATATTAATACTAAAGATTTATTGAAATATCTTGATGGCTCAGCATAGTCTTTCAACTTTAATGATGTATTTATTGAAGAAATGGCTGAGCAGTCTATAATATCAATACTTTTGCCTATTAAAACTATCTAATCATACCAAAGTAAAGATCATATGGACTTGATTAAGAATAAAAGGGAAGCTTTTCAACTAACATCTAACAGTCACTATTTTAGAGGAATGGCCTTATAGAAATTTAACAACCTGCTTTTGTTTACCAACAATTTTGTGATTTTTAGCTAAAATACCTTTTTCATTGGATCCACTTCCTGGAGAATGTATTATTATTATTAATTATTATTATTTATTTTTTCATTCAGTGCACACACGCAGTATACAAGCAAGTGGGTTTTTTTCTGATGGTCCGAATGCTAGCACTATAGCTTCTTAAACAGTACTAACAGTCACAGAGACACCTTAACATGTCGTGATATGATAACAAGCATGGTGATTTCTCAACATGGGCACTTTTATAAAAAGAGGTCAGCCCATTCAAGGTCCTCCTCCCTTCCTTTGGTAATTACTGAGAGTATTTCTCCAAGAGTTGTGGAGAATTACGAACACAATCCTATACTTTTAATTTAGAAAGTTTTGAGTTGGCCCAACATAATTTGTTAATTAAAAATTAAGGGGGAAAAAAAGAAAAGAAAAAGCATTTGGTTTATCCTAGCCCCAAATTGAGTGGATGTGTCATTCAAAATATTTATAGCTTTTAATAAAATATCTTAGTCTTTAATACAATTCTTAGTTTCTATGCCAGTTTCATTCACTTATTTCCATTTCTTCATCCCACATGGCCCTATCCCTCTTCCCTCACCCCAATTCCTTTTGCTACAAGTTGAAAAGTCTTGGTGAAAATTTTATTTCTAGTAATTTTTCCCCCTCATATGCTATGCTTAAAAAGCAGAACTGGACCAAACTGACTTTTGTTGCTTAGAGTGAAAATGCTTTTTACTACCTCATTCCATATAATATTATTTTAATTATCCTTGTTTTTAAAGTGTTATCAGGATATTAATTTTCCATGAAATTTTTGTAAGGCTTACTTTTTTCTTATTCGTTTACTGCGATATCTAGAAGATTATGTATCGCATAGACTGTGCTCCTACATTTGCTGAAGGTGTTATTAGTCGGGTAAAACAATGTATTTGTGTTTTTGTTTTCAAGCCGTAAAAAATCTTCCCAATTAAGGCTTTAAGGTACTTTTTTGTCTTTGTTAATTTTTTTTAGCATAATATATTTCCTTTCTGGAAATAACTGCTTTTTTTCTCATTTCTAGGCATTGTTTTATTCTTTTAATTCCTTATAAATGGGATGCTGTTGTTTAAATTTATCTGCAAACTGATTCTTAAATCATTTTTAAATGATTATAGCTCATTTGTTTTCATTGCTATATGGAATTCCATTTTTTTCAATATACTACAGAATATTTGTTTTCCTATTCATGTATATAAGGTATTTTCCAATCTTTTCTCGTTTTTCCAAGATTTGACTTATCTTGTCACATTCTTATGCTTTTATTTCTAAGTCAGAAGACTTGAATTTTAATGTGATTAACTTTATCACTTTTTAAAATATGTCATTTTAGAATTTAGAATTTCTTGAGAAATTCTGCCACCCAGATATCATAGAAATAATTCCCTACATGTCTTTCAGAAGTTTTAAAGTTGACTTTTCACATTTAGTTTTCTAATTTGTTTGGGGTTGTTTGTTGCATAACATAGGTATTCAATTTTTTTTCTTTTATGAATAAGCAATTGTTAAAGCACCATTTAAGTGTCACCACTGATCTGTCACAATCCAAGTTTTCATGTTTATTTGGGTTTGTTTCTACAATAGTAAATTAGGTTCATTTATCTATTTCTTTGTTGGTGTTCCAATGCTTAAATGTCATGATCATGATAGCTTAATAATGTCTCATTTTATAGTAGTTCAAGCTCTACAAACATATTTCTTTCCTTCTAAGTTGAGTTGGCTTTGTTGAGTCTTACAAATCTTAGGATTAGCTTGTTAAGGCCCACATGTATTCAAAAATCTTTTGTCACTTTGACTGCAATTGCATTGATTTGACTGGAATTGATAATATGTGGAGGAGATTTCAGGACACCATAAATTATTGAGTTTTCCATACATTAACAAGGCATAGTGTCAAAATAGTTAGATATTTTCCATATTATGTCAAGATTTCTTCAACTTCCTTTATTAATGCTTAATTATTTCAAAATGTGCATGCTTCTATTATATTATTTAGCATCTTATACTTAATATTTGTCTGTATCTTCATGGAGCCTAATATGAGTTGAATTGTGTCCTCCCCAAAGGCATATTGAAGTCCTAACCCTTAGTACTGGCGAATGTAACCGTTTTTTGGAGATTCAGCCTTTGAAGATGTAATCAAGCTAAGGCAAGGTCATACTAAATATGGATGGACCCCAAATCCAATGACCAGTGTCTTTATGAGAAAGATTGAGGAGATAGAGACAAAAACACATACAGAGAGAAGATGGCCGTGTTGAGATGGAAGCAAAAACTGACAAGCCAAGTGCTAAGAATTGCTGGTACGACGAGGTAAGGCAAGATTCTCTACTAGAGCTTTTGGAGGGGGTATGACCCTGCTGACACCTTGATTTCAGACTTTCAGGCTCCAGAACTGTGAGGAGATAAATGTATGCTGTTTAAAGCCACTCGGTTTATTGTAGTTTGTTATGGTGACCCTAGGAAACTAATACAAAGTCCTGTTTTTAGTGTCGCCTTTCACTTCTTGTTATTACGAAAGTACTGTAAGCAATAACAATCGCTTTCATTTTGTTATTATTTCTACATTTGATCAAGAGAGTACATGTTATATATGACAAAAAGTGAAAGAGCACTGATGGTATTTTTGTGTGTGCGCCCACTGTTTGCTAAGATCTGTACAAAGTGCAGCATATGGATTATTTAATATATTCTTCACATCAACTTTATGAGGCATTAGCTTTTACAATCTTCTTTTCTTATAGATGAAGTGAACAAAAGAGAGGGAAATTTCATTTTCCCCCTTAAAGCTGGCTGAATAGCAGAGCCATGATCAAATCTTAGTTGTGGCTATCCTTAAGAGTTTTTTTTTTTTTTTTAAAGATTTTATTTATTTATTCGACAGAGATAGAGACAGCCAGCGAGAGAGGGAACACAAGCAGGGGGAGTGGGAGAGGAAGAAGCAGGCTCATAGCAGAGGAGCCTGATGTGGGGCTCGATCCCACAATGCCAGGATCACGCCCTGAGCCGAAGGCAGATGCTTAACCGCTGTGCCACCCAGGTGCCCCTATCCTCAAGAGTTTTTAAACACCTTACGATAACTGCCTTTCCTTAGTAGGGATTCAAAGATCATTACAAAGTAAAGGGGCATTGCTGTTGATCATGCTTGGAGGTTTAAAGATCAATTTTTTATTCAAATAAATATTTCCCTAGAACTCCAATATATAAAAGAAGGGCAGAAAGTTCTGGAACTGTGTCTGCTTGTCCTAATCATTGTCACTCTCAGCCCGACCCCAGTATTACTCTACGAAAACTCGAGTCTTTGCAAAACATAGAATTGAAACTGACATCTTTGTTTTAATGGTATGGAAAAATGAGACTTATGGAGACAAAGTGATTTGCTCACAATCGTTGTGTCGGATCCTGACAGAACTGAGATTAATAGAAGTCCTACTGAGAAGGAGAAGACTAGCCAACATTTTGTAGCATAATTGATATGGGCCATCTGGGCTTCATTTTTTCTCGTATAGATAAAACCGGAAGCCCAGGCATTACTAAGCAAACCATCCCACAGCTGCAGGCAGTACCATGAGCAGCTGTGAGCAATGTGCATTTTATGAAATAATACAGGTGTTCTGCATTATAAATATTGCTGAGACACTAAATACCATCTTAAATAGAGATTAATTACAAAGGTAATAATTGACAGTGATGGAGAAAGCATGTCTTAACTATGTGTAAAACACACTGTCTTCCATGTATTATTTATTAGACTTTGTAAAATATAATTTTTGTAGCCCGAGGAGGAACTAATGAATTTGAACAAACTGCTGAAAGTTTTCTTTTATTTTTCCCTTGCATCTAATCATTGGGGAAATGCATTGATCTTAGGTGACCATGAACAAATATCTCAATTTTTTGTTCCAACTTCTAAATACATAGAGGTTTGCAGTGTGGGTTGTATGACAGCCTGGCTTCCCTAAGGTATACTAAGGGCTTCAAGTACTAGTTGGTTATAAATTTTGCAAATTTCCACGATAGAAGTATGTTAACTGGAATGAGCAGTCCCTAACACACACCCTCAAATGTCAGAATATCTCCTGTGGTCATATTTCCTGGAAATCTGTTTGGGATAATAAATGGCCAGAAAAAGGTTAAAGCTTGACCTTGAAGATTTTGGAAAAAAATAATCAGGGTAGATTGAGATACATGTCTAAACATGTATTACAACTAATGCTATCAGTATACCAATCAATCAATCTGTAACAAGCAACCAGTGATTGTCTTAATATCTAACATATACAATAAGCATTTCCAAATTTGTGTATACCTCCATGAATTCCTCTATATGGAACATTCAAATAACTCTCTTGAGATGTAACAGGAGAAGAAGTCTATTGTACCTGTGTACATTCGTAGCTCGTGCCTCAGACTACAGATAAGCCTGAAACAGCCTGCTGTCACTTTGTGGAAATCAGTGCTATTGTAACAACTAGTGCGTTATTTTGATACATTGTAAATTAAACTCCATTACTCTCATACATTTTCTTGGATCATAATTAGACAGTAAGTGTATAGAAAGCGGCTTCTTCCTTTTCTTCAAAATCGTAGTCCAGAGCTCAGATCAACGTTTGAAGTCCTGCTTTGAGTAAGCATGGCTCTATCTTGGTTCTGAACCGAGAACCTTGCCTGGTCTGCTGGGGATTAGGAATTCCTGTTCAAGTTAGTGGGATTTAGAAAGAACCCTTTGCCCAGTGCCCTGGGTTAATTTATGTGCTGTTTAGATACTCCTGGAATGCAATACAAGTTTTAGAAGAAAACTTACAGGAGAACATCTTTGTTACTTTGAAATAGGCAAAATTAATTAAAATGGATGCAAAAAGCACTAATCATAAATTTAAAAAGATAAGCTAGACAATATTAAAATTAACTTTTGTAATCAAAAAGACACCAATAAATTTGTGTAGTAACGCACAGAGGAGAAAATATTTACAATGTATACATCTGAAAATGGGCTTTTTTGGAATATATAAACTAATAAATAAGGAAAAAGGCTAAAAATAATAGCAAAAATGGACAGAAAATTTGAAGACACAATAATGAAAAGATTCCAATGGCCAATAAAGATATGAGAAGTTGTTCAACTTCATTAATCATTAAAAAATGCAAATCAAACTTCTAATGTGTACCATCAGAATGGCTAACATGACACAGAAAAAGTCCATTATGATGAAGATGTATATTCAACAAAAATTTCCTACATTCCTGTGGGTGTGTAAATTATTACAACTTGGAAAAACAGTTAACCAGCATTTACTAAAGCTGAGTTGTGTACCTCGTGATGAAGCAATTCAATACCCACGTATACACCCAGAAGGAACAGGTATATATGCTTAATGAAAGATGTGAGGTAGAATGTTTATAGCAGCACAATTTCTAACTGCCTCATGCTAGAAATTACCCAGGTGCCCAATAAGAATAGTGGATAAATTGTGGGGCGCCTGGGTGGCACAGCGGTTAAGCGCCTGCCTTCGGCTCAGGGCGTGATCCTGGCATTGTGGGATCGAGCCCCACATCAGGCTCCTCTGCTATGAGCCTGCTTCTTCCTCTCCCACTCCCCCTGCTTGTGTTCCCTCTCTCTCTGGCTGTCTCTATCTCTGTCGAATGGATAAATAAAATCTTAAAAAAAAAAAAAAGAATAGTGGATAAATTGTAATATATGGATTATAACACAATGGAATATTATTCAGCAATGAAACTCAATCTTAGAAGTCAGGATAATGGGAACTTCTGGGTGATGGTAATGACTGGAAGGAATTATTGAAGAAGCACCCTGATAATAGTTTTGAGTGCAGGTTACATAGGTGTGTTTAATTTGTGAAGTTATCAAGCTGACATAATGTTTGCACTTCGATTTTATATTGCAATTAAATCAACTGTTAAGAATATAGATGTGTGTGTTACCTATAGGCAGACTTCTTTTTTGCTCTTAACCCGACCTCTTATTTTCTGGCCGAACTTCTCTGTCCTGACATTCTGCTGCATGTTTATCACTTGAACAAGGGTTTGTTTCAGAAAGTCAAGCATGTTGCCTAGAGCTTTCCCCATCCCTGGAGTTTCTTTTTTTTTTTACCTAGACTGGATCATACTTAGAATAAATCTTGTACATCATTCTGATGGCCTTCTCTCAAAAGATAAATAGCTACCGCACTGACATGAAGCTCCTCCAGTCTTGGCAATTTCTGTTGGTTCTTTGTGGGTACATGGACACCAAAGTCTTGTTGGGGCATAGGTTTTCCATGTCCTCTCAAGAATTAATGATTTGGGCTATAAACTTCTCCCAGAAAGAGATTAGTTCTTATTTCTTGGTGAGTTTATTCTAGTCTTATGTAAGCCACGTCTAGGACCCTCCTCAAATATACCTTTTACACTTCACACCCTGTAAGAAGAGCCCCGCTAGCCTTGCTATGTGTTTAAAAACTTGTCTAGTTAACTGAGCCTTGGAATTTAAATTGTAAGATAGTCTTAACTGGTTCCTGTATTGTTATTTTAAAGAAGTGAGGATTTATAATTTTGTATGATGCTGGAACATTTAAAATTTAAAAAAGTTTTATGTAAAGCATTTCAAGGCAGTATCAAATAAGAATAGCAGTTCCTTTCCTTGGACAGTATGAAAAATTAATCTGTATTAGAAGGAAGCTTCAAAATCGTTGGTGAGTTGCTCTAATATGTTATCTTTCACAGTTCAGCACATTTCCGTTTAACAGGTTCTGAGTAGGCTGAAGTGGATAGTTATGATCAGGGAATTACTGTATTTTTTCTGACCACTTATTTAAAACATCAGTTGTGAGTTTCCTACCCTGTAATTGACATCTTGGGTAGACCCGCACTAATATTCTGTTTACTTAGACATTAAAACAACACTATTTTGAGGAATTAAAATTTAAGGCAAATCTAAATCAAAGCTTTGTTCTCACATCTGTTTTCAGATTTCTCCTTGAACCCGCATCTCAACCTGGTCTACTATTGTAGGACAAGCAATACGAAAGAATTTCGTGTCTGTTTTGGACCTTCTTTGTTCCATTTAATTTTTTCCCTCAGCCCCTCACCCCCGCTTCTGGCTCAAGTAGAGTCAGGCTGATAAAGCAGCATGATAAGAATGAGGGCATATATTTCTCTATTTAGCTGATACCTGTGGTTTAGTATTAGCCAGTGAAGGCTCTTTTTCAAAGCAGGTGTTCTAATGCTTGCTTTTTTTGTGTGGGATTATTAGTCCGTTCTTTCAAAGACTGTGTAGAGCCCCTGGCTCTCGCTGACCTCCGATACGGCGATATGCTCTTGGCTGACTGGTTATCAACCCGTAGCGCGTATCCTGTCGCGGAACCCCTACAGATTGTTTCTTCTGGAAACCTGTGTGCCCAATAGACATTTATTTTGGGTAGTATCCTTTTAAAATATGTCAATTCTAGAGACTTTTGTGGAATCTACCTGGCCTTAGGTATCTGGGCCCGGTTTGACCACCAAGGACAGAAGTCCGGCTTGCTCCGATTGCTCTCTCTTTTTTCGCAGGCTCCTCAAGGCAGCCACCTGTCTTCAGATTATTCTAGACAAAAGCCGTTATAGGTAGCTATGCCCCAACCTCTAACCTATATATGTGAAGCTCTCCCAACAGTGCTCTTGACTTGTGTCCTGGTAGTTTCCCTGGACAAGCTGAGGAGGTGAAGCAGCAGTTGGAGCAGAATCCTCTCGGGTAGTAAGATAGAAGTTTCCCTTCTAGCAGGCATCTGCAGCCTCTGAAAGTCTTCTCTTGGTGCCTCCTTCACTTGCTTTAAGTGGGGTGAGGGTGGGGAGTCCCTATCCTCTCCTCTGTGGGGATAAAGATGAAATGACGCAGCATTCTATACTCCTGCCAATTTCTTTGTAACAGCTCCTCTGTCCAATCAATCAATCCTTACCATGCTTGGGTAACTTGGAGACTGGTGTTAGTTACTAAATCTGTTTGCCTCATTCTTAGTTAGTCCTACATTTATGTGCTTAGCTTTCCTATTTAGAATTTTGTGTATTTGCACCTCTTTCATGTCAGCTTTGAAGCTTAGATGGAACTCAAAAAAGTCCCAAATGACATGTTTTTCCATACCTAATATTCTAATACATATTCCAAACATATAGTCCAATAAGTCTGTAGTCTGTGACTCTATAGACCAGTGCATTCCCATAGGAACATAATGCAAGCCACAGTTATAATTCTCAATTTTCTAGTGCAACTATTAAAAATTACAAAGAGGCAAGTGAAATTAAAATATAGAATATTTAACCTTTCATATTCAACATATAATCACTTCAACATGTGTCAGCATGAAAACATTAATGAGAGGGATGCCTGAGTGGCTCAGTCAGTTAAGTGTCTGCCTTCAGCTCAGGTCATGATCCCAGGGTCCTGGGATGGAGCCTTGGGTTGAGCTCCCTGTTCAGCAGGGAGCCTGCTTCTCCCTCTCCCTCTGCCTCTCCCCCCCCATTCATGCTCTCTCTCTCTCTCTCAAGTGAATAAATGAAATCTTTAATTAAAAAATTAAAAACATTAATATTTTACATACTTAAAAAAAATCCAAATCTTGGAAGTCTGATGGGTATGTCATACTTAAAGCACCTCGCATTTTAAGTAGATATATTTCGGGTACCTAGCAGTGCACGCGCTCTAGTGGCTGCCATACTGGAAAGGGCAGCCATAGATTATTAACTCCTTTAGGGTATTATCTAGGCCTTCTTCATCTCTTTATGTATGTGGCGCAGGTAAGGAAATTGGTAAATGTAGGATGAACAAACATGTGAATTCATTTATGGCTATCTGTAAGAAAAGTTAAACTATCTGTCATTTGAAGAAAGTTACAAGAACTTTTCATCTAGTTGTCCTGGGTTTTCATCAATATGACAAAAGAGAAATGTGTAAGTATTCACTCATTAAAATAATTAAAAGCAAGAAGAAGAAATAATATTGAGTTGGGAACTATTGGATAAAATACCAAAGAGTTTGCTGCTCCTTAAGATATGATTTAGAGTTTGGATTTAGCCACTTAACATAAATTATTTTCAAAGAAAAAGCAGTGCAAGTAGAATTTTTCAGTAGTTCCTCTAATACAGTTAAGCGTGTTAGTGGTGATCCTGGCTCCTGGCATCCTGAGGCTGCTGATGCACCAGCCTTCACGTGTTAGCAATTTATGCTAATTCTAGTTCAGTTACGAGGAGGAAAAGCCAATATTTTAAATTAGTCATTTGGTCCACAACCAACTGTGAGAAGCACATCAGTATGTTGATTCAATGTGCCTTTGGTAAGAGAGAAAGAGCACAATTTGCTCTCCTTCCTTTCACTTGCTATTCATTGACACCATTGTTTTAGGACAAGACTTCCACCTCTTATATATTCAATTTTTGTTTCACTTAGCAGAATTTCTAAGTTACATATACATATAGTCAAATTTTACTGCCAGGCAAGTCTACCCAGAGACAACGTTGACATTTATATTCTACGACGTCCACGGGGGCTACAAATGTTTTATTGCATTCAATAAAACACACCAGAGTGAGTGTAAGGACTATTTTGAGGTAGTCTATGTTATTTTGTTTTATTCAGAATAAGAGAAAATATATTTATAGAGAAAGCATGAGATTTGGAGACTGGGGTTCCTAAATTCAATCCTACTTGAACTTGTATCACCTTGAGCAAACAACTCCAGGATTCTAACACCCATTATGAAATGTTAAAAATAAAGCAGCCGGTGTTTATTAGCAGGTAAGAGCAACTCAATGATTGCCCACTTTACTCCTTTGTTTTTTCAAAATTTCAATCACTAATGTGTTTATGCAGTAATCCAAGTCCTAAAAATATAAATTGCAGAATATCTTTGACATAGATGTGGAAGTGGATATGCACATGATTAGATGAAATAGAGATTAACTTTATTTTGAGGTGAGTCAGTGATTGGGAAGTTTCCATAATAGAGTTGGCACTTGAGCTGGTCTATGAAGAATGTGTATAACTGTGATAGGTAGAAGAAGGGAGGAGAAAACAAACAAACAGAAAAACACAGCTATTAAAAATGCTGTTACTGCAATTACATGGCAGGCAAATGTAAAAACCTAAAAATGTAACAGAACCGATTCACTGCTCCTTTTGGTCCACATTGTTCTTAACCCCTCTGTTAGTGATTTGTCAGTATAAATCTTAAAACTATTTGTGAACAAGGCAAACAAACATTTAGTCTGCTTTTGTCTGTGAAACTGCCATTGAGATTAAAATTGGAGATGTGAAAGTGTTTGTTTGTTTATATTTCCTTGATAAGGTCTCAATGGTGTTACCCTGACATTTTTTCTATCCTTTACTACACGTTGTACTTTCGAGACACTCAAACAATGCATCCTGAGCTGCAAAAACAATTGATATTTAAAAATTATATGTAAAAATAATTATCAAGTAAGCATTAATATTAAAGTAAAAATCGGGGGAAGGCAAATGTATTTCTCCTTTTATTTTTATTTTATTATTAATTAATTAATTTTTTTTTGAGAGAGAGAGAGAAAGGTCACTTATGAGCAGAGGGGAGGGGCAGAGGCAGAGGGACAGAGAGAATCTTAAGCAGGCTCTATCCCAGTGCAGAAGCCTACACACAGGCCTCAGTCTCACAACCCTGAGATCCTGACCTGAGCTGAAATCGAGATTCAAATGCTTAACACACTGAGCCACCCAGGTGCCCTGTCTCCTTTTAAATTAATAATATAAACTACTCTGAGTCTAAGTTTGAGCACAATATGATTCTAAATATATGGACTCAAGTGTGAGGGGAGTAATTTTTAGGATGTGATTTCATTATCAGAGGTTGGATTGCATCGTTAGACTCTATTTGTAATATTTCAGCTCAATTCCACCTGCTTTTAAAAGTAATTTCATTAAAAGATGTGGAACATAGGGTTTAGTTATACTTTTCTAAGGCAGTCAAATAAATCATATGTTTAATCAAGGGTATTATATTAAAATAATGTATGTAATTGTTTCCCGAATATTTAGCAATCAGCGTTTTTTGTTTGTTTGTTTGTTTGTTTTTGTATTTTCTTTAAGTAGGCTCCACACCCAATTTGGGGCTTGAACTCACAACCCTGAGGTTAAGAGTCACATGCGCTACCAGAAACCAGCCAGATGCCCCTGCAGCCTCCTGAATATTTAGATAGCATTTTAATATACTATTATAAACCATAAAATTTTAGAACTACATTCTAGTTCATCACTTTTATTTTATAAATCAAGGATTGATATCCTTTTAGAAAAAAAAAAGACTAAAGATGTATTCTTTAAACTCCTAGTCTACTCCACTGTTTTATCAGATAATGTATTTTTATATAAGGTGAAGAAAATAGAATGTTTGGAATTAAAATAATAAACTCAGCAGAAAGTACATGATGATGGAAAATTGTTCTTATTTCCGTGGAAAATTGCATATGATCTCATTTATCTCCTACAATCCCTCCCCCATGAAGCAGTCATTTAGCAGATACATTTTATAGTTCTGTAAAAAAATTTTAGATTATAAATTGCTCTGACCAGAAAATATTGTTGGAGGAAACAATCCTAAAGCCTTAGGCTAGAGCAGGATTAAGTTTCTTGAGAATGAAATAGCTATGTAATATTTTTGGCATTTGGGAATTTTCCAGACATTACATTGCTGTTAGGTAAAATAATGGAGTGATTTTCTTTTTAAAACTTCATTACTTCACGTATACACTGAAAGAAAACAAAAACAAAAACAAAACAAAAACACTTCAAACAGCAAATGGAACTTACATAGTAAAGAATGCTGCTTATTTAGTTTTCCAGCCATGGGCTAAACCACCCATGTCATAAGACACTGGCACTGGTTATTTTCTAACTAAAATCTAAAAAGCCAACTTCTGAATGGCTGCATTATTTTCATTTCTTTTTTTAAGGTTGCATGATTTGTTATAGTAGTTGTGATGCATTTTTAGGAGACTTGACCTGAAGTCAAGGACAGGGGGCAAATCACAGCTCTCAGGTGTTTTCAGTCTACCCTGAGTATGACCTTAATACATTCCAGAAGCTTCAGTAGTCTTCACATAGCTTTTTTGCCGGGAAGTTGCTGGAAGGAAAAAAGGAAAACAAAACCCAAAACTAAAAACCTCGTCATTCCTTCACTGCAAGCCTCATTACCTGTTTTATATCAGTTAAGGAAAGAAACTGCAATTTTTCTTCTGTTTCAAATGTCTCTTGATGTCTCTTTACCCTTAGTCTTTTCTCTGACCATGCCTGGCATATGGATTCTCTTGAAGAGCGCATCTTACTCTGTTGCTCTATGCAAAATCTTCCAGTAATTTCTCTTTGTTTGACTGCATTTAAACTCTTCAACTTGACCTGGAAGCCTTTCTTCAGTTTATGCAACAACTTCACATTCATCTTTACATGCATTCTCCTCAAATATATTCTGTGCTTTCCACTGAATCTGTTTCTTTCTGTGTTCCATACTACTTCTGTTCTTCCTCTCTTTTAAATACGCCTTTATTTCATTTAAAACATATCCTCTAATAAGTACATGGACTATAAAGTGCAAGAAAAAATTGCAAATACGTAAAAATTCATGCCATCAAAAATAACATTGTGAACACCAGCTGAACATTTTCTCAAACATTTTTCTAAGCATATTTAGAAAGTGTTAGGTGGCCAGGTAGGCGAGCAGAAAAGCAATTTGCCTTTATGTAAAGGGAAATCATCACGACTCTCCACAAATTCTCCGTTTTATATGATGCTATAGTTAGTGGAGCAATACGTAGATGATTTTTAAAAATAGCTTTTATTTAATAAAAATTTTATTTAGTTACATGGTTATTCAGGCTTCATGAAGATATTCAGCCATTCTTACCCATGAAATATAGCAAGAATATGATCCCTCCTGAACCTAAGAACACCTACAATGAAATCAATTGTAAAACGTAATAATTTTCTTTTCTTTCACGGGAAATTTTAAGAGTATCTCTTTTAAGGGAACATTAATCTGAAGTTCATAAATTCCTGAAATTTAATATGTTTCCTGTTAAATTCTACTACATGGTCACATACATGTAACATAGCCATAATTCTTAAAATAAGAGAAGATAAACAATGTCTTGGAAAAAATCTGTGAAATGAGAGTCTCTTAATGGTTGGAAAGCCAGAAAGATTATTTGTACAGGAAAAGTAATACATTTAGTTTTACTGAAATTTAATAGGTTATTCATTCACTTATTATTTGGCTGGATTTCATCAAGTTGTTTTTTGTTTGTTCATGTTGTTGTTTGTTTTGCTTTTTTTTTGTTTTGCATTATGTCAGAAGAACTCACCAGGGTTGTATTACCTGAGTTCTGTCATCAGTGAGAAAATTTTTCATTTGTTTTTGCTAGTTAATAACAGCATGTATGGGTGTCATATTCTAAAGTCAAGTTTTCATTACTTGAGAACTTTGGGAAATTTTACAAATGTCTAAATGCTTTTACTTTTCTGATGAGGTATAAGCTATTAGAGTTTCCTTCACCCCTTCCCAATGTCCCCAACTACGGATTGTAGTCAATTACCGATTTCTTTTGAAAAACTGATATTCTCTTTCAATCTGAATATTTCGATTGTCTTTCCTTTCTTCTATTTTTGTCTCTGAATATTTTTTGGTTCTATTTTCTACTTCCTACTTCATGGAAACCAGTTTTTTTTGTATATTTTCATCTTTTTTTTCTCTAATTGTTTTACTGTCCTTTACTGTTATAATCTCAAGACTGTTCTAAGTCAATAGAGAATTTTCAATCATAGCTATTCTTCCACTTGCGGTTTCCAATTTTTTTTTTTTTTTTTTTTTTTTAGAAATAGAAAAACAGACTACTAGTTTCTCGTCTGGTTTATTAGGAACCTGGAAGCTGTCACTCTGTTTTAATAGACTAAAAACCTGAACAAACTGAAAATTTAACAGCTCCTCTTAGATCTGTCAGAAAAGTGAGGTCATAAGGCTAACTGTTGCTCCCAAAATTTGAGAGACGAACAGGATGGGAACAGAGACTCACAACCTACTGGAGCAGAAACCTTTGAACAGAAACTTCCATGAAAAGCAGTATCAGGATAGGAAAACCTAAACTGTAACTGATAGATTTCTAGAGGCCCCGTGTGGACACCTCTTATACTTAAGAACTTTAAGGGGATCTAGTCATAATGCGACCCTCACAGTTTTGTGAGTTTTACCTTCAGGAGCTATCTCATATAAATTTTGTGGATATAAACTAATTCTAAGATTTAAATGAAAAGGCAAAAGACCCAGAATAGACAGTTTGAAGAACAAAGTTGGAGGATTGATAACACTCAAAGTTTTTTTATAAAGCTACAGTAATCAAGATAGTGTTGTATTTGTAAAAGAATAAACAAATAGATGAATAGAACAGAATAAAGAGCCCAGAAATAGACCCGCGTAAGTAGTCAACTAGTCTTTGAAATGGGAACAAAGACAATACAGTGGGGCAAAGGCATTTGTTTCAACCAATGGTGCTGAAACACATGCAAAAAAAAAAAAAATCTAGACATAGACCTTACCTCCTTCATAAAAATTAACTCAAAATAAGTCATAGACCTAAATATAAAATGCAAAACTATAAAACTCCTAGGAGACAACAGAAAATCTAGGTGACCTTGGGTAAGATATGACTTCTTTAAGAGAACATCAAAGGCACAACCCATGAAAGAACAAATTGATAAGTGGGAGTTTATTAAAATTAGAAACTTCTGTGCTGTGAGAGACAATGTCAAGAGAATGAAAGAATAAGCCACAGACTGAGAGAAAATATTTCCAAGAGTTACATCTGATAAAGTACTGTTGTCCAAAGTATACAAAAAATTCTTAAAACTCAATGATAAGAAACAAATAGACTAAAAAATTAGCAAAAGGACAGAAAAAGCATCCTACCAAAGGAGATATAAATAAGCATGAAGATGACAAATACGCACGAAAAAGATGTTCTACATCGTATATTATTAGAAAATTGAAAATTGAAACAACAATGAGATACTAGGACATACCTATTAGAATGGCCAAATCTAAAACACTGACAGCACCGAATGCTGATGAGGATATGGAGCAATGGGAACTTTCATTCACTGCTGGTGAGAATGGGAGGACAGTGTGGTAGTTTCTTATAAAATGAAACATACTCTTACCATATGATCCAGCAATCATATTTCTTGGCATTTACCTGCATAAACTGATAACTTATGTCCACACCAAAAACTTCATGTAGATGTTTACAGCAGCTTTATTCATAATGGCCAAAACATGGAAACAATCAAGATGTCCTTCAGTAAGTGAGTGGATAAACTAACTGCGAGGGACGCCTGGGTGGCTCAGTTGGTTAAGCCTCTGCCTTCAGCTCAGGTCATGGTTCCAGGGTCCTGAGATTGAGTTCTACATCGGGCTACTTGCTCAGCTGGGAGCCTGCTTCTCCGTCTCCCTCTGCCTGCTGCTCCCCCTGCATGTGCTCGCTCTCTCTCAATCAAATAAATAAATAAATAAATAAATAAAATTTTTTTAAAAAAGTTAAAAAAAAAATAAACTGTGATACATCACACAATGGAATATTACTCAGAACTAAAAAGAAATGAGCTGTCAAGCCCCGAAAAGACACGGAGGAACCTTAAATATATATTGTTAAGTGAAAGAAATTAATCTGAAAAGCTTCATACTGTATGATTCCAAATATGTGACATTCTGGAGGCGGTAAAGCTATGGAGGGAGTAAAAAGATCAGCAATTGCCCAGGGTTGGGAAGAGGGAGGGAGGACTAGGTAGAGTTTCTAGGTCAGTGAAAACTATTCTGTTTGATACTTTAATGGTCAATCCATATCACTATACATTTGTCAAAACCCTTAGAATAAACAATGCCCAAAGTGAACCTTAATATAGACTATGAACTTTGGTTGATAATGACATGCAGTGTGGGTTCATCAATTTGACAAATTTGCCACTGTCCCATCGGATGTCGATAGGGAGTGTGTGCATGTGTGAAGACAGAGCATGCATGAGAACACTGTATACTTTCTGCTCAATTTTGCTGTGAACCTAAAATGCTCTAAAAAATAAAGTTTGTTAACTAGAAAGGAGAATCTTAAAAGAAAGCAAAAGAAAGAAAAGCAGTTCCTGAACCTGGAAGTGGCCTCGCATTATTTTGAGGTCCTGATATTTTTAGGATATGGACTTGTATCACAACTTCACATTGGCGTTCTCCTATTGAACCCACACAATTTCTTAGAATACTGACATCAGATGAAGTCACTATGTGACCATGATGGGTCAAGACAAAATCAAATCTATTCATTAATCATGTCTGCAGACAGAACACGGACTTTATCCATGCAATAAAAAGACTAAATGTTTTACCATCCTGCCTAATATAAATGACTATTGCTTCCTTCCAATTACATGTTTACTTTTACCTCATTATTTCTTTCTTTCTGATAAAAATTGTTAAGATAATCATAGAATTAACTTGCTTTCTGACAGCATCTAATCCAGAGTAGAGTCTTGCTTCCTTGAATTATTTTTCAAAACACCTAACACAAGCTCAAATCCTTTAATAAGTTCTTTCTGACCTCCTCTTACTAAGACATCTCATCATTTCCCATGGTGTGAGATTTCCATTATTAAAAGGCTTCAGTAAATTCACTGTTCAACAGTTGTCTCCTTGGTGGTCTTTGAATGAAGGCCATTGACGGTTAGTCTTTTAAAAGTGTAGGTCTGATTTCCTTAGCTTTCTCATCTCTCCTTTCCACCCTCCCTGTATTATCATATAATCTCTGGGTTTTCCATTTATTGAAATAATTTTCATTTTAATTATTTCAGAGCACAAAACATTTTGGGAAAGATGTATTGCTATTCCTAAATCTATATTTTACTCCAGGTGAGTATGTTTTTCTGTTTTCTGAGTAGTATTTTTCTTTTACTTATTTTCCTGTAGTCCCTTTGCAAAATTTCCCTTATTATCTCTTTTCAAGTTGATTATGCTTCAATTAGCAGCACTATCTAAACATTTAAATTGTTCTTAGTTAGCATGAGTAAATTACTGTTAATATCAGTATTACCTCATCTGAGAATTGCTTTTCTTCTATTCTTAACTAGTTTGAGTAATGAGTACTGTTGTATTCACTTTGTGGTTGGAGATACAGTGTTGGAGTACAATACAACTTTGGTGGGTTTTGATGCCATGTCAAGAGGTATCATTATATATGTAAACAAGAATTTGCTTCACCTAGCTGGATTTTATTCTCTCCATATATGGCGAATATCTCCGCGTTTTGGATAGATGTCTTATTTTAATAGTGAGCCTTAGTATATACCAATCCTTTGCAATTTTTCCTCTTCTGCTGAGATCCTGACCATCTGCAGTGGTTGTCACAGTTTGTTTTTCCGGAAATTAGATGATATTGAATGAGAGATATTAGGACTTTATGTTAGGATTTTATGGGTGCACTCTCTTTTTCCATCTGGGATAGAGGGAAAAGAATAGAGCCAGCAGACACTGAATCATGTCTGAATCTTTTATTTTTTTTTCTTTTGTTGTGTTTCTTGTTACCATATTTCCCATTGTATGTAGTATGAGGTTGACTTCTGCAGTTTCCTCTGAATATTTCTGTTTTTAAATTATTTTTTCTTTATATTTCCTCAGTACTGAAGGAGGAAATATTCTATTTTGGGTGCGTGTGTGTGTGTGTGTGTGTGTGGTGTGTGTGTGTGTGTGTGTGTGTCTTTTTACCATTTCTATCTAGAGGTTCAAATAAAGCTTGCTTTATATTTAATTTGCCAAAAAATATTTTTCTTCTCATAAAAATTTTAAAATTTTTTCATCCATGAAAATTTCCTGATTTTTGCTGAAATAAATTTTCCCTCCTCTGAAATCCCTGGCATGATAGTTAAGCAATTGCCCAAATATGAACTCTTTAGGAAGAAAAGATAATATATTATGATACTTTTAATATTATGAAAAACCTAGAAAGAAATATAGTATACCATTTGTTTTAGAAAGAGTGTTAAGAATTTAAAAGTATGAATAAAATTAATAGGGACTCAATGCAACCACTGAAATGATAAAAAGATGTGTATTTCTTTAAAAAATCAATAGTTTCCTTTTTTAAAACTTTTTTAATAATAATTTTTTATTATGTTACGTTAGTCACCATACAGTACATCCCTAGTTTTTTGCTGTAATGATCCATGATTCATTACTTGCATGTAACACCCAGTGCACCGTGCAATACGTGCCCTCCTTACTACTATTCCTTTTTATCCCCTCCATTCTCTACTTTCTATCTTCATATGCTCTGATATCTGCTAATATCTTCTAATGCTCTGATCAATAGTTTCTACTACCTTTTTTCATACATACTATATAATCATAAACACATATTCATACCATGCTTTCTCATGAATTATTTATATTTTTATAAAAAATTATTCATCATACTTTTTTTTCACGAGCTGGCTGTTTTATTCATTAATGCATTATGGACTTCCTTTCATCCATCCATACATTAATCCACGTGTTGAATTGATTTTTTTAATTGAATGATTTTAAAGTATGTTATTTAATTAATGAATAAAAGGTCAATTGAAGATCATTTGGATTCTTTTTTCTTTCACTATTAGAAATAATGCTAGGATATACATATTTGATACAACATTTATATATTCATTCTTTTATTTCTATAGGATATTTTCTTAAAAGTGAAATTATTAGATCAAAGGGCATGCATATTTATAATTCTAAAATATAGTGCTAGAATAAAACCCAAACAGCAGGAGAAATTCACAAATGCATGATTAATATATCACTAATGTACAGGCATACCTTGTGTTATTGTGCTTCACCTTCTCAAGCTTTGTAGATACTGCGTTCTTTACAAATTGTAGGTTTGTGCCAACCCTGAGTCAAGCAAGTCTATTGGTGTCATTTTTCCAACATCATTTGCTCACTTTGTGACTCTTTGTCAAATTTTGGTAATTGTCACAATATTTCACACTTTTTCATTATTATTATATTTGTCATGGTGATCTGGGACCAGTGATCTTTGATGTTACTATTGCATTTGCTTTGGGGCTGTATGAATCGTGCCCCTATAAGATGGCAAATGGATTGCTAAGCCCACCACTGGCTGTTCCCCATCTGTCTCCCTCACCTCAGGCCTCCTTATTTCCTGAGACACAACAATATTGAAATTAGGCCAGTTAAGAACCCTAAGATGGCCTTTAAGTGTTCAAATTAACAGAAGAGTCACATGTTCTCACTTTAAATCAAAACCTAGAAATGATTAAGCTTACTGAGGAAGGCATAGATGGAGGAGCCAAGATGGGCCAAAAGCTAGGCCTCTTGCAATCAACAGTTAAGCAAGTTGTGAATGCAAAGGAAAAGTTCTTCAGGAAAATTAAAAGTGCTACCCCACTGAACACCTGAATGATACGAAGGCACAACAGCCTTATTGCTGATACAGAGAAAGTTTGAGTGGTCTGCATAGATCAAACCAGCCACAACATTCCCTTAAACCAAAGCCTAGTCCAGAGCAAGGCCCTAGTTCTTCAATTTTATGAAGGCTGAGAGAGGTGAGGAAGTTATAGAAGAAAAGGGGGGAAGTTGGCAGAGGTTGGTTCATAAGGTTTGAAATAAGAAGCTGTTGCCATTACATAAAAGTACAAGTTGATGCAGCAGATGCTGATACAGAAGCTCCAGCAAGCTAGGCAGGAGACCTGCTCAGGTAGTTAAGGAAAGTGACTGCACTGAAACAACAGATTTTCCGTGTAGACGGAACAGCCTTCTACTGGAAGAAAATGCCGTCCAGGTCTTTCATTGCTAGAGAGAAGTCAATGCCTGGCTTCAAATCGTCAAAGAACAGTCTGACTCTCTTGTTAGGGGCTAATGCAGCTGGTGACTTTAAGTTGAAGCCAGTGCTCATTGACCATTCTGAAAGTCCTAGGGCCCTTACAAATTATGCTAAATCTATTCTGCCTGTGCTCCATACATGGAATAACTAAGCCTGGATGACAGCACATCTGTTTACAACATGGTTTATGGAGTATTTGAAGCCCACTGTTGAAAATTGCCCAGAAAAAAGAAAAAGATTCCTTTCAAAATAATTCATCTCCCTTACAAGGCACCTGTCACCCAACAGCTCTGATGGAGAGGTGGGATGAGATTAATATTGTTTTCATGCCTGCAAACACAATATCCATTCTGCTGCCTATGGATCAAGGGGTAATGTTGACTTTCATGTTTTATTATTTAAGAAATACATTTCATAAGGCTATAGCTGCCATAGATAGTGATTCCTTTTTGGACTTGGGCAAAGTCAGTTGAAAACATGGAAATGATTCACCATTCTAGATGCCATTAATAACACTTGTGATTCATGAAAAGAGGTCAAAATTTGCAGATGGAGGGGAGTTTGGAAGAAGTTGATTCCAACCCTCACGGATGACTTTGAGGAGTTCAAGACTTCAGTGGAGGAAAGAAATGTGGATCTGATGGAAATAGCGAGAGAATTAGAAATGGAGCCTGAATGCGTGACTGAATTGCTGTAATCTCCTGATAATACTTTAACAGATCAAGAGTTGCTTTTTGTGGATGAGCAAAGGAAGTGGTTTCCTGAGATGGAAACTACTTGTGGTGAAGGTGTTGTGAAAATTATTGAAATGACAGTAAAATGTTGAAAATATTAAATAAACTTCATGGACAAACGAGTGATAGGATTTGAGAGGATTGACGCATTTGAAAGCAGTTCTACTCTGGGTGAAATGCTATCAGATAGTATCACATGCTACAGAGAAATTTTTCATGAACAGAAGAGTCAGCTGATTCAGCAAACTTCACTGTCATAAGAAATTGCCAAGCCACCTTGACCTTCAGCAGCCATCATCCTGACCAGTCAGCAGCCATTAACACCAAGGTAAGACCTTCCCCCAACAAAAAGATTATGACTTGCTGAAAGCTCAGATAATGGTTAGCATTTTTTAGCAATAAACTATTTTTAGTTAAATTATGCACATTGTTTTTTTAGACATAATCCTACTGCACTTAATAGGCTACATACAGTAGAGTATAAATATAACGTTTATATGCATTGGGAAACCAAAAATTTCATTTGACTTGCTTTCTCATGATATTCACTTTTTGTGGTGGTCTGGAACTGAACCTGCAGTATCTCTGAAATATGCTTGTGCAGTATTTCTTTTTCTTTTCTTTTTTCTCTTTTGCTATACAGGAATGGATAACTTTACTAAGTTATAAACATGAGCATCTACCAAATACACAGGGAAATAACTTGTATGAAGTTATCAAAAATTTATATTAAAATGAAAACATATGTACTCAGGCATCCTTTTTTAAAGATATTTTATTTTATTTTTCAGTTTTATTTATTTATTTATTTCCACAAGAGGGGGAGCTGCAGGCAGAAGGAGAGGGCTGGATCCCAGGACCCTGGAACCATGACCTGAGCAGAAGGCAGCCGCTTAACCAACTGAGCTACCCAGGCGCCCCATTAGGCATCACTTTTAAACCATCTATTATTTGTCCTATTTTACATTTTTGATTGTATGTGAAATGGCTTCCCTCCTTAAAGGACTTAGTCCCAAGAGGATGACAGACAAACACAAATACACACTGCAATAAGGGTTGAGTGAACTATAGTACCTCATGGATCATTCCCAGCCTCTTTTGTTGGCTCCTCAACCTCTGATTTATATTTTATTTTATTATTTTATTTTAATTCCAGTATAGTTAACATACAGTGTTATATTTAGTTTCAAGTGTGCAGTACAGTGATTCAACAATTCCATATACCACCCAGTGCTCATCACGACGAATGAGCTCCTTAATCCCCATCACCTCTTTCACCCATCCCTGAATGGTATTTCTTAATTTTTTAAATCTCACGGGCAAAAAATAGATATATCGCTGTACTGTTACTTTATATTTCCCTGGATACTGGGCATTTCAGCTTGTTTTCAAATATTATTGATTCTTTGCAGATTTTTATGTTGGATTTTTTCCATTTCTATTTTAAAAATCAGTTAGTATGAACTTTCTGCATAATAATGTTAACTCTGTATTTCTTATATGTGATGCCCATGTTTCTCCATGCCATTATTTTTTTTTAAAAGATTTTATTTATTTATTCGACAGAGATAGAGACAGCCAGCGAGAGAGGGAACACAAGCAGGGGGAGTGGGAGAGGAAGAAGCAGGCTCGTAGCGGAGGAGCCTGATGTGGGGCTCGATCCCATAACGCCGGGATCACGCCCTGAGCCGAAGGCAGACGCTTAACCGCTGTGCCACACAGGCGCCCCACTCTCCATGCCATTATTAATCTTTTAGCTTTTTAAAATTCTTAGTTAAATCTACCTTGCTTCTTTAATACTTTCCGGGTTTCTTGATTGGATGTAGTCATAAGGTCCGTTCTAAAATAATTTGGTTTTCTTATTATGTTTGAAATTTTATTTTATGTAGTCTAAAATAACTGTATGTGCCATTAGGGAGGATTCTATTCACTGTTCACTTTCAGATGCGTGATCTCTAGTACTAGCAGTGTGTGTTAAGCACACCGTTTTTCTCCAAATGTGTTGAAACATATTTATTTGTTTACCAATTGCCTCTTACATACTAACATTTCTCTGTGGTAAATTCTTCTTTTACACTGATCTAATACTCTTTTTATTACAGTGCTGAGTCCATCCCCTTTTTCACTTCAGCAGTTCTATATTTACAAGTTTTTATGTTTCTTAAGGTACTTTTCTACAAACTTTTAACCATTCTTAGATATTTAAGTACATTGAAGATTATTTGTCTTATTTGGTTGGAAGTTAGTAAAGTCAGGACCAGTACCATGAGTTTGATTAGCAATGGCCTCTTCGTGGAAGAACTTCTAATTACAGCTTCAGTAGGGCACACTTTCAGCTTATAAGACAGATGCTGAAAAGGCAGAAAATGTTTGAATAAGAGAAAAAGTAAAAAAACCCCACAAAACCCAAAAAATGTGTGTCAGGTATACTGTGCTCTCCTTATATTTTATTTTATAATTTCACTTTAGGAGAAGGCATTATTTTAGCTTTATAGATGAAAAGTGGAGTTTGTGGGGCACCTGGGTGGCGCAGCGGTTAAGCGTCTGCCTTCAGCTCAGGGCGTGATCCCGGCGTTATGGGATCGAGCCCCACGTCAGGCTCCTCCGCTAGGAGCCTGCTTCTTCCTCTCCCACTCCCCCTGCTTGTGTTCCTTCTCTCGCTGGCTGTCTCTGTCTCTGTCGAATAAATAAATAAAATCTTAAAAAAAAAAAATGGAGTTTGTGATAGTTTAGGGGAAGATTCTTTTGTCTTCTACCTGGATGCTTGTATACTGTTACACTATGTCTTTGTCAGTATGCTCATATATACAAGTGAAGGAGGCCTAGATGGTGTTGCTCTGGAGAATTGTTGACCTTTGTTAAATAATTAAATCCCTGCTGCTACTTGCCCTGGAATATGCTACCGTGAGCTGCATGTGTGAGAAACAGCCAGATTGCAAAACAACCCTAGTAGTTCTGTGTATCTACTTTTTGGGACTTTGGGTGTGAATTGCTTTGAAATTACACCTCTCCTCAACAGTAAATTTCATGTATGCCACATGGCCTTATGCACGTCTTAAGTCCTGTGTTTCCTGCAAATGGTTAGAGGAGAAAAGCATCCAATTTTATTTTTGGATATAGTAAAAGGAAATAGAAAAATAAAAGGTATCTTTTAGATAGTCCTAGATGTTATTGTGATGTCATAACACTAAAGGTCTGAACATAAGTAGTCTCTGACATTTGCTACATATACCTTCACTAAAATAATAACTTAATATTTACCATCAGTGGTATTCTAGACTGGCTCAGTATCCGGATTTGATTGATTAGAAAAAAGTCTGAGAAAGGGTAATTGAAGATAACTTATTATATAACTACGTAGAGTTCCATCTCTGAACTACAGACAGAATATATATCACAGATAGTTTAATACTTTAAAATTGTTATTTGGGATTTAAACTCTTATCTTTACCTGCATTAAGGTACATGCCATTCATTCTTTGAGCCTGTTCCTGAATTGTGTGGACAAATGCTATAATATTATTTTTCACAAATGTAGAAGCTTTTAGAGCCTGTATAATTTACTGCTTATGAGTGCTGGCTTTGGCATTAAACATACCTTCTGTCTGAATTTTGGGTTTACTCATTTTTTGAGAATTCAGGTTTATAGGGATTAAGTAAATAACTCTTCCTTTCCATCAGCAAAGTGTAATAATACTTCTTACCTATATAATTGGAAGGCCAACGTGAGGTTATGTTTTCTCAGAGTAGCATATGCTAATTTTTTATAACAATTGTGATTTTATATTTATTTATGATTAATGTATTTCCTTATAAACTGGGAGTGCCCTAAAGGTAGAGCTCTGGTACCTGTTATCATTGTACCCTATTGCCTCAAGTAGGCATGACACATAGTAGACTCTCAAAATTTATGAAATCAACAAAAAATATATGAAAACGGCTTAGTGTAGCATCTGACACATGATCTATATTACTTATTAAAGATATGTATTCTTATAAAATACCTCATAGCCCACAAAATATTAAAATTCGGCCTTTGAGAGTATACTTGAGTTCTTACAGTATAAGGGCAAATTTCTTTTGAGTTTTAAAATTTCGACTGATTAAAAATGACTGATAAAAAAAATTGTGGTTCACCTAGAAGAAACTGGTTTACTAGGCTTTAGCCTGAGCCCCCAAACAGATTTATTTCCAATCTTGTTGAATTAAAGTTATAAAAAATGGTGTTGCTAACAAGATTCTGAGAGGCCATTAACTGTAGTGATGCTAAAAGTCTACCCAATAATAAATGAGCTCAGTTGAATGTCATAAGAGTTCTTCATTGATATGGCTATTTTAAATTATTGCAAACATACTGATAATTAATTACATTTCCTGAGACTATAAACTCATTTTCTATACTGAGAGCTGAAAACCAATCTGATATTTTACAGCAAAATGCTAAGTGGCATTTGTTGTTCTGTAAGTGTTCCCTGGAATAAGGCACTTGAACAGGATGAAGATAAAAGGGCAATGCCAAAAACATGATTTATTTCCCAATTGTTTATTCCTTTCCAGTAAGCAAACAACAATGCTACCCACTGAGAGAATTCACTATATTTGACACAGGAAAGAAACCTGTACTTCATCATGAGATGTTTTATTTATTAACGCCAACTTTCTTTTCATTTAAGAATTCAAGCAAATTTTGATATTTTGAATGTCTGGGTCATTCTGCATCTCTCTGGAGCTTAGCATTGTGCTTGGTACATAGCGTATAAGTAATAAGGATCTGTGGAAGTGCTGATTTCACTTTACGAATACATGTAGAGAAATGAGTAGTCTCATATCATTAATATACAAATCTTGCTCGACAAACTCCTAATGCACGGAAGTGCTGTGTGCCGTCCAATGCTCTTGTTTGATCAAAGTGAGTACTACGGAGTGTTCCCATCACAGTGATGCGAGACCAAGAGCAACTGAGACCAGCCTCTGATTTGGACAGGACACAACTTACTTGGCAAGAGAAAAAATTCCAGATTCAAGTTCCTCTGGATCTGTGCAACCTGGACAATTCTTGTTTTGTACAAAAATTAAAACCTCCATCAGCTTGCTCACATCACTCAGATAGTGGATGGCAGAGCCCACCTTAATATTCAGGGTTTTCTACCTCTGATCTGACGCCCTTTCGATACACAGCAGAGGTGCTGTTAATTAGCAACTCAATTCAAGCTCCTTTGTCAAGATAAATCGTTTACTTTGAGTCAGATCTTCTCCTTTTAATAAATCCACATTTACCAATGAGCTATAGAAACATATATTAACATTTTTTAAGTTTTAAAGTCAAATATTAATATGTTCTCCTAACAAAAAATGTTTTCCTATTTATATGAACTTCTTGAAATCATCAAATGATTGTTTCACAATAGGATCACATGTTTAACCTTGATTCATGAATAACCCTCAAGCATATATAATCTATTAGTCTAATAGTAATATCAAATAAACTTACGAAGGTACATATTGGGGTTTTTAAAGAAATTTAATATGTACCATTTATCGTAACTGTAATTAATTCTTCTGTATTTTTTTACTCAATTATTAATGTTGATCTTTGTGTTTCTTAACATTCTAAGTGACAGATGAATTCAAAACAAGCATAGGACAAGTTATAAGAAAATGTTATATCAAAGCTATAATTTAATTTCCTTTAAAACATTTTTATCATGTGGAATTATTACCCTTTATCTCTTTCTTGTGCTAATTTTCTCTTTCCACTGAAACACAGAATGTAAAAATCATTAATTTTTTAACTTCCCTTAAAATTAAAGCTTAGGTAAATGTTCTAGGCATATGATGGTTCCCTCATCATGCATTTATTTTGTTCAGAATGTGTACCCTTTGAGCTTAAAAGCTGGCCAAGTTATAATAAAGTGTTTGGAGAATAATAAATTGAAAATACAACCAGAGGCACCTTTCTGTTCTCATTGTCTCACTAGTGCCATTATTTTGTCCAATAATACTGAGTTTGTGGAAACCATGAGATTCAGCCAATATATTTTACTTTTAAGCCCGAGGCACCTAATGATTTACAGTGATAAGTATCTGCCCACAATATTGCCATATCTATTTTTAAGAAATGGTGCCAAATCAGGCAGAAATTTGGTCTCACAGCCCTCTTAGCTATCCTTTTATTTTTGCCTACCTGCAGGTAATTTCACAATATCATGGTAATCCCCGTCTTTTCTTTACCCCAAACAAAAGACTAAAGATAGGAGCAGCTACCAGAGACTATCAATATATTTGTAAGTCCATGAAAAAAAACTAAATTATTTCTTATAAAATGTACTTAACTGTTTAGGTTTATTCTCCAGAATTTGAAGACGGTTTGTGCTTTTCAGGTTTTCAAAGAGTAGTTTGCCGAATTTGTTGGATGTGCTATTTATTTTGTATCCTATGGAAACAGCTTCCATGAATAATACTAAAAGGCAGCCTAGCTGGTATTGCTTAAAAATTAACTTAGTAAACGTGATGATAAAGCTCAAAAAGTATCAGATGATGCAGTATACAGTCAAGAAGTGTAATCCCGAGGGTTCAACTCTTTGTTTCCTTTCTGTTTCTTCTTTAGTTAGTTATGGTCCCTTTGCCTCAACTCAGGTATTTTGCCCCATGGTAATTCAGGTTAGAACTACCCATCTCTGCATAATTAGGTGGATGACGTCAGTCCTCGTAGTGTAAGTACTGTCATGTATAATCTTAAAGGCCAAATTTTAATATATTGTTGGCTATAAAACATGTTATAATTTATGTTTCTCTTTATGTCTTTCCAACCCAAAGCTGTATTGTCTACCCTCTTGACTATTGTGCTAACCTGCATCCTTACCTCTAGGACATGTGTACATCTTACTTAGAGTTGGATTAATATAACATATGGCTTATTCTTCCTAACTAATGATTTTACTATGGCTTTACAGCTGTGCTGCTTCTTTCGATACAGCATATTTGAGTGAAATTGTACGTACTGTAGAATGTCTTTCATTATCTCTTTGGTGTTATATTTTTCATTCATTGATAGTTTTTCTGGTATTTGGCCATTTCAAGAGAGACCCTAAATGTTCCAGGAATACTGAAATAACTTATGACTCTTGGCTACATGGCTCTAAGGTCAAAACCTATTGAGGACTTTAAAGGGTGTGTGTGTGTGTGTGTGTGTGTGTGTGTGTGTGTGTGTGTTTTGGGGAGTGGCGGTTGGAGTTATCCTGGGAGCTCTGGGCCTGTCGCCACACTGACCCGCCTGCCTTTGTACTTTCCATGCATTGTTATCACCATCTGCGGTTTTCCTCACTCTCGTGTTTGGGAAGCCATCAAATCTGTTCTCAGTAAAGAGGGGAGGTTCTCCTTATGCTTCCTAGAGAATCATTGTAGTGGTTTTTTTTTTTTTTTTAATTTTTCCTCTCTAATCAGAAAATCTTTTTGTGCCAATTGTTAGAATGCTTCTCCATGTAACCATAACTACACTTTCTCTCCCCATCTTCACTCACATCTTTCAATCAAATCCACAGTCTTGCAAATGTATACTTACCTGCTAAGACGCTCCGAAAAACTTAACTTTTCTGATCACTGAGTAATTATTTAGATTCCTATTATCCCCGCCACCAAATACATTCTACACACGCACACACACACACGCACATTCAGTTTCTCTCATATAGCTACTTTGCTAGAAAAAGTAACTTGTTCAAGCTTTCAGAATCAGTAGGTGTTAGAGCTCATCTTTGAACTCACGTCTTTCCGTCAAGGAGGCCTGTGACAACTTTGCAAGAGCAGAAGTACACAGTGCTCTAGAAGAGGGCCGTGGTTGCTGGACGTTTGGTTACTTAGACGTGAAATTTCAGCAGTGTTTTACAGCTCACGACACATTGTCATTGATTTGGGTCTCAGGCACAGCACAGGCTGTGAATTATCTCTCCAGTTTAAACAAGAGAAAAACTGGGGATCACAGGGCTATGGGCTGAGAGAAAGAAATCCTAGGTTCCATTAGATTCGGAAGTGATATCCCAAATGCCCTTGTGTTTTCTGTAGAGACCACAGCAGAGGGATTTACTTTCGAGAAACTTTTTCTCTCGTAGAGGCATTAATGAGTAGATGACAGGTTGGGAGGCTCTGGGTTTCGTCACTAAGGTGATTGTCTTCTTTGCATTGGATTTATTTTGTGCCTTCAACCCATGGTGGGAAGGCTCCACTGTAAACAACCAATGAAAAACCTAGAGGATGAGTTTGTTTTGTTCTCCTCATTCATCAGTCTTGTTTTTCAGGGCTTTCTTCATCAGTCCTGCTATACTATGCATGTGCCCGCCCTCTTGCTCTCACCAAGCTAGTAGCATGCTCGATTCAGCCTGCCTTATGTTAGATCTATTATTCTGTCCCAAACTTAGTCTACATTTTTAGTGTAATCACTTTAGCCATTGTAACAAGCATTGATTGGGTAGCCATCCCATAACAGAGCTGCATACTAGAAGAGATTTCTGGGAAAAAAATGCATTATCAAAATAGCAACATGATAAGAGTTATCATTAAAACTGACATTTCTCAGGCTTTTGTTAGATTAGGCACTATGCTAAGCACTTCAACATTATCTTCTTTTAATCCTTTTTAAAAGCTGCATGAGTTCGCTATGATTTCCATCTGTTTTCCTTTTCTCTGTACATGAATTTTCTGATGATTAAGAGATTATGGTTGCCTAAAGCCACATAAGAAGCGGTAGAGAGATTACTCAGAGTGATTTGCTGGGTATCAAACTGTATATTTGAACCACTTCACTATACTGGGATGGCAGGCACTATATAATGAGATTGTATCTTCATTCATCCCATGTAGGGGGACGTCAGCCCTAATTTATAGTAATTCTTCAGAGCTCTAATGTAGGTTTCCATTCTTCTTTCAAGTGCAACTGTTATTTATGTCAGCCGATTAACTTTGTGTCGGGCACATTCATGTAAGGTGGGCAGATGGCATAGAAATGGGAACATTATAAAGTATCAGTGCATTGGTGCTGGGCTGGAGGATTGCACAGCATCCAAAGTGGTGGCCTGTCACCAATGGAAATTCTAAATAAGCTTGCATCTCAAAGGGAGGAAATAATCATACAATAAAAGAAATCTGGTCTGTCCCATGAGCTTCATCCACCATACATGTATTCTGTGTACTCAAGAGCTTGTCTTTAAAAGCACTCCAACCTGCATAGTCAGGTAGCCCACCAGAAATATGGAAACTAGATTAAGTTGCCATAAAGAATCCATATGAGGCTTGGACTCCTGGCTCTGAAGGCACTGATGAATGAGGTCTGCCTTGCCAGTCTGCTGCTTGCAGAGATGAAGGAATCTAGCTGCCTGTCCTGCCCTGTCTGAGACATTACGTCAGCACAGCCCTATGAAAGCTCGATGTCTCTGTGATGAGGTGTCTCCTCCATTTGTCTCCACTCTCCCCTAAGAAGACATTCAGAATCAATAGTCTTTGCTGCAGAGACCTTTTCGTATCTGAGATCTTTGGGAACTGGCCGCTGTATGACAACAAATAGATGCCCTTCCCTCAACTTTTGGTTGGCAGTGTCTTTTTGAAATTCTCTTACTCTCTGGCCCCTCCCTGCCCTAAATTGTTCCAGACATCAGCCAAGTGGCAGTGGCAGCCAGTTTCGGAGTCACTGTCTTGGGCCTTGGAAAAGCATCCTGGGTTCAGGCCATCATTGCGATGGCATTATCTGAACCACAGGCCACTAGGTGAGTCACTGCTTTATCATACTTTGCTGTTCTTTTGCTGCGCCCATCAGCCTGTCAAACCTTGTTTTCCTGGTTCTGACAGTCACTGAGCCATGGCCAGAAGACAAATATGTGCTGGGATTCTGTTTTTCAGGAGGAAAAAAAAAAGCAGCCTAACAGAATACTGTTTCTCACCCTCGAGGTCTAGCTATGCCACATACCAAATGGTTTCTGTTGAAGCAGCCATTCTTCCGGTTTAGGCAAGTGCTTTCTGCTGCATCACAGCTCACAAAGGTTCCGGGAGCAGCACCTTCTTACATTTATTGGTACAGCCTGGCATCAAATGGAAAGCTCAGCTCGGCTTCTGTGACCCTTGGAACCAGCCTGTATCGCAAATAGCCATGGAACCTCAAGCCAGGATTTGGCTTGACGACCTGCTGACACTTCTCGGATGCAGATTGTCTGTCAGACTTCTCTGCTGGGCCTGAGTCAATAGTGCCAAATAGAGGAGGCCTGTCACTTGACTCTTGGGGCATTTATTTCTAACTCTTCTGTATATTTGTAAGATTATTACTCTGGTCGCGTTCACTGTTTTCTTGTTCAATATTTCAGGCTGAAAGAATTCAAGTTAAATAAGAGAGCAGCTAGATACAGTTTTATAGCAGAAAAAAGAAAAATTGACTATAAGATGTCTAATTTTGACTGTAACATGAACTAAAAATAATAAGTTGCCAAGAAGAGGCATAAGATCCACAGCAACTTTGTAAATCTCTGGTACTTGAGTAGTGCCATATACTCTCATTGCTATAGATTGGTATTCATCCAATCAATATATGACCATATTTATGATAGAAGAATCCCTCCTAGGGTTTCATTTGCATCAGGTGGTCTTTGGTCACAATTCTTCTAAATGTTTGAAGAAAAGTTTCGATTAAAAAGTTAAAAGTCCAGGGGCGCCTGGGTGGCACAGCGGTTAAGCGTCTGCCTTCGGCTCAGGGTGTGATCCCGGCATTGTGGGATCGAGCCCCACATCAGGCTCCTCCGCTAGGAGCCTGCTTCTTCCTCTCCCACTCCCCCTGCTTGTGTTCCCTCTTTCGCTGGCTGTCTCTATCTCTGTCGAATAAATAAATAAAAAATCTTTAAAAAAAAAAAGTTAAAAGTCCAAATTGAAACAAAATAAAACAAAAATGTAGAATATGTGTTTTCCCCTTTCTAAAGTTAGGGTTTATTAAAAATAACAAAATGAAGTATACTTGTTTTAAGGTGTCTACATGTGAATTTGTGCATGTTTCCACTATTCCTCATGTGTTTTCATACAGCCTGTTGTTTACAGCTCAAAGTTTCCAAGGTTTCCCACCTGCTTCTTAAGTAGTCTGGAACAGTACGGCACTGAGCGCTATTTCAGCGCCTGTCAAGGATTGGAAGACCCGAGCTCTCTCCCTGTTTCTGCTGCTTAAGATCTTTGTGGACCTTGGCCACATCACTAAATTTCTTTTAGGCAAGTTAATCATTCATTTTCGTTGACATGAATAATTATTCCCTCTCTTCTTTCTCTGTCCTCTGCCATTCAAATTTCAGAAATGATATCATCTTTCTTAGTGTTTCAATTTATGCCATTAAATATGCTTATATTCCTATTACTTGGTTGGACAGCTGTAAGAGACATCCCCTGACTTAGGGAAAGGACTATCGCATTATCTTAGTGATAGATGTGGGTAAGGCTATTAGCAAACTTACCCTGCTTACCGCTCTTTCTCCCTGGCATTCAGATGTGTTTCTAGCTGCATCATGTCTGCGTCTTCACCGCACACTATCTGTATCCTGATCTTCACCACTGCACTGGACTCAGTCTGTGCTCCACGCTGCTCTGTGAACTGATTTGCTCTCTGGCTACGGTACCCACAGCCAGAGCGTGCTCTTCCAACAAGAGTTGGAAGTGTTGTTAGAGTGTTGTTGCTACTGCAGGCTCTAAAGACCATGCATTCTGCCTTGGGCGTTGCTCCCGGGTCCTCCGAGTCACATACAGAAAAAAACCCCGAAAGTATGTAGTCTGATGCCTGCTTCGTTTGCCTCCCACCCTCAGCTCTGGGGCTTTCCTGATGCCACTGAGGCATGAAAAGCAGCAGGATGTACTTGTCACCCATGGATACCAGTGCAGGCCCGTAAGCCTGCAGGCAGCAGTGAGTGGGTAAGGGTTCACTGACTTGTACAGGACCCACAATGCCATCGTTACTCTGTTGGGCACTGGCTTCTGCAGCAGTTCTTTGGGGAGGTTGGTATAATTCAGGAGCATGGAAGAGTCAAAGACATATGGGGCCAAATTTGATTGACGGGATACAGAAACCTACAGATAAATTCTCCCTCCCTATCCTCAGGACAGATGGTTCAAAGGTCCAATAAGGGCCCTGGGAAAGTGTCCTTCAATAAAAGCAGTAAGAAATGCTCGTCCTGATGCTCCAGCCAGTTCAGTGAAGCGCTCTCTAACTTTGGTTCTCTTTCATTCCCCTTTTCTCTAGCTTCTGCTTCCTGAAATTGCACTCTCAAATAACGTGTTTGCTTATCTTTTCCTTTAGGAATCCATTTTATTTTGTTTTGAGGACCTGGACTGTGACACATTACTAATTCCCATATTTTAGTCTTAATTCCCTCTTTTTTCTATGTCAGCCAGATCATTTTTCAAATCCTTTCATCTTTCCATTTTGACCCTAATTCTTAATTATCTGCTTTGCGTGCCCTGGCACAACCTGCGGAGCTGTGGCGTGATTCGGCAGAAGGATGAGGCACAGACAGGTTAGCTTGTGAAAGAGAGCGTGGGTGCAGGGGACGACCGCCAGGCGCGCCACCGCCCCGAGTGCCCCAAACAGCTGCAACCTCGCGTATGTATTGGCAGTAAACAAAGACGACCAAGGGGATGATCTGTATTACATCCTAGTGAATAGTAGTGCATCCGGGGAAGGTCACGGGATTAGACGATGTAACGCTCAGCAAGTGAGGCCTGTTCTTACACATGTTTCTATGGACCCCGCGGGCTATTGTCAAGAGCAATCAGGTTTTGGTTGGGGCAGTGCTCTGCCCTGGGCGAGCTGGGCGTTCCCAACTGCTGGGTTCCGGCCGCTGTGCTCTGACGTGTACGCTAGAGCCCGCGAGGTCGCGAATGTGTGTTCCTGTTATGTCCTTAGCATAAGCTCTCGGCAGGGGCTGCTGCATTTGTGATCTTCTTTAATGGACGTGATTTTGTCTTTACAATTTTGTTTTCAAGTTTTGTGGCAAAATCCTGATCAAAATTTATTCTACTCTATGGAAAAATATCTTTTGAATAAGTTTACTGCATTTTTCCTACACGTGTTCTTATTGCATTAAAAAAATCTCCTTTGTGAGTTTGTTTTTATTTCTGCTAAATGAAAGAGCTGTATATTCTGCTGTGGCTTTTTGCTGGAAGTGCTGGTGTGGAATAGGGAGGGGCCTCAATAGCCAAGGCTGTTCAATTCCAAAGCTGCTTTTCCTTCTGGTCACAGGGAAATTTGCTTCCCGTCAAAACTGCTAGTCTGTGTAATGTTTGTGTATAACTTTGCCTGCCTTATGGCACCTGATACCCTGTCTAGGAGGACTTCTGCCAAAGCTATTATACACTCGGTTCCATGTTCTGTTAAACACGAAATTCAGCTTTTACATTTCAGGGTGAACTCCTCCCCTTCTACAAGATTCTTTATGCAGGCAGTTGTTTTTAAAAGTCTGGTCCTGTCAGGCCCCTTGCATTCTTTTTGCTTCTGGCCTTATTTCCTTCTGCCCGTTGTCAGCTTCTTTTGTCAGCCCTGGCATATATTTTGGAATGTGTAGGTCATATCTGAAAATACATAGGCATTTATCACTGGCTTTTAAGGATTGGCTAGCTCATATGAGCTGTTTTCCAGTCTTACATAAAATAACAAGGTCTCTAATGGCAATTTTTGTTCAAGAATACTAATACGTATCTCAGTAACCGTGTTGGTTGAAAGAAAAAAAATATTCAAGTGACTGAGTAATAGATTTACCACAAAAATATATTGTTAAAACATATGTTTTCCATATAGGGGGCATAGACACTCATTTCTATTCATATAATGTTTATAAGAAGCTAAATAATATAGTAATCATAAATTCACAAGGGATTATTATAGAAATTAATTTAAAGTATTGTGTCTTTTATCTGACCCAATATGTTACTTTCTATTACCGTTTCGATATTCTCTCAAAATTTCTGTTTGAACAACTTCTATGAAGTATGATTCACTAACTTAGGTCATAGATTCCATATTTGTATGGCTATCATCTCTTAAATTAATTCGAGCTTTTTTTGGGTAGCTCTCTGCTGAATACTGTGCTAGGCAGATTAATGAATACGAAGGCTTGAATTTTTTTCTCAAAGGAGCAAACTAAAATGCAATATGATATTGCTATGATAGATGTATCAGAATCCAGTAACAAGCATTTCCTCAAGTTTTTGAATATGTAACTAAATACATGTATGCTTATTTATAAAATATGTACATATATATCTCCATGTATATTAAGTACTAGTAAAGCTAACTTCTATTATTTCAGAATGTTTACAACAAATATAAATTAAAATACTGCATATATATATGAAACATGTAGATACATATACATATGTAGTGCAGTGCCTTGTGCAATATATAGTGTAGACTCAGTAATTGTGCAAGGAATCAACGTGTTTTATTTTTAAAGGCCAAGTTCATGATTTGTTCCTTCACAGTTGTCTTCCTGGAGTTTAACGCAATGCTCACATAAAGTAGATACTAAATAAATAATTTGTTGCCTGACTAAACGGAATGAATGAAAAAGCGTCACGATGACAGAACAGTGATACTGTATATGATTTCTGCCTGGATAATTAGCAGTCTTTGTGGTGGAATAACCTTCATGAATGATTGGTAGCTTTAGGAAAATTGAAAATTTCTAGTGAGAAAAGCTATTCAGGTAGAGGAGATGGATCAGGGATTCCCTATTACAACTGATAAATACGTACATGTCAAAAAGTTGAAGCTGAAAAAAGTAAACATGACGAAAATTTTGTTGTTTATCTATGGACAAAAGAGAATTAACTTGAATTTTTTCACATAAGGGAAAAGAACTGATAAGAGACTTTGTTTTTGTATGTTATAATCTTTTTGGGGGAAACTGTAATGTAATTTTTCTGTGTGTTTTTTCTCTTACTCTAAGGTTTTTGATGAGAATATTATAATTACTGTGGTAAGCAACTGCAACTGGACCTTTTGTATCCAGGGAATAAAATACTTTGGTGGCTCTATGAGCATTTCTTTCTTCATTATTAATTACGTTAATGTTAATTCCACAGACAGTACCAATCAGATTAAAATTGGGCCTTTATGCACTCAACAATCTAAATATGTCTTATTAAATGGCCTTTATGCACTATGCACAAACGACTTTTTCTTTTGCTTGGCATTCTCTTATATTACTTTAATCAGGGATATACTATCATACAAAAATGTTGATAGCTCTGAAATTACTGGTGTGTGTGTGTGTGTGTGTGTGTGTGTGTGCATGAGTCTACTGGAGTAAGACATCTGAACCTCAAACATGATTACATCATGGGAAGGGCTTTATCAATGGTAATAGGATAATTCTGTTCTTTTTTGGGGAGAGATTATGTCTTTATTAAACTCTTTTTAAGATTGAATGATTTTATTAAGAAATAAGTCAGATCCCCTGCTATATTCTATATTATCTATTTCCTTCAGATGTCATAAATGACTTGTAACAGAGTTGCTTATTAAAAATGCCTATTCTGTGCCTCTCTCAAATGAACAGATGCCAGCTTATGGTGAACCAAATGTTGGAGTCATCAGACATAAATTTTAAGGCAGCTTTAACCATGCTCTGTGAGGTAAGAGTAAAAACTCTTGAAATGAATGGGAAGATATATTTCAGCAGAGAAATGGAAACTGTAAAAGAGAACCAAATGGAAGTTTTAGAACTAAAAAACACAATATCTGAAATAAAAATGTTCACTGAATAGGCTCAATAACAGAATGGCAATAATAGATAAAATAGTCAGCAAACTTCATGATAGGTCACTAGAAATCATCCAAGCTGAAGAAAAGAGGGGAAAAAAAAAAGATAAGTGAACAGAACCACAGTGTCCACTGAGATAATATCCGAATATATAATACTTTTGTCATTGGAATGTTATAAGGTAAAGAGAAAGATATTAATGCAGAAAAATATTTTTAAGTTTTTATTTAAATACCAGTTAACATACAGTGTGATATTAGTTTCATGTATACAATATAGTGATTCAACACTTCCATACAACACCCAGTGCTCATCACAAGTGCAATCCTTAATCCCTATCACCTATTTCACCCTTCCTCCCCACCTCCCTCCCTTCTGGCAACCATCAGTTCTCTATAGTTAAGAGTCTGTTTCTTGGTTTGCCCCTCTCTCTCTTTCCCCCCCACTTTGCTTGCTTGTTTTGTATCTTAAATTCCACATGTGAGTGGAATCATATGGTATTTGTCTTTCTCTGAATGACTTATGTTGCTTAGAATTATACTCTCTAGCTCCATCCATGTCTATGCAAATGGCAAGAGTTCATTCTTTTTTATGACTGAGTAATATTCCAGTGTGTGTGTGTGCGTGTGTGTGTGTGTGTGTGTGTGTGAATATATAAAGAAGGTATATATACCGCATCTTCTTCATCCATACATCAATTGATGGACACCCGAGTTGTTACCACAATTTGACTACTGTCTATAATGCTGCTGTAAACATCAGGGTGCATGCATCCGTTTGAATTAGTATTTTTGTATTCTTTGGGTGAATACCTTGTAGTGCAATTGCTGGGTCATAGGGCAGTTCTATTTTTAACTTTTTGAGGCAAATCCATACTGTTTTCCAGAGCAGCTCCTCCAGTTCGCATTCTCACCAACAGTGCAAGAGGGTTCCTTTTTCTCCGCGTCCTTGCTAATACCTGTTGCTTCTTGTGTTGTTGATTTTAGCCATTCTGACAGGCTTGAGGTAACATCTCCTTGTGGTTTTGATTTGCCTTTCCTGATGATCATCTTTTCATGTATCTGTTTGCCATCTGAATGTCTTCTTTGGAAAATGTCAATTCATTTTTTGTCCATTTTTACATTGGATTCTTCATTTATTGGGTGTTAAGTTTTATAAGTCCTTTATATATTTTGGATACTAACCTGTTATCAGATATGTCATTTGATAAATGACATAAGTTGCCTTTTATTTTGTTGATTGTTTCCTTTGCTGTACAGAAGCTTTTTATTTTGATGAAGTCCCAATAGTTCATTTTTCTTTTGTTTCTCTCGCCTTAGGAGACATATCTAGAAAGAAGTTGCTATGGCTGATGTCCAAGAGGTTGCTTGCCTGTGTTCTCCTCTAGGATTTTGATGGTTTCAAGTCTCACATTTACATCTTTCATCCATTTTGAATTTGTTTTTATGTATGGTGTAAGAAAGGGGTCCAGTTCCATTCTTTTGCATGTCTGTCCAGTTTTCCCAACACCATTTGTTGAAGAGACTGTCTTTTTTCCCATTGGATATTCTTTCCTGACTTGTCAAAGATTCATTGACCATGTAGCTATGGGTCCATTTCTGAGTTTTCTGTTTTGTTCCATTGATCTATGTGTCTATTTTTGTGCTAGTACCATACGGCTTTGATCACTACAGGTTCATAGTACAGATTGAAGTCCGGAATTGTGATGCTTTCAGCTTTGCATGGGATCAATTCTTTACTTTCTCTTTCTACTGCTTCATTATTGGTGTATAGAAGTGCAACAGATGCCTGTACATTGATTCCATATCCTGCAACTTGACTGCGTTTGTGTATCAGTTCTAGCAGCTTTTTGGTGGAATCTATCAGGTTTTCTAGATAGAGTATCACATCTTCTGTAAATAGTGAAAATTTTACTTCTTGCCCATTTGGATGTCTTTTATTTCTTTTTGTTTTCTGATTGCTGTGGCTAGGACTTCCGGTACTATTTTAAATAACAGGGGTGAAAGTGGATATCCCTAACTTGTTCCTGACCTTAGAGGAAAAGCTCTGTTTTTCCCCATAAAGGATGACATTAGCTGTGTGCTTTTCATATATGGTCTTTATGATGTTGAGGTATGTTCCTTCTATCTCTACTATGTTGAGGGTTTTTATCATGAATGGATATTGTACTTTGTCAAGTGACTTTCCGGCATCCGTCGAAATGATTATATGGTTCTTATCCATTCTTTTATTAATGTAGTATATTACCTTAATTGATTTGTGAATACTGAACCACACTTGCAGTCTAAGAATAAATCCCACTAGATAGTGGTGAGTGATTTTTTTAATGTATTGTTGGATTTGGTTTGCTAGCATTTTATTGAGAATTTTTGCATTCATGTTTATAAGGGATATTGGCCTGTAGTTCTCTTTTTTTATCTGGTTTTGGTATCAGGGTAATGCTGGCCTCATAGAATGAGTTTGGAAGTTTGGCTTCTTATTCTATTTTGAGAATAATCTAGTTTGAGAAAAATTGGTGATAACTCTTGATTAAGTGTTTGATAGAATTTGCCTGTGAAGCCACGTGGCCCTGGACTTCAGTTTGCTGGGAGTTTTTTGATGACTGATTGAATTTCTTTGCTGGTTATCAGTCTGTTCAAGTTTTCTATTTCTTTCTGCTTCAATTTTGGTAGTCTTTATGTTTGTAGGAATTTTTCCATTTCTTCCAGATTGTGCAGTTTGTCGGCATATAATTGTTTATAATATTCTCTTATGATTGATTGTATTTCTGTTGTATTGTTATTTATCCTCACTAATTTGTGATTTTATTTATTTGGCTCCTCTTTTTTTTTTCTTTTTGATAAGACTGGCTAAAGGGTTATCAATTTTATTAATTTTTTCAAAGAACCAGATCCTGGTTGCATTGATCTGTTCTGTTTTTTGTTTTGTTTTTTGGATTTTTTTGTTTGTTTGTCTCTTTTTAGTTTCTGTATCATTTATTTCTGCTCTAATCTTTATTATTTTCTTCCTTCTGCTGGCTTTAGGCTTCATTTATTGTTCTTTCTCTAGCTCCTTAAGTGTAAGGTTAGATTGTTTATTTGAGATTTTTCTTGCTTCTAAAGGTAGGCCTGTATTGCTACATACTTCCCTCTTAGGACCACTTTTGCTGTGTATCAAAGGTTTTGGACCATTTGTGTTTTCATTTTCATTTGTTTCCAAGTATTTTTTTTTATTTCTTCTTTGATTTCCTAGTTGACCTATTCATTGTTTAGCAGCATGTTGTTTTACCTTCATGTATTATTGTCTTTCTAAGTTTGTTCTTGTGGTTTGATTTCTACTTTTCTAATGCTGTGATCGGAAAAGGTGCATGGCATGATTTTTGTCTTTTTGTACTTGTTGAGGATTGTCCTTTTACCTAATATGTGATCTATTCTGGAGAAAGTTCCAGGAACACTTGACAAGATTGTGTATTCTGCTGTTTTAGGATGGAATGTTCTGACTATATCTGTTAAGTCCATCTGGTTCAGTGGGTCATTCAAAGCCCTTGTTTCCTTGGATCATTTTCTGCTTAGATGATCTGTCCATTGGTGTAAGTGGAATGTTAAAATCCCCTAGTATTATTGTGTTATTATCAATTAGTTCCTTTATGTTTGTTATTTATTGTTTAATATATTTGGGTGCTCCCAAGTTGGGCATGTAAATATTTACAATTATTATATCTTCTTGTTGGATTGTCCCCTTTATGATTATAGAATGTTCTCTTTTTATAGTCTCTTTTTTATTTTAAGACTTATTTATTTATTTGATAGAGAGAGAGAGCAGGACGGAGGGGCAGAGGGAAAGAGAGAAAGAAAATCTCAAGCAGACACCCCGCTGAGCCTGAACCCCAACATGGGGCTCAATCTCATGACCCTGAGATCCTGACCTGAGTCAAAACCAAGAGTTGGACACTCAACTGACTCAGCCACTCTGCACGCCCCTACAGTCTTTGTTCTTCTATTCTGAATGACAGCCTTGCTGGATAGAGTTTTCTTGACGGCAGATTTTTCCCATTCAGCACTTAGAATATAGCATGCCACTCCCTTCTGGCTTGCCAGGTTTCTATTGAGAAATCCCAGCTAGCCTCATGGATTTTCCCTTATAAGTTAAGGATGTATTTTTTCTTGCTGCTTATAAGATTTTTTTTCTTTGTCATTACATTTTGCAAATTTAATTACAATATGTTTGATGTGGGCCTGATTTTGTTGATGCTGATGGAAGTTCTCTGTGTCTCCTGGATCTGGATGTCCTTTTCCTTCCTCAGATTAGGGAAGTAGAAAAATATTTTTTAAAACTAATAGCTAACAACTTCTCCAAAGGGCTAATTTGCAGATTCAAGAAAACTAGTTAATATCAAAGAGGATAAAATCAAAGAAAACTTTTCTCAGACATATCACATACATATTATAAATTAAAGATAAAAAGAAACTTGCAAACAGTAAAAAAAAAAAAGACATTACATGTGAGAACAACTCAAATGACTGAAAACTTTTCATAAAAAGGTACCTATAGTGAAACATCTTTGAAGTTCTGAAAGAAAAGTGTCAGTTCCGTATGTACTAAAAATATCCTTGAATAATGGAGCAAGATATAGACCTTGTAGCTGAAGGAAAAATAGGAGAATTCAGTGATAACACATCCACTCTAAAAGAAATGCTACAGACTCTCTTCAGGCTGAAAGGATATTTCCTTTATACCAGAGAGATCTCACACTGCCTCACTGACTAGCTAACAGACTACTTTTATGGTTACTTTGCAGATTTTGAGAGTAGATAATCACTACCTCTGTATTATATATTTCCTGACATAATTCTAACTTCTCTCTGTATTGAGTTCTCTATGTCAAGTATTGCTAGGTATGAACATTATTGAGGCTTTTTTTTTTCCTGCCATCTTTTAAATCTTCTGTAATCTAAGATTCTTCATGAGTTTTTGTTTTATCATTAGCATAATTGAAAAAACAAATTTATCCTTTTCTGTTCAAAGTTATTTTTTCCCCAAGTCTACTGAGATATTAAAAATTGTCTTTTCGGGGCGCCTGGGTGGCACAGCGGTTAAGCGCCTGCCTTCGGCTCAGGGCGTGATCCCGGCGTTATGGGATCGAGCCCCACATCAGGCTCTTCCGCTATGAGCCTGCTTCTTCCTCTCCCACTCCCCCTGCTTGTGTTCCCTCTCTCACTGGCTGTCTCTATCTCTGTCAAATAAATAAATAAAATCTTTAAAAAAAAATTGTCTTTTCACCAAAGCTTCCAGAGGTACAGAATACAGTTAAATTTAATAGTATATTCTTATTAAGCAGATTCACATTTGTAGAATAAGTTTCCCTATAGTATCTCTTTAAGATTACACAACTCTTATGTGAAGAAAGTATTTTACAGATGAGAAAAGCAAGGTTGAAAGTGAGAGTAAGTGACCTGCTCACTTTCATTCACATAGCTTTAGTGTGTAAGTGGTGGGTGTGCAAAGGTCTGCTGATTCTCTGTTCTGGGTAGAAGATCTGAGGTGACTGATCCAGAGAACTGAAAGAAGGCTAGTGTTAGTGGTTCACAGTGAGGTGCGAAAATAAGCAGGAGATGAGATTACAGACAATCTGGTCCAGATCAGTCAGGGACTCTCAGGTAAGGCTCACTGACTTGTTTTCTCTCAGTACAAATTAAAACAATTAAATTGCGTTAAACAAGAAAATGGTGTGATTTAACTTACAACTTAAGAAATATTATTCTATATCTTTATGGAGAATAGATGAAAAGACAAGCCAAATTATATAGTTTATTGGCAGTGTAGGGAAGAGATCATATTTTCTTGAACCAGTGTACTGTCAGTGAAGGGGAAGAGAAATGGATGGATGATTTGAGACAGAGTCAAAGGCCTTTTAATGGACTAAATGTATGTGGGGGTTTGGCGAGGAAGCACAGTTCTTAAGTGCCATGTTTCTGACTAGAACAGCAATTTATAAGACTAGGAGAGGAGCAGGCTTGGAAAGCGGGTCCAGAATTCCCTTAGTTTTAGGCTGAAACACTGGCCACGTTGTGAGCTCCACAGAGGAGTCTCAGATTCAAAAGGGGGTGCTAGAATAGAAATGCAATGGTGGGTATCCTTAGCGTATAGATAATACATGGAAACATTAATAGAATATTTCATCTAGACCTAGGGAGGACGAGGACCAGAACTAAAGTAGAGGGACACTGAATTTAGAGCTGGTTTGTACAGGAGCCACCAGAAATGAAGCTTAAAACAAGGAATCTTAATTAATGGGTGTCAAGAAAGAGAGAGACTGGAAAAGAAGGAAGATCCATGTGCTAAACACTGACTTGCTGCCCAGCTGCAATGATCAAGGTTAATAGTCAGCTTCCAGTTGTTAGTGTGCCCCAACTCTTGATCTGAGGTCCCCTATTCATGGGATGACCCCCATTCAGTAATATGCAGAGTTGGCTTAAGGGCTTTGGCATGTGTGGCCAGCAGTAAATCTCTCTAATGTGCAGTCTTTGCTCTACAGTATCCCATGGGGCAGGCAGAAATGTCCTTAGGTCAGCATCCCAGTGGGACGGTCCCTCTTGTCCAATACTGCTCCCTCCCTTTTCCTTCTGTCACTGCTCTTTCCCAGAAAATCTTTTGAACTAACTGTGGCTCCACATCTTCCCACAGCACATGTTTAAAGTGAATAATACTTAGTAGATGCCAAAAATTACATTCCATCAGGTTTTCTGAATTCACAGAGTTCCCAATTTCTCACTTGAATTGCACCCTTGGATAATAATTTATTTCATTAGGCTCTCACTGACACTATACTAACACAATGTGTGAACTCATCACTGAAGCATGAGAGTAGGTGGTAAAGATGTTATTTGGAAATACACAACAGTGCATGATTTCTAATAATTTCTTGTGCTCTATATTTTTCCTCATTATGGAGATAAGGTATTACTTAGCATAACTTAGAAAGTATTTCATTACACAAGAAAAATTCTTATTAAAATATAATTTCCTCTTTGGTAATGTCAGAAAATTAGCAGTTTAAAATTTTTTTAACTATGTAAAGTTTTCTTACATATCAGAAAAAGTATAGAAACAACTTATAGTGGATTTTATTTTCAAATGAAATAATAAGCTAAATATTAGGCTGGAAACTACTTAAAAACCAAAATGTCATTAATTCAAAATTAAGGCTGAGTCTAAAAATGAGCAGAAGTAAGTAATAACTAGTTACAGAAATATCTTTTCTAGTCATTAAAGAAATAAATTTATGGAGCTAGAATGTATAATTTTTATAAAACAATTTACAGATATTATATAATTTATAATTTTTCCAAATCATATGTTTTGCAGGTCAGGATTTTTAGATTGCTTTAATAACATGAAGCTGTCACTCAATAAATATTGAACTAAAACTTGATGAATGCATGTATATTTGATTCAGGGAAGCAGATGAATGGCAAAACTTTTACAATTGCACAAATATTTATTAATTTCTCCGGCTGTACTGGCTTATACTTTACAACTTAAATATTTGCTCTTTCAAGTCCTTGGTGTTCAGATATTGATCATAATTTGAAGAGAGATTCTAGGTAAAAAAGATGGAGTAATTTTATGATAATTAAACAGATTTTTGTCTTTGTATTTTGAGATATCAAAATGTTTTCTATGATAAAACTACTCTATACCATAAATAAATATTTTTTACATCATAGTTTTCAAAACAGGTTCATCCACTTATAGTTTTTTCTTTTTATAATAGCAAAATGCATCATATGCATTTTGCAGATTTATCTTTGACACTTGAAAGGGTGTTATAATGGAACACATTTTTGCCTCATGGGAGGGCTTTAATTATTTTAACTCAGAAAATTTCCTAAAAATAAATTTTCGTTTCCATGTGCTAAATTTTATTAAAATCAAATGCCTCTTTACATCAAATTTTTAAAACACTCTTCCCCTTTATTTCAAACTCATCTATATTACTTCATTGTATTTAGCACATCTATTTAGCTGGATTTGTTGTAATTGCCACTAGAACAAGGAAATATCTTAATTATCATTGTATTCCCAGATTCTAAGCATTTTGATGGCACTTAGTGGGCACAGTAATAATTTGGAGAATTATTAATTCAAGATTGGTTAGCCTTTTGTTGTTGCACTTTAACACCTTCTTAGAATTTACCTTGAAAATTAGCTTTTCTTGGTCTATAGGATAGCGAAGATAACCTGGGAGTTAAAGGCAATGATTTCTGTTAGTTCAACTGTATTTTCTTTGCTCCTCCCATTAAAAGGTGGTATTATTTCTTCCCCCCTTAAATCTGGGACAGCCTCATGATTGATTTGCTTTGAACAATACCTTATACTGAACAGTATAAGGTAGCAGAAGTGGCACTATGAGTTCTAGAGCTTGTGCCTAAAGAGGCTTTGCAGTTTCTATTTTTACCCTCTTGGACGCCACCATGGACCATCATGTGTGGTAGCCAGGTCAGCTAACTGGAGGATAGAAGACACATGAAAGAGGACTGAGACTCTGGCAGCCAGCCAGTCCAAACTGGAAGACATCTGAGTGAGGCCATTTGGAACCTTCTGGCCAAGCTAAGACTCCTGCTGAATAAGGCCACGTGAATGAACCCAGGTGAAAACAAAAGAAGAGCCACTTAGCCAACTACAGAAGGATGAGAAATGACACATTGTCATTTTAGGCAACTAAACTGTAGAGAGTTTTTTAAAATGCAAAAATAGGTAATTAGTAATTGTTAGAAGAAGAGAAATAGTATGGTAACATAAAGAAGAAAGAACCTTCTTTAGGAATACATGAAAAGATGAGTTCACAAGACATGGTAAAGAACACTTTTTTCTCTAAGGAAATGTAAAAAGAGCCCAGATAAAGCTTTGTATTGTTTTAAGGTGGATAGTGAGTTAGCTGAGTAAAGGTAATGCAGTCCACATGACATGACTTTTTGTATTAGTTATGTTGTTGTAATTATTATATTGTTACAAGTGTATGTGCATGCAATTACATATGTGTATATATAAATACATAGTTATACATGTGTTCACATATATGTATAGATTGTGCATACACTTGCATAATAATTAAACACACAATCTAAAACTCACATTTGCCAGAAATTGTACTATATTATGTATCTTAATTGGGGTTTTGAATGCTGAAGCCAAAGCCAAAGAATTCCTTTTAGACAAAGAATTCCTTTTAGACAAATGTTAAAGTTGAAGCCAATTTTTAACTCAGTTACATTGTAAGATATGTTTCTAATTGTGGGTTGTGGTCAAAATATTTCAATGACACAATATAAGAGTTATTCAAATGCGACATCAATTTGTAAGCTGTTTGGGCAGATAAAATAGAAGAATAGGAAATACCAGAAAAGAACAACTATTGCGTAGTGCTAGCAATAGTTATTTTGCATTATGTGCTTTCTAAATTCTGGGCGCCATAATACATTATGTCTACTTATCCAAAACGCTCTGTAATGCACACTATTAAATCACAACTAATCCTTGAACAACACAGGTTTGTGGTGCTGGGGGTCAGGAGCACCAGCTCCCCCCTGCCTGGCACAATCAAAGTCTGCATATAACTTTCGACTCTTCAAAACTTCACTAGTTATAGCCTACTATTGACTGGGAGCCTTACTGACATGACTTAAGGAGTGGATTAACACATATTTTGTATGTTATTTGTATTATATACTGTATTTTTACAATAAAGTAAACTAGAGAAAAGAAAATGTTATTGGGGCGCCTGGGTGGCGCAGCCGTTAAGCGTCTGCCTTCAGCTCAGGGAGTGATCCCGGCGTTCTGGGATCGAGCCCCACATCAGGCTCCTCTGCTATGAGCCTGCTTCTTCCTCTCCCACTCCCCCTGCTTGTGTTCCCTCTCTCGCTGGCTGTCTCTATCTCTGTCAAATAAATAAATAAAAATCTTTAAAAAAATGTTATTAAGTAATTTGTAAGGAAAAGTACATTTATGGTACTATATTTATCAAGGAAATATGCATATAAGTGGACCTGTATAATTCAAACCCCTGTTATTTAAGGGTCAACTGTATACATAAAATGTGAGAAAACTGAAAGTTTGGTAAATTTTATACTTGTTAATCAAAATTTCACAAAGTGTCAAAAACCTCAAACATATACAACAATTTATTGTAAACTTGTTTCAATATGGACATGATAAAGAAGTCAAAGAGTTTGAGGACAAGAAGAAAAAGTTGGAGAAAACAAGTAACCCCCATACTTCTGCTCTACTGAATTCAGTTGAAAATGAGGGTCTATTTAGTATCTCTGGGGCCGTGTTACCTTAGAAGCCTCTAGGCGAGGATCATCCTTTGTTTTGTAGGAGTGTTAACTATAATCTTTGCTTCTGTCTGCTTGGGTCCATCCTAATCAGCTTGTTGTAACTTGATTATATCTGCGAAGAACCTATTTCCAAATAAAGCTATATTTACATGTACTTGGGGGAGGCGCTGGGGTATCTTAGGACTTCAACATATCTTTTTTGGGCATACAATCCAACCCATAACGACCACTAACATAGAACTCTCAATACACAATTTCAAAACACAGACATCAAACATCCTCTCAAAAAGTTGTATACTTAAACTTGAAAATAGCATCAGGTGGCCCCCACATTGTATTCAATGTTTCTAGAAAACACATGAATGATTTTAAAATCTGACAGATCTATCAAAATTAGTTGGGACAGGGCCCTTTCTGTCTTCCAGAAACACATACATACACACACACACACACACACACACACACACACACACACACGTTGATTGACGGATTGATTGACTGCTGAAGCCTCCAGAGCCTTTATGATTCAGAATTTCCAGATAGCTACATTATTAAAAAAAAAAAATTCCCAGATAATTCCATTTGTCAAAACAGTTTTGAAACCATTTCCTTCAAAGGTCTTCAACTTATCTAAAGAAGAAGATGGATATGTTACACTTAAGGCAAAAAGAGATCTTTTTTGATGTGTTCTTGAAATAACATGACTGAGCTGGGAGTGATGAACATAACAAGGCAGAAATACTGGATCATCAACTTCAGGCACAGCTGAGAAGACTAAAGACTGTCAAAAGCAGACATTCCACATCCTTTTATTTCTTAGCTCCAGTTCTTCACATGCTCCCCTGACAACAAATTATATATTATCCCAGAAAAATAGTAACAATATTTAAAAGAATAAAAAAATCAATCTAAATCTATTTTCTCTTTCCTAAAACAATTGACAATGAATGTCATTTTGAGAGTTTTTGAATATCACTCTAAAACCCCTCTACTTGGGGGAAAAGTAAGATCATTCATTACTTTAATAAACTTAACAACAACCGTCTTTCATTTTCTTGTCCATTTTTAAATATTTATTACATAAAGGATATATAAATAAATTCTGTTAAAAATTCAAACAAGAAAAAGAGTTCATCTATGAGTATTCACTGTAATATATATAGTATATGTAATATAGTGTTATTTCATATATAGTTTTGATTATATATTTTATATATAGTTTTGATTTGATATATACAGTTTATATATGGTTTTGATTATTGGCTTTATCCTTTAAAGCACATCTTAGAGATCTCTTTGTATCAGTATATTAGATTGATTTTATTCATTAGAACCACATCCTAGTATTTAACCATAATGTTTTGATTGTTAAAACAATTTGCTCACAATATAATGATGCAATGTATTTTCTCATGTGTTTCATTGTGAAAAAGTGTATTTCTCCATACTGTATAAATTATACATCAATTAAAAGTTTTGCCCATTTTTAAATTTTATGAAAAACTAAATTTTTACATTTAGTTTATACAACTAAATGGGCTCCAAAGATATTATATCACATTTTCTCCATAATTTCAAAGAGTATGAGACTATTGATTTCCTAAATATTCACCAATACTGGATATTATCAGTCCTTTTTAGGTAATGTGAAGGTTAAAAATGATATTTCCCAAGAACATCACCTATATCAGATATTGTCAATCTATTCATTTTTATTTATATTATATTATATTATATTATTTTTATTTTATTTTATTTTATTTTCTCTCTCTCTTTTTTTTTTAAATTTTCATTTTTATTTATTTATTTATTTTTTGTATTATATAATGTTAGTCACCATACAGTACAGCCCTGGTTTTTGATGTATAGTTCGATGATTCATAGTTGCGTATAACACCCAGTGCACCATGCAATACATGCCCTCCTTACTACCCATCATCACCTTCTTCCCATCATCACCCTATCCCATTCCCCCATCCCCCCCCCGAAGCCCTCAGTTTGTTTCTCAGAGTCCATAGTCTCTGCTTCATTCCCCTTCTGATTACCCCTTTTTCTTTATCCCTTTCTTCCCCTACCGATCTTCCTAGTTCTTATGTTCCATAGATGAGAGAAATCATATGATAATTGTCTTTCTCTGCTTGACTTATTTCACTTAGCATTATCTCCTCCAGTGCCATCCA
>NW_024424453.1:3613489-3791798 GCF_017311325.1 Ursus maritimus | reverse complement strand
GAAAGTGTAGATTGCTCTGGGTAGCATGGACATTTTAACTATGTTAATTCTTCCAATCCATGAGCATGGAGTATTTTTCCATCTTTTTGTGTCTTCTTCAATGTCTTTCAAGAGTGATTTGTAGTTTCTAGAATATAGGTCCTTTACGTCTCTGGTTAAGTTAATTCCAAGGTAACGTATGGTTTTTGGTGCTATTGTAAATAGGATGCGTTCCCTAATTTCTCTTTCTTCAGTCTCATTGTTCATGTATAGAAATGCAACTGATTTCTGAGCATTGATTTTGTATCCCGCCACATTACTGAATTGCTCTATAACTTCTAATAGTTTGGGAGTGGATTCTTTCGGGTTTTCCATATAGAGTATCATGTCATCGGTGAAGAGAGACATTTTGACGACTTCTTTGCCGATTTGGATCTTTTATCCCTTTATGTTGTCTGATTGCTGTTACAATGACTTCTAGGGCTCTGTTGAATAATAGTGGCTAGAGTGGGCATCCTTGTCATGTTCCTGATCTTAAGGGAAAGGCTTCCAGCTTTCCCCCATTGAGAATGATATTTGCTGTAGGCTTTTCATAGAGCTTTTCATAGATGGTTTTTATGAGATTGAGGAATGTACCCTCTATCCCTACACTCTGAAGGGTTTTAATCAGGAAAGGATGCTGTATTTTGTCAAATGCTTTTTCTGCATCTATTGAGAGAAACATATGATTTTTGGCTTTTTCCTTCTGGATAAAATCTAAGACACCGCTCGATTTGTGAATGTTGAACCCCCCTCGCATCCCAGGGATGAATTCCACTTGGTCATGATGGATAATCCTTTTAACGTACTGTGGGATTCTATTAGCCAGGATCTTGTTTAGAATTTTGGCGTCCATATTCATTAGGGAAATCGGTCTGTAATTCTCCTTTTTGATGGGGTCTTTGCCTGGTCTGGGGATCAAGGTAATATTGGCCTCATAGAATGAGTTTGGTAGCTTTCCTTCTGTTTCTATTTTTTGAAATAGCTTTAGGAGAATAGGTATTATTTCTTCTTTGAATGTTTGGTAGAATTCCCCAGGAAAACCGTCCGGGCCTGGAGTTTTGTTATTTGGAAGGTTGTTTATCACTGACTCAATTTCTTCATAATTAATTGGCCTGTTTAAGAAATCAATTTCTTCCTGTTTCAATCTTGGTAGTTTATAGGTTTCCAGGAAGGATTCCATCTCTTCCAGATTGCTTAGTTTATTGGCATATAGCTGTTGATAAAAATTTCTAATAATCCTTCCAATTTCAATGGTGTTCGTCGTGACCTCTCCTTTTTCATTCATAATTTTAATAATCTGGGTCCTTTCTCTTTTCTTTTGGATAAGTCTTGCCAGTGGTCTGTCAATTTTATTGATTCTCTCAAAGAACCAGCTTCTAGTCCTGTTGATCTGCTCTACTGTACTTCTGGTTTCTGCTTGATTGATTTCAGCTCTAATTTTGGTCAACTGCTTCCTCGTGCGTGGATTAGGCCTGTCCCTCTGTTGCTGTTCCAGCTTCTTGAGGTGAGAATATAAAAACTGCATTTTAGATTTTTCTATTCTTTTGAGTGAGGCTTGGATGGCTATGTATTTCCCCCTTAGGACTGCCTTTGCAGTATCCCATAGGTTTTGGACTGTTGTATTTTCATTCTCATTGGTCTCCATAAATTGTTTAATTTGATTTTTGATTTCCTGGTTTATCGAGTCATTCCTGAGCAGGATGGTTCTTAGTCTCCAAGTGTTTGAGTTTCTTCCAAATTTTTCCTTGTGGTTGAGTTCCAATTTCAGAGCGTTGTGGTCTGAGAATATGCAGGGGATAATTTCAATCTTTTGGTATCGGTTGAGACCTGTTTTGTGTCCCAGAACATGGTCTATTCTTGAGAATGTTCCATGGGCATTAGAATAGAATGAGTATTCTTTGGTTCTGGGGTGTAGTGTTCTATATATATCTATGAGGTCCAACTCGTCGAGTATGGCATTCAAAGCCTTTGATTCTTTGCTTAGTTTTTGCCAGGGTGTTCTGTCTATTTCTGAGAGTGGAGTGTTGAGGTCCCCTACTATTAATGTATTTTTATTTATATGTCTCTTTATTCTGGTTAAGAGTTGGCTTGTGTATCTTGCTGCTCCCCTGTTGGGGGCATATATATTTATAATTGTCATATCCACTTGTTGAATACTTCCCTTAAGAATAATATAGTGCCCTTCTGCATCTCTAACTATAGTCTGTAGTTTAAAATCCAATTTATCTGATATGAGAATTGCTACCCCAGCTTTCTTTTGAGGTCCATTTGCGTGAAAGATGGTACTCCATCCCCTTACTCTCAGTCTGAATGCATCTTTGGGTTCGAAATGAGTCTCTTGTAGACAGCAAATGGATGGGTCATTTCTTTTTATCCAATCTGCAACCCTGTGGCGTTTTATGGGATGGTTCAAACCATTTACATTAAGACTGATTACTGAGAGATATGATTTTAATGTTGCCATGTTGCCAGTAAAGTCTTTGTTTGTATTGGCTGTGACTTTCTGTTCTGTATCACTCTTGGGGCCTTTTTACTTTTATAGAACCCCCCGTAATATCTCCTGTAGGGCTGGTTTCGTGGTTACAAAATTGGTTAGTGACTGGCGATTCTGAAATGTCTTTATTTCTCCATCAATTCTGAATGACAGCCTTGCTGGATAAAGGATCCTTGGCTGCATGTTTTTCTCTGAAAGAGCTTTAAATATGCTCCCCCAACCCTTTCTCTCATTCCAGGTCTGTGTAGACAGGTCTGACGTAATTCTGATGCTTTTGCCTTGGTACGTGAGAAATTTCTTTGCCCTGGCCGCTTTCAATACTGTATCCTTGCATCTAATATTTGCGAATTGCACTATGACGTGACGTGGCGTAGGTTTGTCGTGGTTGAGCTTGGGAGGGGTCCTCTCTGCCTCTTGGACACGAATGTTTGTTTCCCTTGCTAGATTAGGGAAGTTTTCAGCTACAATTTGTTCAAATATCTCTTCTAGACCTCTGTTTTTCTCCACCCCCTCGGGGATGCCGATGATTCTAACATTGGATCGTTTCATTGAGTCAGTAATCTCCCGTAACCTACATTCGTGGGCGTGGATTTTTTTAAGACCATCTTCTATTTTCATTTTTTCCTCTATTAACCCATCCTCCAATTCACTAACCCGTTCCTCTGCTTCTGCGACCCTGGCCGTCAGAGCCTCTAGTTTTGCCTGCATTTGGCTCATAGAATTTTTAATTTCTGTCAGATTCGCTCTCATTTCTGTCCTTAGGGATTCTATATTCTCAGTAACCTTTTCGTTAATAGTTTTTTCAATTCTACTCATCATTTTGACCATCGTTACTCTGAATTCCATTTCTGATAATTTGGTTACATCCATATCCATTATTTCTGTGGCAGAGGCCACAGACTCACTGTCTTTTCTTTGCTGGGGGGGGCTTCTCCTTCTTGTCATTCTGATGAAGAGAGGTTGCGGGGTTTCCAGAGCCCAAATTATTGACTGGGTCCCAGGCCGTGCCCCTTGTTTTATAGGGATCTTAGGGATGTGGGCTTCTTCTTTAAAGATTTTATTTATTTATTTATGTGGCAGCCAACCAGCGAGAGAGGGAACACAAGCAGGGGAGTGGAAGAGGAAGAAGCAGGCTCCCAGCGGAGGAGCCCGATGAGGGACTCCTTTCCGGAACGCCGGGATCACGCCCTAAGCCGAAGACAGGCGCTCAATGACTGCGCCACCCAGGCGCCCGGGTTGTGGGCTTCTTGATTTTTCAGCCTGCCTTCTGTGTTCTGGGGGAGGGGCCGAATCTCAGCCTCTGTCACAGAACAGAGGGATTGCGGCCCGTTCTCCACTGATGTTCTGGCCACTTTAACTCTGTTACTGTTGGTGCTGCTCAACCCTGCAGCGTCCCGGGATGTGCGCACCAACCCGGCGTCCCTGCCCTCACTTCCAGGGCCGGCGCGTCTCTGTCCTTTGTGTTTCTAACACCACCAGCCGCCAGCCACCCCCGTGTGCTCCGGAGCTCCGTTTCCGTGTGGTTCGTGCTCACTCCGGAGCTCCGGCCCTCAGACTGGTAGTGCGTGCTCCCCGCTCATGGTCTCAGTTATCTCTCTCATGGGTGCCCTCCGTGAGTCCGCCCGCTCCCCCATGCAGGTGGCTACCGCTTCCCGGTGCCCGAACGCGGCGGCTCCCTCCCCCTTCATTTATCTTCCGATATCTGTGCACGGGTTCACGGCTCCCCGCTTCGTACCTCAATACTCAGCGCTGGAGATGTTCGTTTGTAGAGATCCAGATGTATCTTCCTGCGTCTCAGGCTGATTCGTGGATGATCAGGCTGGTCTGGTACGTATCCTAGTCGACTTGGGACCGGCTGAAAAAGGGGTCCCCTACTCCTCCGCCATCTTAACTCCTCCATTCAATCTATTCATTTTTGAAACAACAATGTTAAAATATGTTATGGTTATTTCAGTTTTGTAGTTTTGATTTTTATGAGAAAATATTTTTGTTTGTTTATTAGCCATTTATATTTCTTCTACTGTGAGTTGGTTGATTTTTATCTTTTGCATATTTTTCTTAAGTTCTCTAGTAATTTGCATCAATTTCTAAGTGTTCTACATATATTTTGGATTTTGGATAAGTAGTGCAAATACTCCCAATCTATCACTTTTCTTCTAATTCTGTTTACTGCATCACTGTTATAAATAAGTTCATCTTTGCTAATATTCATCAATAGCTTTCCTTTGAACCATTTAAATTACAATAATTATAGAAGCAAATTTTAATCAAAATTAATTTTACTTATGTTTATTAAAAATAAAAATAAAACCTGTTTTAGAAGAGAATCAAACAGGATGATTGTCCTAGTATAAAGGAAACAAACAACCAGCTATTGTCCTCAACCAAATGCAGGCCCTAGATAGAATTATTAGACAAAATGGGATGAAGGCCAAATTGAATTGAAAGAGAACTTGAACAGGTATTTGTATACATCTGCCCTCATTTGTAATGACCAAGAGACAAGACCTCTGATTCTAACTTTGTCTTATAATTTATGCTTATTGCTCTTAGAAATGTAAATACATTGAACTCCCTTAAGTTTAAGAGTTCAAACGAAAGCAATTAAAACTTATGTTTAGAAAATGGCACTTATAAATAAGAGCTCTAGTGGTGTTTAAATGGTTCATTTAAGACTTTAAAAAGTGTGTATTTGGTTATTAAGTAACTGATTTATGTATGCTAAAAATACATTTTTATTTTAAAACTCTTATAATCATGTGCATGGATCAGTAGACTCACAGTAATGCAATAAATAGGACAGTATTTGCTGAGATCACTGAATTGTGATTTAAAATATACCAGTGCTATTTTTAGCACTTTGAAAAGAACTCTTATAACTATGTAACAAATTGGTACTCTTCATATTTAAAATTTAACATGTGGGATAGAATCATGGTCTTGGGTAGCGACAGATCTCTTTCATGAATGCCAGGTCTGCCTGTGGGCATGTTATTTAAACCTTGATGTCTCATCCCCGTATTTGTAAAATGAAGATAATAATGACTTATATCCTAGGGTAATTCTGTAGATTCATTAAAATGACACAGTAAGCACTTAGAACAATTCCTGATGTATAATGGTAAATGTTAGTTGTCATTTATATATTTATTAATCTGTTTTAAAATTAGTTCTCTTATTCTTCAGGTACAATATTTAAAAGACAATTTACTTTGAAAGCTATTTCTACTAATTATGAAATCCATTTGGCTTTAGACAAACTTTTCAATGTCTTCTCAAGAACCAAAAGCAAAGAATTAAGGGGAAAAAATCTCCCTGTTTAAATTAAATTGATCTGACTTCTAAGATCAGGTGTAAGGTTTTAAGAGAAATATTCATATTATTTCACTTAGTTTTTAATCAGTTCTATCAGCTCTAACACAATTAGACAGCTTTGTTCTTGTCTTGGTGTGAATAACTAATTGTAGCAATTAACATAACTATAACAGTATAATAACTTAGCAATCAACATTCAAGTGTCTTTCAACTTTCTCCTAAAACCTCAAATATCAGAGTGACCAAAATATCCATCTCACCTGGATAGAGTTCCTTGGATCATTTCTGAATGATAACTGCTTCGATATTTTGAAAAGGAAAGAATTTGTTGAACGCAAGACAAAGCACATTGCGAGCTGTATTTGACCTTAATTAGTGACTGAAGGAGACAGTTCAAAGCTTATCAAAATTCACTTGGGTATATTTTCTTTTATTCTTCTATATATTTTGGATATAATTTTGTTTCTAAGAGGTTATATTCTTTCCATGGGGTTTATATTAGAAATAATTTTAGAGATATGATTGGGTTAGAAGAATAGAGAAAAATGGCTAATAATTGATGCCTCTGACTTTCCTATGAAGTCGTCTTTGAACAATAATTGGCGAGAGCTCTGCTATCCAAAAAGAAAATAACCTCCTTTCAGTCACCTACATCTGTCTCCTCTGAGGGCTGGGGAAGGTAATTTTACTGTGTATACAGTGCTTCACATCACACTTCCAATTACTCCTTCCCTCCAGTGAGGTTTGAAAACGTGAAACAACATGACTTTTAGGAACTGAGTTGAGGTCTATGGAGGGCTGCAGAGACTCTTACTAGTTAGAAGGAGTAGAGAAAGAAGATTATGTAATAATGTGCCTTGATAAGAAGACTGAATTGGAAACACACCAATTTGAAGAATCAGAGGAGAACAACATAACAGCAATCGGATTTAAAAGAAATCTGTTAAGAGGGAAGGCGATCTCTTAAAACTCTGGAGAAATTCTTTATCAGAAAAAAGGAAATTTGTCTAGATTTAAGAGGAAAGAGTTTTAAAATGAGACTTGTGATTCTTTTTGGTGATTTATATTTCTTATTGCTAGTAAAAGAAGCCAGTGATAAGGAAAGCTGCAGAGTCTAGGAAGTAAAAAGAATGAAGTCACGCTTACAGAGTCCACAGCAAAGTTGTTTCGGAGAAATTCTTGCTACTTGTCGTTCACTTACTTCTGTTCTGCAAGATGGTATGATTTATCTTTGAAAAAGTATTTTGTGTACATCATGTTTTACAGTCTTTTCCTTTATGTACAATCCTCTGTTTTTTACCCTTCATCTGACACCATTTTTGCTTTGAACAAAAAATATAGCAGGAACTCCTAGAGCTGGAAAGGTAGAATGTCGACAAAGAGAGACTCAGCAAGAATTCTTGCTTTTGGAAGAACTAGGGCTTTTATAATATTATCATGGTTTATTTGAGAGTGGGCACTGAAATAGAAGTCTAATTTAAAACTCTATAGAAAAAGAAAAGAAGTGAATTTTATCAGTCAGAGTCCTGATGGGAGACACATGTCAAAATCAAAAAATTTTAAATGAGCGGAGCTGTTTAGGAATATGTGGCTAACATGAATGGGAAGTATCAAGCTTCCCACTGTTTGTTGGAGCTTCAGCTACCGTAGGCTTCAGATACAGTTGGAGGGAACAGTCACAGAGACGGAGAAAGAAGAGATGCATTACCTCCCGGATAGAAGCTGTATTCTTTGGTGTACAGACTTCACCAAATTCTGATGACCCTCTGGTAGAGAGACATGGCCAAACTCTGAGGGAGGATATGGAAATAAATTGTTTTTCCATCCTGTAATCACTCGCCCGTTATACCCAGTGACTGGACCAAACTTGAAGCCAGAGGCCAATAGAGCCTTTAGATGAGGTTCACAGAGTTAGCTCCATATGGCACAGAGAAGAGTGGTGAAGAGTGGCAAGTGGGTCTTGGGGGCTTACATAAAATATCTAGGATATACAAACCAAATGTCTAGAATATATACCCAGGGTATGCAAGTGTTTAAGAAATTTTTTTTTCCAAGCTAAGTACCTTTATACGCATTGAGAACACAAAGGTGAGGAAGTCAGCACCATCCTTGCTGTCCTTGGAGCTCATATTTTACTGCATATTTTTATATAATGTGTGCATGTGCATGCGTGTGTACACTTGTATTATTTACCTGGATACGCATACATGCATGTAGCTACATACAATCTTAGAATATGTATTTTTGTGTTTTTCTTGCTTTCCCACAATTCCCAATCTTCCTCTGGTAGACAGGAAAATTCACATTGTGCAGACTAGATAGAAATAAAGATGTTGAGACAGTTGAGCACATTTTGGCTAATGCCAGGTTTCTACCTTGAAATTGAGCATGCCTGTAGCCCTTCCCTTGTCCAAGTAAGTATGGAACACAGAGGCCATTTCTATAGTTATTTGGAGAGAGTTTCAGTAGCCTCATTAGGTACATGCTGCCTGTAGGGCCCGTGGGGCCTGCTTATTATCTAGCAGAATAATTTTATGTCTTCTGAAATTTTGCTTAGCACCTATGTCAACTCTGTCCCATGTCAAACATCCAGAACACTCATTAACTTTCTCTCAATCTTCCAAAACATCAGTTGAGGTTCTTGAAGCACTCACAGAATGGACAGTAATGATATGGAAAGAAAAGTCCCACCTGGACAATGCAGAAACTCCCCCTGGTTAGACAGGTATGCAAGAGGGGATATGTGATATGTCAAATATCTGTTAATGCAGAATACTTAGCACACTTAGAGTTCTGAAAATTATAATAACACATAATTCAGTTATTAGAACTTGTTTGAACTTTTTCCTTTTGACTAATTGTCATGTTTCTAGAAAATAGCATTTATACATGCATTGTTGTTTTGACATTAATTGAAAAATAATTTTTTAATCTTTATTTTTTTAAAGATTAATTGAAAAGAAACACTTGAAGTCTCTAGCTGTTATAACAAATGAGCAAGTTCGAAGTGTTTGGAGAACTCACAACTGAATTTGTACCCTGATTTCAATAACTGCCACATCTGCAACTTTAGGTAAGTCACTTTACTTTTCTGAATTTTATTTTTCGTATTTTTAAAGTAAGGGTAATAATTCCAAACTTGTGTGGATATTGGAAACAATAAATGTGCCTGAAAATCTTCTAATCCTACAACTCTGCCATTCCTCCTTTTCACTTAGTATCACCAATTGGGCAATACTTCCTTGGGTCCTATCAAAGACACTGACCAACGTTGTAGTTTTCTCTATTTATCCAGCTCCAGATTGACTGTAAACGTATTCCATGATTCCTGAAGACCTCAGGAAGTTAGAGATATTAAAGCTTGAACACAAAAAATATTGCCCACATCTCAGTGTGATATTATTTTTTAAGTTTTCCTCCAGGCACAAGACTAACAATCCCTAGGCTCTTTCTACTTGCTAACACTGTTTCATAGACACAGTTTTGAAGAAAGTCAAAGCCTAAAATGAAATCTGTACTTCTCTACCCATGTCTAAATAAGGGATGCAAATATAAAATATAGCAAAATTAATCTCAAATTCAAGACTACGTAAGTGGATTAACAGAAGGGGAAAAAAAAGGAGCTCTGCTTCAACATTAATTCCCATCAGGATTAGAGATAATTCCACAAAAACTGGAATATGAAATTTAGCCGTAACATTATCATGAAAATTATGAAATTAATGATATATTTAACTTATAAATACTATTATGTAAGGATATTAGAAACCAATACTAGAAATTACAATGAAACATTAAGCTCTAAGTCAAATTTATATTGAGGCAATTGCTCCAGACTCTTCAAAAGCAGACAGATTCCTTAAGTGTCTTCCCAATGCGATATTCCTGAGGGCATTTTTAGACACCTGAGATGATATTAAATTCATTTCATTTGTATTAAGTCTAGATAAAGAATACATATTATCCAGTTAATTTATTATTTTGAAACTTACCTTTAGAAGAATTATGGCAAGGAAGCAAAGAATGATTATAAATGTAGTATGATTAAGATATTTAGGTAAAGGGGCGCCTGGGTGGCCCAGCGGTTAGGCGTCTGCCTTCGGCTCAGGGCGTGATCCCGGCGTTGTGGGATCAAGCCCCACATCAGGCTCCTCCGCTATGAGCCTGCTTCTTCCTCTTCCACTCCCCCTGCTTGTGTTCCCTCTCTCGCTGGCTGTCTCTATCTCTGTCGAATAAATAAATAAATAAATCTTTAAAAAAAAAGATATTTAGGTAAAAATAATTTTTAAATAGTGGAGCTTAAAAGTATTTGTGTGAAAGAAAAGGGAATGGAATAGCTAATTTTCAGATATTTAACGTAGTTATTTATACACATGTTTACACATGCACGCACACTCACACCTATATAAAGATGTATTATGTAAAATTTAGAAGGTTTAGAGAAAATTCATTAACTCATTTAGCTCAGCAAAAACAATGGAGAACTAATTCCAACTCTCTGGTTTTGATGTTGTACTAAATTATGGAAGATATTACCATTGGGATAGGCTGGGTGAAGAGTGCACAGGACATCCTGGCATATTTCTTTGAAACTGACTGTGAATATATAACTACAAAATAAATGTTTAAAAAAATAGGGTACTGTTGGACTACATTTTTTTTAAAAGTAAAAACAGCTTGTAGAGGGAAATTATGCTGTGGATTTGAAACCAAAAGGGTACATTTTAACTGCACATTTAAAAAAGTTATTATAGGAGCTAAATGTGATTGTAGGATTAAACATGAGAAATAAAGGATCAACAAGAATTTTAAAATCCATTCTTCTTGGATAGAAATGGAAAATTGCTTTTATGCATTTACCTGGACTTTACGGTTTTAATCATAATCTATAACTTTTTAAAAAGATTTACTAATTTGAAAGAGAGAGAAAGCATGTGTGTGCACACACCCATGTATGCACGCAAGCAGAGGGAAAGAATCTCAAGCAGATTCCCTGCTGAGCATGGAGCCCAACACAGGGCTCCATATGGGTCTAGATCCCACAACCCTGGGATCATGACCTGAGCCAAAAACAAGGGTTGGGTGCTTAACTAACTAAGCCACCTCAAATAATCTATAATTTTATGTGGGAAGCGTGGTGGAAAGAAATGAGGATATGAAACATGGGAAACATTTTCTAGAGAAAATTTAAAATGGGATTATGAAACATTTACTCAGTTTCCCTCTTTGAATAGAAAGTCTATAAAAGTCTATTCTATAGAAGAATGTTTTCTTTTGAGTTCACTGAATATCTTAATTCTAGATAGTGAACTTAAAAAGTCTCAAATCCTCGTTTGCAATCCAGGGCCATAATATATTTTTCAAAATGTTATTTTTGTATGTTGTAGCACCACAAAATATTTGTTATAATTAATTTATAAATTAATAGAAATAGTGAAATATCTCTTAAAATGGTCTGATAAACAGTTTATGAAACACTTGAAAATGATGCTGAAGAATGAAATAAAGTTGTCTAAATTCATTTGAGATATTTATTTTCTAAATAAAAATTAAAAAGTAAAATATTGTGCAAAGATAGTGTAATTTTGTTTTTCCATAAATTCTTATTTGAAGTCAATATGGTCTATTTGTGTAAAATAGAAATGGAGTGAATCAAAGGAGTTAGTGATTTTTCAGTCCATACCTGGAGAGTAGCAGGATTTCCACAATGTTCTGAAAGAACAGTGTTAAGTTTATCATGGAAGAAAGAGCTATTGAAGTAGATGGATCACTTATATAATCTCCTTTCAGCTATTAGCTATGATCTCTTTGTCTACTAATCTTTGCTCACCAGTGTTCATCATCAGGATAACATTGTCCTGAATTCATATTTTCTCTTTATTACTCCACTCTGGTTAAAATAGGAAGGTCAGCCTATAAATTTGATTGAGTCACTAGATGTACAGTTTCTCCTAGTTTCTTTGTAGAGTTTTAAGTCTGCTCTGCTTTTCAAAGGAGCAGTATTCCTCCATATAAATGATATTTGGGCAGCTTTGGGAACTTATATAGACATTAATATGGAAGAAGAGTTGGAAAGAACAGTAATTGAACTGCTGAGATAATTCCTGTCAGCTGCAGCACTCAGAACTGGCTTGTGTCCATCTGAAGCCTTCTGGTCCTGTGGTCTCACTGAAGGCAGCGTTCTGAATATTATCTTTGATCGAGTTACGCTTGAATAATTTTGGCTGAAGATGGAACATTTTCTCACTCTTCAGAACTTTACAGTTGCACTTGCTAATAAACCCATGGAATTATTTATTTCCCTTTTGACTGTGATTTAGTTCTGAATTATAGTTCTGTATTGTAGTTCTGTATTTAAAATTTACAATATAAATTTTCATTTATAAGAATGGTAAAAATCTATAGTATTGAGACATAATAACCCAATGCAGTCTTAGTTTTGTTTTTGTTTTTAAAATACATAATTCAAATAAATCATCATTATAATGTATCCTTCTGTCTCAGTCTCCTAGGGCTGCCATACAAATATCACAAATTGGTGACTTAAAATAGAAATTTATTTTCTCATGATTCTGGAGTGTGGAAGTCTAAGATCAGCGCAGCAGCATAGTCAGTTTCTGGTGATGGCACTCTTTCTGCCTTATAGAGAGCCAACTTCTCTCTGTGCCCTACATGGAAGAGAGAGAGTGAGCAAGAGAGCACAAGCTCCCTGGTGTCTCTTCTTAGAAAGGCACAATCTCACCATGAGGACCCCATGGCCCTCAAGACTTCATCTAACCTAAATTACCTCCCAAAGGCCCTATCATCAAATACCATTGTACTGGGGATCAGGGTTTCAACATATGAATATTGGGAGGATATAAACATCTACCATATTAAGAATCTCTTAAAACTTTTTTTTAAACAAAGAACATGATGTTTAAAAGTGTCCAGAGAGGTGACACTGCACATGTCCATAGCACTTGAGAACCATACAATTTTGTATTAAAAATAAATGTAGAATTTATAAAGGGCTTATCCATAGTTGTGAATTTGCTTCCAGGAAATACTGGGAGAGAGGGAAAGTACCTGCACTCTATAGGTGGTGAAACTAAGACTCAGAGAGTACCACGACTTGGCACTACGTTCTGAGAACAGGAACCCACGTTTTAATGCTGGCTTCCTGAAGACCTCTAATGTTCCTGAATATTATTTTACTCTTACATAATAAAATACACTTCCCAACATTTCTATTTCTTCTCTCAATAGAGCAATAGACAAAAATTTTGGCTAAGCACTGGAAATAGAAGTTTTTCTCAATTTTACATTCCCACAACTAATCTTTTCCTTTTTTAACTAATACTTTGGATATTATTTCTTGGGCAATAGTTATAAATCTAAAAATTTCAGGTTACAACTTTCTACTAACCTATCATGAGTAGGTAACAAGTTTCTCTAACATATTTCACCAGGACATTTTTTGAAGTTACACAGTGGGGTAATTCTCATCATTCTGCTAAAATGTTCTTAAAAGGAGAGGCAAAAATGTGAGAACTCAATTTTCATGACATATTTTCCTGTTTATTGTTTTAGTATACTCTATGAATTCTGTCAGATTTGTATATTTCTCTCAGTATGCAAGACCTCAAACCAAACCAAATTATTTATATAGAAATCTAATCTAGTTCCATTCAGAGTATCTGGAATGGGCACTCAGTTTGGAGTCAAAGAGCATTTGGTTTGATATCTGAATCTACATCTTAAGGGATATCTGATCTTGAGCAATTAAATTATTTTTACACTCAAATTTTTATCTAAAAAATAAAGGGTAGTAATTACTCTAATATTTACTCTGTAGAATTGAAGCAAAGATTAAATGGATTAAATGACGTATCTCTTTGGGTAGTAGCCATGTACATGGTAGAAAGATTATTAGCTAATTAGCTAATAAATTTTATTTGTTATCAAAATTTTAGTACTAGTTCCTTTGTTGTATATGATATTGCTTTGGAGCCAGCATATTGCTTTCAGTTTTGAAAAAGAGTTAAGATTAAAAAATTTGGAGTCTTAATCTGAAATCATTATTGCAGATAAGTAAGTGATAAGTAGTTGGCACATTAAAATTTATTTTTTATAAATGAAAATAAGAATGAGAACTGGTAAGAATGTGAACATCTACTTCAATAAGGTCTTAAGCCTCTTAGGAAATTACTATTTCTAACCTATTGCTCATAATGATTAATGGCCAAATTGAATGACCACTCTAGTAGTTTAACCTGCATATTTAAAATTTCATTTGGTTGAAATTACAAACTATCAACAGGAAGTATATCAGGTCAGGAAGGACAAATCTGTCATCCATTACATGCCAGAGAATAAGCTGGGGATATTCCCAGCACGAAGTATTGGGAGTTCTCAAAGTTAGGTATTTGTTTAAAGTAAACTTTTTATATTAGTATTTTATAGCAGCATACAGAAAGTGATAGTAAAGGGACACCAACAGAAAAACCTATCTGTTATTATTCAGCCATAAAAAAGAATGAAATCTTGCCATTTGCAACAACATGGATAGAGCTAGAATGTATAATGCTAAATGAAGTAAGTCAGAGAAAGACAAACAGCGTATGATGTCACTCATATGTGGAATTTTAGAAATTAGACAAACAAGCAAAGAAAAAGAAAGAGAAAGAGACACAAGCCAAAAAAAAAAAAAAAAAAAAACAAACCAGACTCTTAACTATTGAGAACAAACTGATGGTTATCAGAGGCAAGGTGGGTGGAGGAATGGGGACTAGGGAGTACACTTGTGATGAGTGCCTGGTGATGTATGGCATCTTTGAATCACCATATTGTACACCTGGAACTATTATAACACTGTATGTTAATTATACTGGAATTAAAAAAAGAGAGTCTGCTCTTGCTTTGTCTCTTCTTCCTTCTTTTGTTTCTTTAATTCCACATATAAATGAAATCGTATGATATACGTCTTTCTCTGCCTAACTTCTTTCCCTTATCATTATGCCCTCTAGATCCATCCATATTGCTACAAACAGCAAGATTTCATTCTTTTTTATGGCTTAGTAATTATTCCACTATGTATGTATATATACCACTTCTTTATCCATTCATCAATCCATGGACACTAGCACTGCTTCCCTAATTTGGCTATTGTAAATAATGCAATAAACATAGGGGTGCACATGTATTTTGAATTTGTGTTTTTGTATTCTTTGGGTAAATACCCAGTAGTGGAATTGTTTGCAGTTTTTTGTTGTTTGTTTTGTTTTGGTGTCGAGTTTTATAAGTTCTTTATATATTTTGGCTACACCTTTTATCATATGCCATTTGCAAATATCATCTCCCATTCAGTAGGTTGTCTTTTAGTTTTGTTGTTTGTTTCTTTTGTTGTAGCACTTTTGATTTTGACATAGACCCAATAGTTTATTTTTGCTTCTGTTTCCCTTGCTTCAAGAGACATATCTGGAACAATGTTGTTACAACCAAAGGTAGAGAAATGACTACCTGTGCCCTCTTTTAGGACTTTTATGGTTTCAAATCTCTCATTTAGGTCCCTAATGCCTTTTGAGTTTATTTTTGTGTATGGTATAAGAAAGTGGTTCCATTGTATTCTTTTGCATGTAGCTGTCTAGTTTTCCCAGTACCATTTGTTGAAGAAATTGCCTTTTCCTCATTGCATATCCTTGTCTCCTTTGTCATAGACTGTGTAATTGTATGTTTATTTCTGGGCTCTCTACTCTGCTTCATTGATCTGTGTTTCTGTTGTTGTGCTAGTACTGTACTGTTTTGATTACTACAGCTGTGTAGTATATCTTGAAATCTGGGATTGTTATACCTCCAGTTTTGTTCTTTTTCAAGATTGCTTTGGCTATTTGGGGTCTTTTGTGGTTCCATATAAATTTTAAGATTAGTTGTTCTGGTTCTACAAAAAATGCTGTTCATATTTTTATAGATATTGCATTAAATATGTAGATTGTTTTGGGTAGTATGACCACTTTAACAATATTTGTTATAACAATCCATGAGTGTGGAATATCTTTCCATTTTTTGGTGTCATCCTCAATTTCTTTCATCAGTGCTTTATAGTTTTCAGTACAGGTCTTTCACCTCCTTGGTTAAGTTTATTCCTAGGTATTGTATTATTTTTGGTATAATTATAAATGGGATTGTTTTCTTAATTTCTCTTCCTGCTGCTTTATTATTAGTGTATAGAAATACAATGGATTTCTGTATGTTGATTTTATATTCTGCAATCTTATTGAATTCATTTGTCAGCTCTAATATTTTTTTTGATGGAAAGTTTAGGGTTTTCTATACATGGTATCATGTCATCTGCAAATAGTGGAAATGGGTACGTAAATATTTATAATTGTTATATTTTCTTGTTGGATATTACCTTTACGATTAGGTAGTGTTTTACTTTGTCTCTTGCTACAGTCTTTGTTTTAAAGTCTCTTTTGTACAATATAAGTATTGCTACTCCAGCTTTCTGTTTGCTTTCATTTGCATGATAAATGATCTTCCATCCTTTCACTTCTAATCTGCATAAGTCCTTAGGTCTGAAATGAGTCTCCTATAGGCAGCATATAGATGGGTCTTGCTTTTTGATCCATTCAGTTACCCTTTGTCTTTGGAGCATTTAGTCTATTTACATTCAAAGTAATCATTGATATGTATGTACTTATTGCCATTTGTTACTTGTTTTATGGTGGTTTTTGCAGTTCTTTGTTGCTTCTTCTCTTTCAGTTTGATGGCTTTCTTTAGTGATATGGATTCTTTTCTCTTTATTTTCTGCTTATCTCTTAAAGATTTTTGATTTGTGGTTACCATTAGTTTTTTTTTTTTTTACCATTAATTTTACACATATATGTAATTTTACATGTATACATAATTTTACATATCCAAAGCATAACAATCTATTTTAGATTGATGGTCACTTAAGTTTGAACCCATTCTGAAAACACTAAAGTTTTACTCCCTTCCTCTATGCTTTATGTCTATAATGTCACATTTTACATCCTCTTATTTTGTGAATCCCTTGACTGATTTTTATAGATATAATTGCTTTACTGCTTTTGTGCTTTCACCTCCTTGCTAATTTTTTAAGTGATTAATCTACTACTTTTATTATGTTTGTATGTACCTGCGAAATTTTGTTTCTCCTTTTATGGCTTTTCCTTTCCACTCAAAAAATTCCCTTTAACACTTCTTGTAAGGCTGATTTAGTGGTGATGAATTCCTCTAATTTAATTTTTGTTTGCCTGGGACACTCTTAATCTGTTCTTCTATTCTGAACGACAGCCTTGCTGGATAGAGCATTCTGGTGGCAAGATTTTTCTTTTTCATCACTTTGAGTATATCATGTCACTCCCTTCTGTCCTATAAAGTTTCTGCTGAAAAATCAGCTGTTAGCCTTATGTGGTTTCTCTTGTATGTAACTATTTTCTTTCCTCTTGTTGCTTTTACAGTTTTTTCTTTATCACTACTTTTTTGCCATTTTAATTATATATCTTGGTGTGGACCTCCTTGAGTTGATTTTGTTCAGGGCTCTTTGTATCTTTTGGCTCTAATAAATGTTTCCTTCCCCTAGGGAAATTTTTGGCTAATATTTGATCAAATAAATTTTCTGCCCCTTTTTCTCTCTCTTCTTCTGGGATCCCTATAATGCAAGTATTATTAAGCTTGATGGTTTTGGTATGTTCCCTTAATCTATTCTCATGTTTTATTGTTTTTTCTTTTTCCTATTCAACTTGGTTGCTTTACATTACTGTCTTCCAAATTGCTGATCCAGTCTTCTGTTTCTTCTAGGCTACTATTTATTCTCTCCTCTAGTGTTCTTTTTTTTTTTTTAATTTTTTCCTTCATTTCAGTTATTGAGTTCTTTATCTCTGATTGGTTCTTTTTTATATTTACTATCTCTTTGTTGAAGGTTTCAATGATATCCTCCACTATTTGCTCAAGTCCAGTAAGTATCTTTATCACCATTATTTTGAATTCTCCATCAGGCATATTGCTTATCTCTGTTTCATTTAGTTCTTTTGCTGTGATTTCATCCTGTTCTTTCATTTGGGACATATTGCTCTGTCTCCTCATTTTGTCTAATTCTATGCATCTCTTTTTATATTAGAAAGGTCAGTTATATCTCCTGATCTTGAAAGTAGTGGCCATATGAAGAAGAGCTCTTGTCGTGCCCTCTAGTACAATATCTCCTGTTCACTAGAACCAGGCACTTGAGATTGTCTTCTATGTATGTTGCATCTGTTGTGGCTGAGCCATATTTGCCTTTAGCCCTGTTGTATGCAATGGTTCTCTTTGCCTCTTATGGTCAAGGTTTGTTTTCTATGCTGCTAAAGGGCCAGTCTGAGGCTGGTTTGGGCTTGAATTTCATCAGACCAAAAGCCTGTCCTCAGCCCATTTGTTGGAACTGAGGTTGCAGTAACCTGCAGAAGGCATTGCCTGCATTGTCCTCCTGAGGGGCTTTCACTGGTGGGTGGGGCCTGCAGTCAGAACAGATGTCTGCCACCAGTCTATATGTTGGGGTCGCAGTGACCCTGAGCTACCAGGGTCTCTCTTTGTGCTGCCTTCTATCAGGTGTTGTTTTGTTTTGTTTTTTTGTGGATGGGGCCAACAGTCAGATCAGATGTCTGCTCCCAACCCACTGCCAGGGCTGCAGCGGCACTGGTACATGTGGTTATTTTCTCCTTTCCCCAGAGTAAGAGTTACTTTAGAGTGGTGCTGGCCCCTGCTGGGGCTGCTTGCAGAATGAGATGTGTCTTGCACTGCTTTGGATGGACTCCTGCTGAGTGAGGGGGGCAGTCCCCAGGAGAACACAAGGGTGCGGCATGCAGTGTTAGCAAGTTAGGTGGTGAGTGTTCATGCTGATTCCAGCAGGTGTCCAGGTATCTAAGTTGGGGGGTAAGGGAGAAAAATGATGCCTCCTAGCTCTAGCGATAAAAGAACAAGGATACAAATTACATCAGACTTCTTGTCATAAACCATGCAAACAAGAAGAGAGTGGAACAGAACATGTAAAGTATTAAAAGAAGAAGGAAATTTTAAGACCACCCACCTGGACTTATATTTCCAGAAAAGTTATTCTTCTAAAATGAAAGAAAAATAAAGATATTCTTAGGCAAATGCTGAGGGATCCATCACCAGTAGACTTGTCTTTCAAATGTTCAAGAAGTTCTTCAGGGAGAAGGAAATGATAGAGGTCAGAAACTTGAATCTAGATGAAAAAGGAAGACTGGGAGAAGGAACAAATGAAAGTAAAATAAAATTATTTTTCTTCTTAATCTGAAAGATAACTGTTTAAGATAACAATAATCTAAATGTATTGGGTGATAATAGCATATGGTTAAGTGAAATCACTGACAGTAATCATAAGAGATGAGAGATAGAAAGTGGGAATACTCATATAGTATCTGTACTGCTTGCAAAATAATACAGTGGCTTCTGACGTGGACTTAGATTTGTTTAAAAATGTGTATTCAAACTCTGGCTCATTCATTAAGATTTATTTTTAAAACGTATAGCTAATATTCTAAGAGAGGAAATAAAATAGACTCCTATATTAAGTTCAATAAAAACCAGAGAAGCCAGAAAAAAAGATACAAAGAACAAATACATCAAATTGGAAACAGATGTAAATATGTAGATACTAGTTTAACTGTATCACTAATTTCTTTAAATGTAGAAAGTCCAATTATGCCAATTAAAAAACAGAGACTATCAGAGTGCATTTAAAAAAAAAAAGACCTGATTATACGCTGTCTACAAGAAACCCAGTTTAAATATAAATACTCAGGCTAAAATATAAAGGGATGATATACCATGCTAACATAAATAGAAAGCTAGACTAGCTATATAAATTCAGACAAAGCCAACTTCAGAAGAAGGAAAATATCAGAAATAGAGGAGATACATAATGATAAAGGGCCCAATGCTCCAAGAAGACCTAACAATTCTTAATGTCTATATACCTACCAACATACTGTTAAAATAAATGATGCAGAAACTGATAGAACTGTAAAGAAAATAGACGAGTCCATTATTATAGTTGGAGACTCTAATGTGCTTCTCTCAGTAATTGATAATCAAGCACCCAGAAAATCAGTTAAGGGTATAGTTAACCTGAATAGCACTATTGACATACTTGTTCTAATTGAAAATAATCATGACTTTCTCCTGCTTTCTAGTAATTACATCCCTTTAAAAAAAATTACTTACAATGGAAAAATTTCCCATCATGATGGTAGGAATTGTGTGAAAGTGGGAACCTTCTTTATTTTACCTCATAAAATACAGGTACACTTTATTTATTAATCATTTCTGTTGTACTTTTAGATAAACATTCCTCAAAAATGTGGGCATTCCATGTTGATAATTGAAAGAAGATATCTTTGCTTCGATATATTTCCCTTTGTTGGTTGTTATGACTACCAAGTAAGGTCAGATCTCTGCTATAAAAATCAGAGTAGTTTTATTCTTCTCCCAGAGATTGGTCATGAGATACATGTCATCTGGGCAACATTTTCTGCCTAAAAGAAAAACAAAAACAAACAAAGCCTGCTGATTTTAGTTTTTTGCATCATACAGCATGAATAATACAAAATATAATCAAATTTATTTCAGAAAATATTTATTTTAAAGATTCCTTAAAAATTCAACATAAGATTTTGAAAACCACTGATATTTCTACTAGTAGTTGTGCTAATAGAACAGAATAAAACTAGACATGACTATGGTTAATAAATATTTTATAGTATCAGTATTGGTATGTATCCAAATACCTTGGCACTTATGTTTTTCCTGGCCAAGGAACCTCCCAACTAATTGAGAGATTCCATGATATAAATTACATGAGGGATTGAATGCAAGTTTTCAATCTGATACTTACCTATGTGTCATCACGGATGGCTTTCACACAAATGGTATTTGTCCTAATGGAACATATGTTAACATTAACACAGCTTAATGCTTAATTCACAAAAATGTAAGGAAATTCAAGTTCTTAAGGATGATACTTGGGCACTACTTGACATCACTAGAGTTGTGAACAACCTGACAGTTTATTGGATGAGTAGTTAACTGCTGTACCATAATCTGAAGTATTTTTTCTTTTTCTTTCCACTGTAGAGAGTCTAAATGATAGATATTTATAATTAGGAGTTTAGTGCATATAGCATTCTAAATGATACCTTTTATAAAATAAGATTGAGCTTAATTTTTTTTTAAAGATTTATTTATGATTGAGAGAGAGGGTGGGGGGGCAGAGGGAGAGAGAATCTTAAGCAGACTTCTGAGTGCAGAGCCCAGCTTGGAGATGGATCTCATGACACTGAGATCACAACCTGAGCCAAAACCAAGAGTCTGATGCTTAACTGACTGCACCACCCAGACATCCCAAATATTTATAATTTTTTTATTTTCTCCTTGGTCTTTGTTCTTTCTTAAAACTAAATGTACCAATGTATCTAATTGGGATATGAATTTTCCATATACTGTCTGTGTCTTTGATTAGTTTCTGTCCTAGGAGAAATCAGATAAAGATTTTTTATTTAGGAAAAAGTTGATTGTGTAACAATTTATGTTTAGCTGGCCATCCTTCCTGTTCTCCAAACCCCACACCTGGAGATGCTGACTTTTTTCTCTTTATTAGTTTGTGTGTCTATTCTGTGCAGCCTAGATTGCACAGACAGGCTCCTGTTTCCTGTCTGCCTACACTGTCTCATTATTGGCTTGCTTTCTTACTGGTTGTCTGAATTTATAAGTAATAATTGTGCCTTCTGTGCCTTGCATTTCAGTATCAAGATCTTTCCTTTTGAATGCCCAGTTTTTATCTTCTCTTAGATTCAGGTTCATCTGCAATCCACTTTACCATTGTTCACTTAAATCCTTTCTACCAGCTCTACCTTGACAATTTCCAAGTCTTTATAGACCTCTATTCTGTATCTGTGTTACTCTCTACTTCAAATTCGAGAATCATAGGATTCTGTAGCCTAGAGTTCTAAATCTAAAGGTACTCAAGATTAGATGACAGCAGTATATTTCCAGGAATTAATCTATGTGTTTTGTATTTCCTGTCCTCATTCTTCTTTCATTGAGAACACAAGGGCAACTTTTTTCTTCCTTCATCTTAAAGTGAAGCATAAATGTATACTAAAACTTTCTGGCCTAACTAGATAATAAAAAGATTCAAAAGTGTGCTTGCCTGAAGTAGATGAAATTAGGGATAGAAGAAAGGAGAGGACAAGGCAGAAGGTTGACTTGGATTAGAAAGAGAGGAGTGGAAAAAGAGAGGGAAAAGCAACCTTGCATCTCAAAGACAAAGAGTTGAATAGAAGGATGTAGCACCAAACGCTGCCGCAGATGCAGTTCCATCACCAGGACGTATTCAGGTCTCTCAGGACAAGATTTGGATAAGTTTTCAACTTTAGTGAGGATGACAGCATGAAGGAACTTTTTAATTTCTGACTAAAGTAGGACTTCTCAGTTAGGAACTATCCTTTAAATTAGGCAATGGTAGGAATAATGCCGTGTTATAATAAGATGAATTTCTATATTTTTAATAAATAAAATGGCAATAAAATCTTAACTTCTAAGAAAGAAATCACATATTTTCAAAAAAAAAAAATAGCTTTCTTTCTTTGGCTGCCTCTCCCATGTTTTCCCATGAGTTGAATGGAGATGCATTCCATTAAGTATTTCTGTAGGAGAGCTACTATTCTCTGTCTTTGAATTTTACGATTATCTATAAAAATGTTTATCACTAATTTTCCTAACAAATCCAAGGAAAAAGAACTTTTCAGATGTTTCATGTTTTCAGGGAACTGAAAGTAATACATATGTTTTAGTGACTGTATTATGAGCTTTGTTATAGACTTTTAAATTTATATTTATACAAAATAAAACTGGAGATGATGAAAAATTAGTTTAGATTTAAAAAGTGGTACTACAATTTAATAATATAAAACATCTTAGGAAAAAGTAAGTTTTTGTATTGCCTGTTTTGGCTTAATAAAATGGAATTAATAATCTTACATGTATATACTGAGGAAACCATATTAGTTATTTAAAAATAAAATCTGGGGGTGCCTGGGTGGCTCAGTCAGTTAAGCATCTGCCTTCGGCTCAGGTCATGATCCCAGGGTCCTGGGATCGAGTCCTGCATTGGGCTCTCTGCTCAACAGGGAGTCTGCTTCTTCCTCTCCCTCTGTGTGTTCTCTCTCTCTCTCTCAAATAAAAAATAAAATCTTTTTAAAAATCTGAATATTAATGAATGTGAAATAAGTACAATTATTAATTTTAGCATACTACCCACTATATGACTTGAAAAGGGTATTTGTTGAAATCTTTTCTTTGTTGGAGGATTGCAAAGAATACAGTTACAGATAGTAAATCAGATTGAAACTTAATATCTTACAAAGTATATTCTAGAGTAGATAAGTCAGAAAATTGTGTTTATAATCATATATAAGATTTAACAAAAATATGTAAAATTTTTTTACCTTAAAATAGAAAACATATTCCTTAAAAATATTACAATTATTCCATAAATAATTCTTAGTACTTTGGTAACTGTGACTTTAATTGGAGATACATTTTTAATTGGACTATTATTAAATAAATACTAAGATCATTTTGGAGAGATGAACATTCACTGAAATTATGAGACCTTTTATGTATAAATTGTATGTAGTCTCTAACAATTACAAAACATTTTTTACTGCTAATTTTAACTTTTTTATTGAGGTACAGTTGACTTACAATATCCTGTTAGTTTCAGGTGTACATCATAGTGATTCAATATTTTTATACATTACAAAATGATCCCCATGATAAGTCAAGTTACCATCTGTCACCATAAACATTTATAATATATTCCCTATAGTCTACATTATATCCCTATGACTTATTTCATAACTGGAATTTTTTTTTCTTAATCCCTTTCTCTTATTTTCCTGTAAGCCCCTTCACCCTCTGGTTACCAATAGTTCATTTCCTGTATGTATGAGTCTGTTTCTGGTTTGTTTTGTTTGTTTATTTCTTTTTAAAATTCCATAGAGAAATGAAATCATAGAGTATTTATCATTCTCTGATTTATTTCATTTAGCATAATACCTTCTAGATCCAACCAGTAGTCACAAATGGCAAGGTTTCATTGTTTATGGTTGAGTAATATTCTATTGTGGGTACATATATACCATGTTTTCATATCTTGCTATTGTAAATAATGCTGCATTGAACATAGGTGTGCATATCACTCTTTGAATTGGTATTTTCATTTTCTTCAGATAAATATCTGGACTTGGAATTGCTAGATTATATGGTAGTTTTATTTTTAAATCTTTAAGGAACCTCCATAATGTTTCCATAGTGGCTGCATCAATGTACATTCCCAGCAACAGTGTGTGAGGATTTCCTTTACTCCACATTCTTACCAGCACTTGTTGTTTTTTGTCTTTTTGATAATAGCTGATATGGCGGGTATGAGGTAATATCTTGCTGTGGATTTGATTTCAAATTCCTGATGATTAGTGATATTGAGTGTCTTTTTATTTGTCTGTTGGCCATCTGTATGTCTTCTTTGGAAAACTCTCTATTCAAATCCAATGCCCATTTATTAATTGGGTTGTTTGGTATTTTTGAAATTAGGTTGTGTAAGCTCTTTATACAGTTTGATCTTAACCCCTTACTGAATGTATGGCTGCAAAAATCTTTTCCCATTCAGTAGGTTGCCTTTTCATTTTAATGGTGGTTTACTTCACTGTGAAAAAGACTTTTTAGTTTAATGTAATCCCATTTGTTTATTTTAGCTTTTTTGCCCTGGCCTGAGGAGACTGATCCAAAAAATATTGCAAGACCAGTGTCAAAGATTTTCCTGCCTATGCTTTCTTCTAGGAGTTTTATGGTTTCAGGTCTTACATTCGAGTCTTTAATCCAGTTTGAATTTAGTTGTGTCTATGGTGTAAACTTGTAGTCTAGTTTCATTCTTTTATTAATTATTATTATTATTATTATTATTATTATTATTATTATGTTAGTTACCATACAATACTTCATTAGTTTTTGATGTAGTGTTCCATGTTTCATTATTTGAGTGTAATCATTCTTTTAACATGTAGCTGTCCAGTTTTAAATGGTTTAAACACCATTTATTGAAGAGACTGTGTTTTCCACATTGTTTACTCTTTTAAATTTTATTTATTTATTTTATTTAGTTAGTTAGTTAGTTAGTTAGTTAGTTAGTTATTATATAAATTCCACTTCGTTAACCTAATGTAATATTAGTTTCAGGTATACAATATAGTGATTCAACACTTCCATACAATACCCAGTGCTCATCACAGCAAGTGCACCCCTTAATCCCCATCACCTATTTCACCACCCCCCCACCTCCCCTCTGGTAACCATCAGTTTGTTTTCTATAGTTAAGAATTTCTTATGGTTTGCCTCCTTCTCGCTCTCTTTTTTTTCCCCACCTTTGCTCATTTGGTTTTTTCTTACATTCCAAAGTCATATGATATTTGTCTTTCTCTGAGTACAAGTTTTTCACCTCTTAGGTTAGGTTTATTCCTAAGTATCTTATTGTTTTTGGTGCAATTGTAGATGGAATTAATTCCTTAATTTCTCTTTCTACTGCTTCATTATTGGTGTATAGAAATGCAGCAATTTTCTGTATGTTGATATTGTGTCCTGCAACTTTACTGAATTCATGTATCAGTTCTAGCCATTTTTGGAGGAGTTTTTCAGGATTTCTATATAGAGTATCATGTTATCTGCAAATAGTGAAAGTTTGATTTATTTCTTGCTGATTTGGATGCATTTTATTTCTTTGTGTTGTCTGGTTGCTGTGTCTAGGACTTCCAGGACGGTGGTGAGAATGGACATCCCTATCATACTCCTGACCATAGAGGAAAAGTCCACTTTGTATATTCTTGCCTCCTTTGTTATAGATTACCAGACCAAGTATGCATGGGTTTATTTTTGGGTTCTTTATCCTATTTCATTAATCTGTGTCTGTTTTCGTAGCCATACCATACTCTTTTGATTGTAATGACGTGGTATAGTATTATTTGAAATCTGGAAGCATGATGCCTCCAGCTTATTTTTCCCTTCAGCCTGCATTGGATTTGGGGGGTCTGTTGTGCTTCTATGCAAATTTTAGAATACTTTGGTCTAGTTCCAGGAAAAGTACTACTGGTATTTTAGTGAGAATCGTGTTGAATCTGTAGGTATGGACATCTTAACAGTATTAGTCCTTCAAGCCATGAGCACGATATATCTTTCCATTCATTTGCATCATCTTCAATTCCTTTCACCAATCATGTGTATAGTTTCCAGTATACAAGTCTTTCACCTCCCTGGTGAAATTTATTCCTAGGTATTTTATTCTTTATGGTGCAGTTATAAATGGGATTGTTTTCTTAATTTCTCTTTCTGGTTGTTCATTATTATAGAAATACAATTTCTGTAGGTTAATTTTGTATCCTGTGACATTACTGAATTCATTTATTGGTTCTAACAAGTTTTTTTTGGAGAAGTCTTTAGGGTCTTCTGTATATACAAACATGTCATCTGCAGATAGTGACAGTTTTACTTCCTTTCCAATTTGGGTTACTTTTATTTCTTTTTCTCACCTAATTGCTTATTATGTTGAGATACATTCCTCTATATACACTTCGTTGAGAGTTTTTATTATAAACGGATGTTAAATTTTGTCAAAGTCTTTTTCTGCATCTTTTGAGATCATATTTTCATCTTTTATTTTTTTAATATTTCCAAATGTGAACCATCCTTGCATCCCTGGATTAAAGCCCACTTGATTGTGGTGTATGATCCTTTTAAAGTATTGTTGAATATGGTTTACTAACATTTTGTTGATAATTTTTGCATTTATGTTTATCAAGGATATTGGCTTTTAATTTTCTTTTTCTTTTCTTTTCTTTCTTTTTTTTTTTTTTTTTTTTGGTGGCGTCTTTGGTTTTGGTATCAGGGTAATGATGCCCTTCTAAAATGTGTTTGAAAGCATTTCTTCCTCTTCAATTTTTTAAAATAATTTGAAAATGATAGGTGTTAATTCTTCTTTAAATGTCTGGTAGAATTGACCTGTGAAGCCATCTGGTCCTGGACTTTTGTGGTTTGAGCATTTTTCTGTTTGTTTGTTTCTTTGTTTTTTTACTGTTTCAATGTCATTACTTGTGGTCAGTCTATTTGTATTTTCTATTTAGATCAGTCTTGGAAGGTTTGTTTTTCTAGGAATTTATCCTTTTTTTCCCATGCTTTCCAATGATTTATTATCTTTTGTATTTCTGTGGTGTCAGTTACAACCTCTCTTCTTTTATTTCTGATTTTACTTATTTGGGCCTTCTCTCTTTTTTTCTTGTTATGTTGGCTCGAGGTTTATTGATCTTATGTATCTTTTCAGAGTCAGCTTTTAGTTTTATTAATCTTTCCTTTGTTTTTTTTTTTTTTTTTTTTAGTCTTTATTTTCTTTACTTCCATTCTGATTTTTATTATTTCCTTCCTTCTGCTAATTTTGGGCTTTGCTAATTCTTTATTTATAGTTATTTTAGGTGTAGAATTAGATTTTTTATTTAATATTTTTGTTTCTTTATTTCTTGAGATAGGCCTGTATCCTTCCCTTCTAGACGTGCTTTTGTTGCATTCTAAAGATTTAGAACCAGTGCATTTCAATTTTTGTTTGTCTCAAGCTATTTTCTTTATTTCCTCCTTGATTTCTTCATGACCCATTGATTGCTTAGTAGCATGTTTTTAGTCTTCATGTTTGTGTTTTTTCTAGTTTTCTTCTTGTAATCAATGTTTAATTTCATACCACTGTGATCAGAAAAGATGCTAGATATGATTACAATCTTCTTGAATTTGAGCCTGTTTTGTGGTGTAACATATAATCAGTCCTGGAGAATGTTCCATATACACTTGAAAAGAATGTGTATTTTGTAGTTTTTGAATGAAATGTTCTCTATGTAGCTATTATGTCCATCTGGTCTAATGTGGCATTTAAAGCCACAGGTTCTTATTGATTTTCTGTCTGGGTGATCTATCCATTGATGTAAGTGGAGTATTAAAGTTCCCTTCTATTAGTGTATTACTGTCAATTTCTTTATGTCTATTAATATTTGCTTTATATATTTAGGTGTTCCTATGTTGAGTGAATAAATATTTATGAATATTACATATTCTTGGACTAACCCCTTTATTATTACATAATGCTCTTCTTTGGCTTTGTTTACAATCCTTGTTTTAAAGTCTGTTTTCTTTGATGTGAGTATTGCTGTGCCAGCTTCTGTTATTTCATTTTCATAAAATATCTTTTTTCATTTCTTCATTTTCTGTCTTTGTGTTTCTTTAGATCTTTTGTGTGTTGTGTTTCTTTAGATCTTAAGTGAGTCATTGTGGCTAGAATATAAGCGAGTCTTTTATTTTTATTTTTTTTATTTTCTTTTTTTTCATCATCCATTCAGTCCTCTATCCATCCATTCAGTCTTTTGATTGGAGCAATTCATCTATTTACACTTAAAGTAATTATTGATAGGTATGTACTTTTACCATTTGTTAATTGTTTTCTGCTTGTTTTAGTAGTTTTTTCTTTCTTCTTCTTTTGCTCTCTTCCTTTGTGGAAGGTTTCCCGTAGCATTATGGGTTTGTTCCTTTCTGTTTATTTATTTATTTTTTGTCTCTATTATAGATTGTTAGTTTGTGGCTACCATGAGGTAAATATATATCAATATATTATATATAGTTAGATGATAGATAGTCTTTTTTAAAAGATTTTATTTATTTATGACAGAGAGAGCAAGCATGAGTGGTGGGAGGGACAGAGGGAGAGGGAGAGGGAGAGGACAAGCAGACTGCCTGCTGAGCACAGAGCCTGATATGGGGCTTGATCCCAGGACCGCAAGACCATGACCTGAGCTGAAGTCAGACGCTTAACCTACTGAGCCACCCAGGTGCCCTTATATGTCTATTTTAAGTTGATAGTCACTTAAGTTTGAACACATCCTGACACTTTGTATTTATACTCCCCCCGATTTTGTTTTTGACATCATATTTTAAAGTCTTTATTTTGTGTAGCCTTTACTTACTATAGTAATAGTTGATTTTATTATTCTGTCTTTTAAACTCATATAGCTTTTTAAGTGGCTGATCCATTGACTTTACTGTGTATTTGCCTTTACCAGTGAGATTTTTTTTTCTTCATGTATTTTGTTATTTCTAGTTATGGCCTTTCCTTTTCTGTTTAAAGAAAATCCTTTAACATTTCTTGCAAGGACAGTTTAGTAATAATGAACTCCTTTGTTTTTGCTTGTTTGGGGAACTTTTTATCCTTCCTTTAATTCTGAGTGATAATCTTGCTACGTATAGTATTCTAAGCTTAAGTTTTTCCTTTCAGTACTTTAAATATATTCTGCACTGTCTTTTGGCCTGCAGAGTTTCTCCTGAAAAATCAGTTCACAGTCTTTGGGGTTTCCCTTGTATGTGACTGTTTATTTTTCTCCTGCTGCCTTTAAGATTTTCTCTTTAACTTTTGCTGTTTTGATTATAAAATGCCTTTATGTGAATCTCTTTGATTTCATCTTGGTTGTGACTCTCTGAGTTTCCTGGACCTGGATGTCTGTTTACTTCCCAAAGTTAGGGAAGTTTTCAGCCATTATTATTATTATTTTTTTAAATAAAGTTGCCTTTCTCTCTCTTTCTTCTTCTTCTGGGGCCTCTGTAATGTGAGTATTAGTATGCTTGATGTTGACCCAGGGATCTCTTAACCTATCCTTACCTTTTATTTTTTATTTTTTTTTAAATTTTTTAAAATTCTGTTCTGATTGGATGATTTCCATTATTCTGTCTACAAGATTGCTGAGCTATTCTTCTAAATCATCTATTCAGCTCTTGATTCCCACAGGTGTATTTTTCATTTCAGCTACAATTCAGCTTTGATTGCTTTTTTCCCATTTTTCTTCTTTTTTGGAGTTCTTACTGTGTTCTTCCATTCTTAACCAAGATCTGTGAGCATCTTTATGACCATTACTTTGAACTTATTATTAGGGAAGTTACTTGTCTCCATTTTATTAGAGTTTTTCTGGTTTTTTTTCTTGTTCTTTTTTTTAGGGCCATAGTCTTCTGTCTCATTTTGTTTGACATTCCATTTATTTCTATGAATTAGACAGAATAGCTACCTCTCCCAGTCTTAAAAGAGTAGCCTTGTGTAGAAGTATCCTCTATGTAAATTGTGTGTCCCTGGCAGTTTTGGCAGGCCAGTTGGAGCTGAAGTGGGTAGCCCTGGAAGGTCCTGGAGCATGCCTTGATGGGGCCAACTGGAATCAAGTAGTCCTGGGGCACACCATACTGGGGCCACTTTGGTAGGATATTCTGTCAGGTGTAGGTCAGAGGGGTCTCAGGGAATGCTGTGTGAGGGCCACTTTGACAGGAGAGCTGGAGCAGGGATAGGAATATGCAGAGAGGCCTAGGGTGTGCCATGCTGGGGTTGCCTTGGAGAGGAAACTGGAGCTGGCATGGGCCAAAGGTATGGAATGCACTGGAGTGACCCTAGCAGGCTGGCTAAGTGCCTGATCCCTGCTTCTACTCATGTATGATGGTGGTGGGGAGAGGGGGCATAAAAAATTGTGCTCACTGGCATCTCCAACCCTGGAGAGAGTTCCATTAGTTTTCTGCCTATTTGATGGACTCTAAGTTAGTAAATTAACTACCTTTCCTTCTAGTCTAGTTGCCTTTTAAACTGCTATTTTTTGCTGTGCCCCAGGGCGGGCAAGTTTGTGTGTAGTGATATGTCTCTCTATTGCAGGTCACCATGTCAAGGATGCAGTCCTTGTTAATCGTAATTGTTATACTATAAAAATATATCCAATTAGATTTGATAACTTTAATTCCTAACTCCCTTAGCACTGATTTTATATTTAAATAAACCCCAGCCTCATAATGGGTTTTTTCACAAGCCATCTCTATTCCTGAGACCTCTGTATTCAGACCTCTGTATTCATTCTCCACTTAATTGCTTGTGTACTCAATACTAACCATTTATTTATAGAAGGAGTAATAGGTATTATCTTTTATGAATTCTTACATATTTGAAACTGTCTGGCTATTTGATTCATGTTTTGGTAATATTTTCTACTTATGTTATAAAGATTGTTGAAATATAACCAAGAGCAAAATACAAAATTTATAACTATATGGCTTGATGAATTTTTGCAGATTGAACACACATAAATAATATATCCAGAGGAGGAAAAGTCCTTTGTTATCAATCCACAAGTCCCTCCTGCACCTTTCAGTCAATACATTGTACCTTTCTATTTGAAGATAAACACAATCTTGAATTGTAACACTGCACATTTGTTTTTCTTATTTTTAAATTTTTAAAAATTAAGAGTCATACAGCATATTCTCTTTTGTATCTGCCTGTTTTATTCTCAATATTATGCTGAGATTTTTCCATACTGTTATGTGTAGCACATTTATTCATTCTCATTGCTTCACAATGTTTCATTGCACAAATATAACATAATTTATTTAACCATTCAGCTGTTTCTGACAGCATTGTTACCTGTTTGGGACTGTTATGAATTGTGCAGTCAGAAATATTTCTGCACTTATCTTTCAGTGAACATATGTAAACTTTTCTATTTAACAATAGAATTATTTGGTCATAGAAGTATGTGCATATTCAACTTTAGTTGATACTACTAAGCAGTTTCTAAACTAGTTGAACTGATTTACTCTCACCTTCAGTGTATGTGAATTCAAAGTTATTTTATCTATTATTTATCTATCTATCATCTATCTATCTATTTTTATCTATTTATCTTAAAAATTCTGGTAGGGGTAGAATGATAATTTATTTCTGTTTTGTTTTGTTTTTCATTTGTATATATTCTGTGACTAATGAGGTTTAGAAATCTTTCATATTCCCATGGTATGTCTTTTTTGTTTTTGTTTGTTGCCTCTTCAGTACTATTTTTCTTATTTTTTAGGGTTTTTTTCCTATGATTTGTAGAAATTATCTATATTTTCAGGGTATAGGTTTTATGTTGGTTAAATGTATTGCAAATATCTTCTCTCAGTCTGTAGTTTATGTTTTAGCTCTTTAAATAATGGAACTTTAAGAGAAAGGGTTTAATCTTAAAATCCAATTTGTTACTTAATCCCTTAATCGTTTAAACAATTTGTGTCCTGTCTTAGAAAATTTGGCTGCCCCTTTGTCATGAAGGTATCATCTTACAACTCCCAGAATCTTTAATTTTATGTTTCACAATTACATCTACAAATCATGTAATTAAGGCTGTATAATGTTAGATGTGAGCCAAGATTACTGACCCCATAGAAGAAATATAGTTCACCTAACACCATTTATTGAAAAGGCCAGTATTCCTATAAACCTTTGGAACATTTTGTTATGAATATTTGTATATGTATGGTTTCTTGACTTTTTATTTTTTATCATTGGTATGCATTGATCAGCTGTCTTAATTACTTCAGACTTCTAATTTTGATATCCGTTAGAATAAGTCTTCCAACTTTGTTCTTCTTTAAAATTGTCTTGGCTGTTTTTACACCTTTGTACACATTTCATTTTCCTCAATCATGTCTGTACATAATTTGTGCATAATATATGTAAATATAAATGCATAATAATAGATATATAAAACATATAGATATAAGTACTTAATGACTTTGATGATATAATTATAACAATTTAAAATTTATTTTCTTATTGTTTATTGATAATCCATAAAAATAGAATTGATTTCTGTTCCTTTATGAATTGTACTAGTCTATTCGACTGTCTATATGAATGTTTGCATATATATATGTATATTTTATAAACACAATCAGGTTCTAAGTAATGGGTTTCATTTATTCCATATTAATCTTAACAACTCATATCTATTTTTTTAAAGATTTATTTATTTGAAAGAGAGAGATAGAGTGTGTGTGAGTGTGGAGGAGTAAGAGGAGAGGGAGAGGATCTGAAGCAGAGTCTCCACTGGGTGTGGAGCCTACACAGGGCTGGATCCTAGGACCCTGAGATCATGAGTTGAGCTAAAATCAGGAGTTGGATGCTTAACCAACTGAGTCACCAGGTGCCCTTCATATCTCTTTTTCTGCACAAGAATGTTTGGTGCAGTGTTCAATATAAACAGTGATTGAAGGCATCCTTGACTTTTTTAAAAAACATAGAAGAAAAGCCTTTCAATATTTTCCTATTACATTGAATTTTATATAGAAATTTTGTACACCTCTCTTACCATATGAAGTAAGTTCACATCTTTTATAAATTTAATAAATTATCACATGTTGACATCATATTTTAAAATTTAATGTGGTTAATTATATTAACATTGTTGATTATTAAATAAGCCTTGTATTCCTGGAATATTCACATTATGATTGTATTTGTTATCATGTATGTATATTATTGAATAATTTGCTATCTTTTAAAATGGATTATCTTATCATATTCAAGAATGTATTAGTCTGTAATGCTCTTTCCTCTTAATAGCCTTGACAGGTTTTGGTGTCAAATGTAACTTGGCCTTATGAAAATATTTGGGAAGTATTTCCTCTTTCTGTTAATCCCTGTGAAGGCAAATATTTTAAAATATCCTCCAGTGAAACTATTTGGGTGTGAAATTAACTTTGTGAGAATATAAATACTCCATGTATTTTCAAAGAATGTGTTTCTGGCAGTTGAATGCAGTGTTCTACATGTGTCAAGTAGTCCGTTTTTCATTGTTTTGTCTAAACTATACTCTTGCTATTTAAGATTATTCCACCAATTTTTGAGAGAATTTTATTCAAATTTTGTATATGATGGTAGATATATATGTTTCTCCTTTATATCTGCCAAGTTTTTAAATATTCTACTCTGTTATTAAATACATTAAAAATTAGGATTTATAATTACATTGTGAATTGGATATTATATTATTATGAAATAATTATCTCAAAATCTATGTAGTGTGATATGAATAAAACTATGACATCTTTCTTTTGTTACTGCTTACATGGCATATATTTTCTCATCATTTTATTTTCAACTTTCTTTATCCTTATATTTAAGGTGTGTCACTTTAGAAAGCAATATTTTAAAAAATTCAATCTTTGATTTTTTTATTGTCTATACTTTATTGGAATATAAAAGATTAGTCTTTTATTTGTCTTTTATTTGTCCCATATGTTCTATGTTCCATTTTCGCTCCTTTAAAAAAATATATATTTTTCTCTGTATTCCCTTATTTATAATTTATATAATACATATAATTTATAATTTATAATTATTTTACCACTATTTTAATGAATAGTCTAGAAATAAAGACATACATTTTTGACTTATTAAAATCTACCATCAAAATTACTTTCACCATGTCCCAGATAATTCAAGAAGTTAGAATACTGTATCCTTATTAGCCTCCTTCTTTTGTACAATTTTGCTGTGTATTTTAATACAATATACACTTTAAATCTCATGAGGATATTGTTTTATACAAATTTATATAATTGTTTTTATTTCCCAGTGCTCTTTATTTCCTTCTGAATCTCTGGGCTTTTCCATCTGCTATCATTTTCCTTATGACTAAAGAACCCCCACCCCCAGAATTATTCTTTTATTTACTAAAATTCATTATATTTTCCTTTTTATGTTTTCCTTTATTTGTGGGTTTAGGATTTTAAATTCTGCTGATTTTTTCCTGTTTTTTAGAGAAATTTTTTGTTTTTAAACATTCTTTTGTAATGTTGGCTCTCATTCTTACTTTGTTCCTTTGAGACTATTTGCCCTGACTTACCTCTTGCTCTCTTACCCCTGGACTCATTAGAATAGTAATTTGTGTTCTCTGATGGTGGGCTAATTATATCTGATTAAATAAGGCTTATTCTTTCTTCAGTGACACTCTAGGCTTTGGCTGCAACATCGATTTGTTTAATAATAAAAGATAAAAGCAGGACAGACTCTTAATGAACCTATACAAATAACTGTATTTCCACAAAAAGAGGCTCAGTAAAATATCTGTTCACATAATTTAAATATTCTTTGTTCAGTAAGAATCAGACACCATTCAAATAATATTTTCTCATCAATTTACATAGCATAGTATATCACAGTCGTTTTCAAGCTTTTTCGTGTTAATACAGATTTACAATCTTAAATATTCTAGAAAATTCCAAAGAGCTTTTGTTTACATAGGCTATATTTGTCAACATTTACTATATAAATATTAAAATAACAATAATAAGTCTAGTACTTAAAACCAAATATTTTTATGAAAAAAACTGTTACCCTGAAAAAATAAAGTAGTAGGAAGAGAAATGCATACACTTTTCTTGCAATTTTTTCTTAATGTCTCCCTTAATAGGAAACAACTGGATTATCCTGTTATCTGCATTGTATCTGCTGCAATATCACAGATACAGCTTTTGGAAAACTCTTCTATACATTCAAAATAGCATAAATGTGAAAAACAGAAATAGCATTTTAGTATTATTATAACAATAATGTTGACTTAGCAGACCCCTTAAAAGTGTTTCTAAGATCACGAGGGTTACATAGTATGAGAATAAAGAGAAAAGAATTATATATCCATTAGAAAATAGATGCATATTGGTATTTAAAACAATACCAAGAACATTCAAAACAAATACTAGCTGTCAAAGATTAGGCCACTTGATAGGAGGATCATTGGTGCCTGCAAAACAGTACATGGCTGCATATCTAATCAGTATGCTAATAAAATATTATAGCATAAATGTAAAAGTGAATTCATACAACTTCATAAAGACTTAGCCAGTTCCGAATTGAGGAAACTATAAATTTGTTTAAAAAAATAATCAAGAACATTAAGAGTCAAGACAAAGAAAAGTATTCTGGTCAGATACAGAACCTTTGTTTCCTGGTCAGATTTCACAGAAGGTAATTAGTAACCATGTAGTACTTCTGGATAAGAGAAGACTGAATTTTTCTAGATCAATTGTTATTCTAATAAAGAAAAGCCAAAGTCTAATTTTGCATTAATTTAAAATAATTGAAAGTAAAGTACTCATACTCTCCTTTCTAAAAAAGTGATTTCCTTATGACCAAATTCATCAAAACTGGGTACACATTGCTAAAACTTTGACACATTTCATAGCTTTTTCTCATACTAAGATACTAGAAACCAAGACAAATTTCATTTCCCTTAGTTCTCCATAACTTGCTATAAACACTCTAGTTTTGTCTTTCACTATACTCTATCATATTCTGAAACAAATAGAAACTTACAGCAGAACTTCTCTCTTTTTCCTTGAAAATCAAAAACTCATCCCATAACCTTATATATACAGTTGTATTTCTCTTTTATTATTAATTCTACTGTGATTCAAACTACCCATATTGATGATAACTTTTAACAAAAATAATTGCCTGTACTTCACAAAAAAAGTGGGTGGATAAGCAAGAAATATCAATCCTTTATAGTAATTGTACAAGTTAACATAAATATATGGCACAACTTTTATAGCCACAAACATCACTTTCATAATTTCTTAAAGTGACGTGAATGTGCACAGTCCTGAACACGGCCTAAGAACTTGTCTATTCTATAATATATAAAAATATGAAGCAATATCTTAAAGTAGCACTTTACACATATATATTTATATGTTATATTATATTGACTATATTTTATTTATAAGTAAATTAATATGTAGTATATATTATATAAAGATATAAATATATATATTATATAAATATAAATATATGTAACTGTATATTATAAATATATATACAAATATGTAACTATATATTATAAATATAATATGTGTATTAAAATTATATTTAGTAACTGAAGCATCTGTATTTAATCTTACTTAGAAATTATCTATCAAAAGATTATTTATTGGGGCACCTGGGCGGCGCAGTCGTTAAGCATCTGCCTTCGGCTCAGGGCGTGATCCCGGCGTTCTGGGATCGAGCCCCACATCAGGCTTCTCCGCTGGGAGCCTGCTTCTTCCTCTCCCACTCCCCCTGCTTGTGTTCCCTCTCTCGCTGGCTGTCTCTCTCTGTCAAATAAATAAATAAAATCTTTAAAAAAAGGATTATTTATTAATTAAATCAGCTTATTATCAGTCCAAGTTTTTAAATTAGGTAAGGATCGATCTTGGAAATTGTGTTCAAGCTTGAATTGAGCATATAATTTTACATATTCTCAGTCCTAAATATTATGTTGGATTAATAAATTCAACTCTTATAAAAACTCTTACCGGGGCACCTACCTGGCTCAGTAGATTAAGCGTCTGCCTTCTGCTCAGGTCATGATCTCCAGGTCTTGGGATAGAGCCCCACATCAGGCTTCCTGTGCAGCAGGGAGTCTGCTTTTCTCTCTCCCTCTCTCACTCTGCTCCTTCCCACTGCTCATTCTCTCTCTCAAATAAATAAAATCTTTAAAAAAATAAAAACAAAACCCAAAAAAACTCTATACATACTTCACAGTAATAAACACAAGGAAAAATATAAGATGTGTGTTTTTAAACCAAAATTATTAAAATGTCCTGGGTCATCAGGAGATTCGTGTGAATGTGGATTCTCATGTAAACAGGTTTTTGATGTAGAAATTTCTGAGAAAATAGTTTGTATCTATTAAAAGCCTAGTATATTAAAATATTAATCAGTTTATTTTCTATTTTTGAAATATTAGACTTATGTAAGTACCTTTTATTCTTCATAAAGCAATTAATACAGAGCTCCTTGAATTTGTCTTTGTAATTATTTTTTTTTAAAGATTTTTAAATTTATTTGAGAGACAGAGTACACAAGCTGGTGGAGGGGGTGTGCAGCAGGAGAAGGCGAAGCAGGCTCCAACGCTGAGCAGGAGCCTGACATGGGGCTCAATTCCAGGACTGCGAGATCATGACCTGAGCCGAAGGTAGAAGCTTAACCAACCGAGCCACCCAGGTACCCCTATAATATAATTTATTAATATCTTCTTAAACTAGGAAAATATTTCATCTCACGAACTGAGAGGTAAAGGCTCTTATCAGTTCAAAGAGTCACAGAACTTGGAGGTTAAGGTCTATAACCTCTATAATAAGTCAACATAAATACAGAAACAAAACAGCCCAGATTTCAAAGACCTGTTTACGATTCCAGGGGCAATGGGGTATTTTCTCAATCAATTTGTTTTCCCAAATAAGAGAGCAAATTTTAAAAGATCATCAAGAAACATTCCTTATCAGCTCTCATACAACAGACAAAGATCACCATCATTCGCTCAGCAAAGACTATTAAGTAATCAGATCATAAAACCAGATTCCTAATTTTTGCTGCCACTAACAAGAAATAATTTAGCAGGCCCAAACAAATGAGAACCAGATCCAAACTTGGTCTAGAATTGGAAACAAGTTAAAACACACAAAGCTAGGAAAAGAACAGAAACTAAAAGTCATCAAGGTAAAGGTCTAATGCCTCTTGGGATTTATTGTGGTCTCAAAGGCAAGATGTGTGGTCAGGTGTTTTTCTCAGGTGACTCAGTATAATTGTCTCTGGGAGGTGAGACTGGAACTTTCAGAAGTGTTAAGTACAGTTTTCTAAAGTTAGAAGTATGACTACCATATAAACACATAATAAACATGTTTCAATTATTTTATTCATCTTATTCACCAATAAGGGAACCAGTAAGTTGGTAAAACTGGCTCAAAGGATGATTCAAGGAACAGAGATTTTTATCATCAAAGGATTCCTGAAAAGTGTTTGATAGAAATAAAACTGTTAAATGTCCTACAAGCCTTGAAAGTGAAACCCTGAAACCTTTGGGTTTATCTTTTGTACCTGACAGAAACCTGTAACTTAACATTGAATTTCACAGTTTCAGGGCTCTAATAAAATAATAAATAGTAAAGTAAAACACAGGTGCATCCTCCTAGATAATTAAATTCTTGAGTGATCCTGTTAATGACATTGAAAGGACATGTAGTCATCTTCCTGCTTTATTTCCAAGTTATGGATATTTTTCTTTTCTTAACAAAGTAATGGGAAAAAGAATCTTGCCACACATAAAAGGCTTAAGCAAAGTCATTCAAATACAGAAAGCAATTCATTTTAACTTTCACAATCTGCCATGATATTGTAACTTTCACAAGGGAACTATTTAATCAACTGCTAACAACCACAAATGTTAAGTGAAAATAGTGTAGTTAGTGCCAGCCTACATCTTTTAATTAAAAATATGTTATTAGTAACTAATAAATATTACAAATATAAACACATTTTACACACTAATATACACTTTCAAGCTATTTCCTTGAATCTTAATTCAACAGCATGAAGAAAACAGGACCATTTTACATCTCTATAATACTGACTATAGTCTATTTTGGGGACAAAATATACAAAAGATATCTTTGCTAATCATGTTATGTTAGAAAGACCTAGATAAAGCACAGAACTGTTAAAATAGCTTATATATTATCAAAGTATGTCACCACATTCATCTGTAAACCTACATATTAAGGAATTGAAAATTTTTAATATCAGTTGAATTTCTTCAAGGAGATTCTTTTATCACATTTAAATGGAACCTAATCTCCTAAATTGAGAAAAAGTCCTGAACAAGTTAAATATAGCTTTCTATGCTCAACACATATTCCACTTGGGTAGATGACATTTTAAACACCTGCTGTTGTAAGTGATCTTATTATCATTAACAGCCAAATCCTTGGATGGCAGAGCTCTTACTGCCCTCTATTTTCAACTAGTCCACCTGTTTTTCATTAGTTAAACCATCAATGTCTACCTATAGCAAGCTATTTTGGGTTATATTATGACAGCTGCTATAGGACATTTCATTTAACCCAATCACATTTTTCATTTTCCAATTGTAACTATTATATATATAATTTTATATATAATTATACATATATGTAAATGTAAAATTATGTATATATAATTATACATTATATATGCCTGATATATATGTCATATACATACATACATAAATCATATATATGTGTGTGTGTGTGTATATATATATATATATATATGCCTGCAATGCAAAAGTAAGAGATTCTATATGGTTGTAAGGTAATTTATATTTGCTATAATATTTTAAGAGATTCTTTAGGGGAAGTAAGGAACTTGGAATCAGACTGTTAACTTATGGGATGATATTTATATCTATCTCATTGATTTTCATTTTACGGTATTTTCTTTTTAAGATTTTATTTATTTATTTGACAGAGAGAGACAGCCAGAGAGAGGGAACACAAGCAGGGGGAGTGGGAGAGGAAGAAGCAGGCTCCCAGCAGAGCAGGGAGCCCGATGTGGGGCTCGATCCCATAATGCCAGGATCACGCCCTGAGCCGAAGGCAGACGCTTAACGACTGTGCCACCCAGGCGCCCCATTTTATGGTATTTTCTAATGTTAAGCAAAGACTCCAAGGCAAAAGAATTTTAGAAGGAAACCTAAGTTATTTCAAATAGTTTTTTAAAGAGGATTCATGTTTTGGATATTCAGGCCTAACAAATAAAAATACAAGTATTTAAAAGAAAAACAAATTTTAAAAAACAAACAAATCCCCACTGGGTAACCAAATACAACTAATCTGTTCATGGTGGCAGAAAAGGTTTTTTTTTTTTTTTTCACATAATTATTATTCCTGCAAGGGTTATCATGTATTACTGTTGTCAAGATAAGGAATAAGGTTGTTAGAATCAATAACTTACAGAAAAGGACCAAGGTTTTCTTTATTTGGGGAAGAGAGCTAGAGAGGATCACCCTATTTTTTTTTTCGTTATTTTTCATCTATTTCATTGGCATAATGTTTTACTTTTGTGACTGTGGGTTATGACGTAGAGGAAGGGCAAGATGTCAGTTTTGTTTCTATAATACTGATAAGTGTCACAGAAAAGAAAATAGCAGTTATAAAAAAATTGTAATATTACTACTCTTCACTCCAAAATATTTATTGTGCATCTACTTTGGATCAGACTCTGGGGATATGGCAGTGAAGATAACAAAGTTCCTGCTTTCCAGTAGCCTACAATTGAGTGTTGGAGACAGAAAGTAAATAATTAAACAAGCTAACGTATCTGTCAAATATTGACAGCTGTCAAGGAGCATGAGCGAGTCTCCAGGAACACAGCTAAAGTCAATCAAAGATTTATTTAGTTTGCTGCAAGAAAGGAGAGCACGCTCCCAAGAAGCTTTCAGGGTATCTCAAAAAGGGAGCTGGAGAGGCTTTGCAGGAGTTGGTACAGTGCTGAACGGTTCCAAAGAGGAATTAGGAAAGTCGCTGCCAGGGCTTGTCCTGACCTTGTGCCTGGTGTTAGAGTAGTGCTCACATGTGCTGGCATACAAATAATATTTCAAGCTATAGAGATGGATGAGATCACATCTATGGAGTGTGAACGTAAACAAAGAGCATTCTCAAGACTAAGTCCTGGGGTACTTCCTAACGAGAAGAAACGGCCCGTAAGGTAAGAGGAAAACCAGGAGAGACTGTTGTCTTGAGGATAGAGTTAAGTGTTTGTAGCAGATTATTAATTTTCATTGCTATTTGTGAATATTGATTGAGTCTGACTCTAAAGACTCATTAGGTTATATCTTGGTAACCAGATTAGCTGGGAATTTGGCTGTAGGAGGAAAATGATTTGATTCTATTTTTCATTATTGTTGTTGCTGCTTTTTAAAAAATTATGCTTTCATACCATGTTTAGTAATTATAGCTTCCTGGTTCACTAATTATAACAGCTATACTGCTGCGGTCCCTGTCGTCAAATAATCCATATGATAAACAATTAAATAAGTTTCAGTAATTGTCCCAAACTGTATGTTGTTATACATGGTCATTAGGTGAATTGCAGGGATCAAATTATGGCTTTTGACTCCAGTTGTAGCCTTTATCATTATACCTAACTGAAACCATAAACCGATGGTTTATCATCACTACCAGCACATTACAACTATGTGTGGAAATCTTAAAATTTGGGTGCCAGGCTTCACCGTTAGGAGTTCTGAATTCTTTTACTTCATTGGTTTAACTGGAAGAACTCTAGAGTACATCCACTGGGAGAACCATTGTTTTAGGGATTTCTACAAAAATGGTAGCTGGACTGTTTTTATGGAGTTCAAAACAAGACCATCCTAGCTTTTCTGAATCAGAATCTCATAGGAGAGAGTTAAATCTTGAGATTTAACTAGCTTCCTAGGTTATTTTTAAAAGATTGAAAACCAAAGATACAGCAAACTGATTCCCAAATATTACTGCGCGTTAGAAATGTCTGGGAAGATTTTTAAAAATCTTGACACAAGGTCATACGTATCAATTAAATTAGAATGTCTCGGGGTGGGAAACAGACATTTTTAGGTCTTAAATGTAAGTGTGCAGCAAAGTTTGGGAACCTCTGGCATAATGAAACAACTGAAACAAATGTACAGATTTTGTGACTTGATAAAGATGAGGCTATTAAGTTTGAAACGTGAAACTCTTTTGAATTTTGACCTATAAAATGACAATTTCATCAGTTTAATTTAAAATACAACAGTGTCAGAGAAAGACAAATACCATATAATTTCACTTACATGGGAATTTAGGAAACAAAACAAGTGAACAAAGAAAAGAAAAAAAAAAAGACAAACCAGAAAACAGACTCTTAACTATACAGAACAAACTTCTGATCCCAAGGGGTGGGGGGAGGGGGAAGGATATGTGGAATCGGTGAAAGGTACTGAGAATACACTTAACATGATGAGCCTTGAGTAATGTATGGAGTTGTTGAATCACTATATCGTACACCTGAAACTAATGCTATATGTTCGCTATGCTGGAATTAAATGAAAGATCAGGAAAAAAAATAGTATCCACGAATATCCTGCAAAACTTTTTATTTGCTTTTTGCTAAATACTTTGCAGAGAGCACACCTTTCTTCTGAAGAAAAAAAAATAGTTTTACTAAAAAATAGTCATAAATCTGAATCTAGTGTTTTTAGTTTGCCTCTAGCATTTTGGGGAAAGTCTTAAAGTTTTTAGAACAAAACTTAAAATCATACCACCTTTTTTTCATATGCAGATAATACATTGCATAATTGCAGAAGTTCACATTTATCTTTTTTCAGAGATAGAATTAATTTTCTTGAAGTTAAAATAAGTGTTTAGTTGGGACATTTTGAACACTTTGTCCTGTGATTTAAAAACACACATTCCAAGGTCAAATTCATGGTAAATAAACTAACTGAGCCAAGTGAAATTGAAAATGATGAGAAGAATTGGTTTAGCCAAATGTTACATACATTTGCCCCTCAGTGTCCTTTCGCTAATAAATCCAGAGTTTGCACTTCTGCCACAAACCTGCCCTGAATCAGTTAGCATAATGAAGATGCTTTCATCCTAAGTAGCAATGTGTCTCTGCCCCAGAAGCCTCTTGGCTCTCTGATAGGCTGAAACAGATTCAATTTTTTCCTGACAATGAGGCAAATGGGAGTTGCATCTGTTGTGTGGAAGACGCTGGTGGAGCAGAAATGAAACAATCTAAAATTGGAAATATGATAGGTCTTGTTGAGCATAAATGAGGTTTATGTTTTTTCTTGAATTTTAAAATGTCAAAAATGAACAGTACCTTATAAATGCAAATATGTGTACAGAAAAATATAAAATGACCTGATTTGAATGACTCAGAACAGGTTTGTGAAAAACTACTTGCATATTTTATGTAAAATCTCATTTTCTTTATTGGCATTAATGACTCACTATAGATTTTCATGAGTATATATACATTTTGAGAAACCCTACCTGGGCACTAAATATATATATATATATATATATATATATATATATATATATATATATATTTTTTTCCACATGAATTGTGAGCTGCATAAATACAAGCAAATGGGGGAAAAAGTGGGGAACACAAATACTTAATGATTAAAATACACACGTTCGGTTTTACCTCTTTCCCTCCCTCAATAGTTTTGAGCTGTTTTATTTGGCTCAGGCTCCCATTTTTATTCATTACTTTCAATTACTTTGGAATCCTATTTAGTCAAAATTCAGTTTTTATATCCTTTTGCATTTGAAGATGGTATGTGCTATTCATAGGATATTTTAGTCATTTCAGATGTGAGCTATTTATGGAAGCATTGCCTCATTTATTCCAATGTTTTTCTTTAAAAAGATTTTTAAGTTGTTTTTTCATTAGTGGCATAATATAAGACATGTATTTTTACCATCAGGCACTTACCATCAGGCGCTTCTCTAGACATTTTGTATGTATTATTTAATCATTTAACAAATTTTTAATAGAATAATTATTAGCTCTGGTAAGACTCCAGTTAATAAGACTTAGGGAGTCCGCATATTTACTCCCAAACCCCAGTTTTGAAAACACATTTTTTGACTCAAATGGCCATGCTTTCCCACTGTGACAGAAGAGAAAATTTAATAAGATTCTAGACCTAAAGTGAAGACTGAAGATTTATAACTTTAGATAAAAAACAAAGTTGAAATGAAACAACTTTTTATTTTAAAAATGCAAAAAGTCAAAAGATCTGTATTTAAATCTAAATTTTTTAGTGGTAACGAACAACAGCTGTGTATTCACGTGTCCACCCATGTGTGGCAATTCAGTATAAAATGCCTAATTTGATACATTTGAGGGGTTACAGACATTCAGAAAAAAACTATAACATCAGTTGAATGGGTCATCAAAATAGACAATTCTGAAGGGATATTTGTAGCTCTTTTTTGCTAACCTGATGGGGATGTTAAGGGCAGAGAAGAAAAAAATGTTATGTTTATCTGAATCATAGACCTAGCTTACCTTCGTTTTGCCAAGATCTCAAAAAGGTAGCATCTGGATAAAATAAAACTTGCTGCGAGGCTTCATCTTGCTAAAAGGAGAAGCATCTGGAGGAGTTGGCACATGTTGTCCTAGTCCTTCAGTGGCAACACATGCTTTTTCTGTATCATTGAGCTTGGGGATGTCAAACAATCTTGAATTTTTCTTGGTTCCTGGAATCGGATGTTATAATAACATAAGCTTGTGTAGGTCAAGCAAAGAACTTTGGTCAGAAGACCCCTTTCTCTGATGACCACCTTAAAAATGATTATTTCCGTAGAGCTCAGGAAGATGGTTTGTGTCCATGTTGTAAAGATAGAGATAAGAATTTCTTAAGCTATGAACATCATTGCTCTATTGAACTTAATACTATGAATATTTACATTAAATTGGATTCCACAGATTTGTGAGCAGATTTGAAAGAAGGTCATTTATGTGGTTTAAAATAATATCTATAAATATAGGAGAATTGAGTAGTTCTGTTAATGGTATTTTTATCCTCTTGCGCTAACGCATGACTTCTCTATACAGATAGACTGTGATAGAAATCACTTTATTCACTGATATGGGGAAGCATGAGCTACACATTCTTTCATTAATTCATTTATTCATAAGGCAGCAAGCATTTACATAGTACCTACTATATTCCAGGACTATGCTAATGGATAGAACTGTGTATTTGAACAAGACCTATATTATCTGATCTAATTCCGGTCCCATTCAAGAAAGGGAAAACTGACCATATATACATGATTCCTGATTAGAATTAAGACGTTAATAAAACAGGTTGTTGTGTAAGATGAAACCCGACCTCTGAGCTGAGTTTAAAGGGACTTCTCTCAGGATTGAAGCAGTAAGATGAAAGTCCCTGAAGTGAAAAAGGGCTTAAGGTTTTTACAAAGAACTGAGAGGGAGCTAGTGAAGGTGTAACATGATTGAGAGGGAGGCAAGGGCTGTGTTATGGAATGAAGTGGGAAAGACAGTCCAACCCCATCAAGATGGGTGTTGTAGGCCAGGTCAAGGCATGTTTTATTCTGAAAGCAGTAAGGAGCCACTGAAGTTTTTAAACAAGTGAAATTATTTGGTTTATATTTTTACAATGTTACCATGGTTGTCGTATAGAGAAGTAACTGGATCATGAGCAGGCCAGGGAAATCTGTCAGAAAGCCATTTTCAGTAGTAGATGAGCTATAGTAGTGGTAGTAGTGGAGATGGAAGAGGATGGGTTTGAGGTAGGTTTGGGGGAAAGTTGGAAGAACAGGAAAAGCACTTGCTAAGTGTATGTGTGGTCTCAACAAAAGGGATGGATAAAGAAACCCCTTACATTTTTATTTCTGGAACTGGGTAAAGATTTGGGGGCTATTCAACACTTTACACAATAGGGAAAGACTAGCTATTAAGGAAGGGGGGCAAAGGACCTTCAGGCACATAGTAATTCTGAGTTCAAAATGGTGATTCTGAGGTGTGTAGAGCCTAAAGGAGAGTAAGAGAGCTCAGAACCAACCTCAGTGGCAGCACAGAATAGAGCAGGTGATGTGAATAGTACAAGGGAAAGTAGCCAGAGAGGTAGGAGGAGAAGCAGAGCAGGTGAGTGCCAGGAACCTGAAGAGCCAAGAATGTTATTGATGGGTGACGCAATCAACTATCTTGAATGCTGCAGAAGCTCAAGATTAAGGAGCCTGTGTTGAAATAGATTTAATTTGTTGATGTTACCAAAAAAAGTCTTATATTCCCTTTTATGAAATGCAGTAAATTTCTCATTCAATATTTGCTTAATTCTAAAATAAGTGCTCTCAATAGATATAATTATCTTTTTTTGCTTAGGAATTCTGGAAACACCCACTAAAAGCTTGATCAGAAATTAGTACAAAAAACTCTATAATGAAGTTATATGATAACCCTGTTTGAGAAGCAAATTTAAACAGAGTTAAAAAGAAAATATCAAATTCTTATATAACAGTAGAATTTGTCAAATTTCATTTGAAAGTGTCATGGTGGGGGGCAGGACAGCCTTACTCCCTTGTTTTCTTGCTGCACAATACAAAATAGAAATAGAAAAAAATATCAGATTTCTAATGTGAGAGAATAAAATGAATCAAGAGTTGCAATTGGAAGTAAAAGACAAATTCACCACTAGTGAGGGTTTAGCTCTAAGGAAAGTAACTTAATTTCCAGTTAGAAAAATAGGCTTTTAATTATAGTTTTATATATGTGATTATTTTGTGAATTTTAAAAAGTATTGAGTGGAGCAATAGAATTCTTGGTAATCTACTGAAAACTGGTGTTTTTCAAAGCTGGCCATTGAAATTGTCCTTTGATAAGTATGCAACCACAGCAAGATCCTGAGTTGAACCATGAATCTAAAGCATGTTATGTTTAATTTAAAACAAAATTTGCTCTTGGTAAAGAATAGAAATGGCAACTTTTATTTCTGTATAGTGCTGTACCTAATTTATAACCACCTTAAGGCAGTTGCAACACCTGAAATTAAATAGGAAATGAAATTATTCCCCTAAGGTAGTTGAAGTTGATGTTAGAAATACATTTAAAAGTGAGTACACAAATAGTTTATACTATTATTGTGTACATTACTCAGCAGCTGTGACCTCATTACAAATCCTTCGTTGTGTTTCTCAGAATATTACTTTAACCTCTTGGAAGATGATGCTTCTAGTACACCTTATGTTACTCTTCGAATAACTTATTTTTATGGCAAGCATGACTAGTCACTGTTATAATAGACCAGCACATATCTTGATTCCCTGTAGGAAGGGAAGCAGTAGATCTGTTGAGAATGTTCTCAAGTATCATTATTACTAAATACTACTCTTCCTGAAGAGCACATGATGAAGTGGGTGGGTTCAACCACTCATTTGACAAATATAGAAAATGTTTACTATATGCCAGGTACCCACCTAGATGTTAGGAATCTATTTGTGATCAAAACAAACATCCTCACCTTCATGGAGACTATAAATATTATGCATCTCCACTGAAGAAAAAATGAAAAGAAATCAAGAAAATAGGGGCGCCTGGGTGGCACAACGGTTAGGTGTTTGCCTTCAGCTCAGGGCGTGATCCCAGCGTTGTGGGATCGAGCCCCACATCAGGCTCCTCTGCTATGAGCCTGCTTCTTCCTCTCCCACTCCCCCTACTTGTGTTCCCTCTCTCGCTGGCTGTCTCTATCTCTGTCAAATAAATAAATAAAATCTTTAAAAAAAAAAAAAAAAGAAATCAAGAAAATAGGTGGAATAAAACTGTTAGTGTCTGATTAATTTCTTTGCACTGTCTCATACAAGTATCCTGTGGACTAATTCTACACATATCCTATTAAAATCCATTTTCATTTAAGGAAAGATAAAAAAATATCTAGATCTTGTAACCACTTTGACTCAGTACATTACAAACTTACTAAGTGTTTGGACCTGTGGTCCAAGGAACAACGAGGAACATGACTATTGGATCCCTGTCCTCATGCGTATAGTTTATAGGCTAAAGGGTAAGATACTTTGATTTCATACCCACACACATTGTTGTTAGTTTTATTCAAAAAAGTTACATTAAAACTAAACAGGTGTGTTGGTACTACTACCTTAAGGTCTTGATGTAACTCCGTTCATTCTTCCATACATCCCAGGTGTACCTCCATCATGATCCTAATATAAACAGCTCTGAGCCCTCCTTTCCATTACTCTGCTCTTTATATTGCTTTGTGCGTTATTTCCCTTCATGCAAGCTCCTGTTGCTTTTATCCTTCCAAGAAATATCTACTCTTCCCTATGGAACTTTCTACAGTGCCAAAAACAAAATAAAGCAAAAACCAGCTATATTCTCAATCCCTTCAAAACATGCTTCTGCTTCCTCGACATTAAGTGAAACTCTGCTTTCTGTACAGCCTTGTAAAGGAGAGGTGCTTATGGTCCGACATTCCACAAATGTCAGCATGGCAGATGGGAATCAGCCATGCCTAATGATGATCTTAGATCATTCTGTTTCTAATAAAAACCCATTTATTTGGGGGCACTTGGCTATACCATCAGCTTCTTTGTTGTTCTTCTCATGCACTTCTCATGAAGTCATTATCTTTGCCTCTGTACTCTGCAAGTTTTGAAAGTTTACTAAGCATTATCTGTGGACCCATCCAAAGCTTTAGGGCCTTAATTCTTATCTTTAATCATCTTTAATCTTAATTCTTTTCATCTTTAATCATCATCTTTAATAACCTTCAGCCATATTTAATATGATAGAACCCGTGATTATAAGTCTGTAGCCTAAGCTTGCTTCTCTTCATGAATTTTCCCACCATTCCCCACCCTGTTATCTAAGCCAATAAATGGTGTGATCCTTCTCCTCATTTATCTACCTTTTGTCTTCTTACATTCAATAATCCAGCTCCTGAATATCAAAACTAAACATCTATTTCCATTTATTCCCAGCCACTGCCCTAGACCTTGCCTCCACAATCACTGGAATTGACAATGCTATTATTAAAAATACTAAAGGGGGGAAGTCAAGTAGTTAATAAGTTTAGTTTGCACTTCTTCCCTTGTACTAAAAATAAGGATTTTTTTTCCCCATGCCACATTCTTATGAATCTTGGAGGACATTATCATTGTGTCTTTCAGTCAAGCCCCATATAAAAATAAACACTTTCATCTGAAGTTCACTAGGGCTTTAAGTGTAGGAGGAAAATAATATTGGGGAGATTACCTAAATATTTTCTAAGCGTTGCTTTTCCACACAGCTTAATCATAGGTAAATGTCTATGAATCACTTAGCATTTGTCTTCTCCAATATTTTAACAGTAAAACTGAAACATAATTACAATGCTTGTTTTATGTTTGGAAAGGCATACTGTTCAGTTTTTTACCAAATTATTCATATCTGACTGAGCAATAACTTGAACTATAGATCAGACAATCCCAATGCTCAATCTTACGTGATCAGGAATGCAAAAACATTAGTATCTGTATCAGATAACTTTAGATATTCAAATCAAAGCCAACCTAAACATTGTGTACTAAAAATTACTTTAAACCTTTTGCTAGTTTGTGACAATATGACATTCAAAATTTTGACATGTGAGGGTTATAATTTACAAGATGGACATTCATGGATTCATAAAATACTCTGAAGAAATCACCCTTAATTGTCAACATGTGTTGTTTCTGTTGGCAGTGAGTGCAGAGCCCCCTCTCCCAGACTGTCTTAGCACCCGAAGAGTGAGAATAATTGCTTTTCTATCTCAGTGATATTATGCCACAACAAAAGTGTCAACAAGTACAGACAGTTTTCCATAACTCATTCTTCTTTATCTCCAAGCACAAAATCTGTCATTAGATTTGTTATATTAGTCTTGCAAACTTTTTGGCCTAATAAGATTTGCTTGTTTTAAGAGGGTTTTTGTGTGTGTGTGTGTGTGTGTGTGTGTGTGTGTGGTTTTTAAGCTTTTCTCTTTTTTAAACAAAATCATTAATTTTGTACAGAAAAGCTTCTTTTTGTCTTGGTGCTTCTAGGGGGAAAAAGCTCAACTGATATATCAGAGATTGCTCTATTTTGTTAAAAAATAATGCAAGACTTTATTGGCTTCCCAGCACTGTGTGACAGAGTTTCATAACAGAAAATTCACTGTGTCCTGGAGGCAAATGGATATTCCCAATAAGTAAACCCAATTTACAAATACTAATCATTATACTTACAATTTTTTAGCTGTTTGTGCAAAACCATTGATGCAGTAGAATACTATTTTATCATTAGCCCCAAATTAAGTCTCAGAGAAGTCAAAATTATTGCCCAAGGTCCTAGAGCCAGAATGTGACAGAGGATGAATTGAAACCCAGGTCCCTGAACACCATATAATTTGTTTTCAGGTCTGCTGTCCAGCATTCTAATGGATTAAAGAATTTTCTAAAAATTTCATCATAAACAATGCATGAATAATAAATTAGTTTTATAAAGATTAACTGAAAAACACACAGCAGCCTTTATATATAATTCTCTTAATTGTGTAAATATTGTAGATTATATCTAAATTTTAATTTGTTTATAGTGGTAGATATATTAAAATATTTAATAATAAAATGCTTGAAGGATATAACAGAAAAGTTACAATTTTACATTTTCCATTTTTTACTCGTTATAATCTTGACCCTCTGTAATTGCCTCTATAGTCATCTTTTACAATTTAACAAAACCGTATGCCTCATTCCAAATAAGATTACGAAATTGTTAACGTGTCTTATTTTAAAATTTTCTTTTCTTGATATAACTAAAATTTGTAAGACCTTCAATAGGAAAACTAGATTACTTAATCCTGCACTGTCATGTTGCTTCTATCTTGAGTGAGAGCTTTATTACACAAATTGCAATTCACACTGCAGCCCTTCAGGACTTGGATGATCTCTTGGAAAGATAGTTGTTTAGAACAAAGGAGTCCATGCAACTCTTTACTGTCTTACAGTTTGTGTTTTAATGTGTCACTCCTCTACTGAATGATCTTTTCAAGAAAATAAAGGTCAGGATATAAACATTAGTTTAATATAAACAAGATCATGATTTAAAGAAATTAGGTTTCTGAAATATATATATTTATTATTTTTTTAAAGACTTTATTTATTTATTTGACAGAGATAGAGACAGCCAGCGAGAGAGGGAACACAAGCAGGGGGAGTGGGAGAGGAAGAAGCAGGCTCCCAGCGGAGGAGCCTGATGTGGGGCTCGATCCCAGGACCCTGGGATCATGCCCTGAGTGGACGGCAGACTTAACGACTGAGCCACCCAGGCGCCCCTGAAATATATTTAAATGTGATAAAATATTTTAAAGTTTACTGGAATTTTCTAAGTATTTTCTCCCAATGAAGTAATATTCTTAAAAATGTTACTACATAAACACACTCTCATATCAATGTGTTTCTTTTGTGAAACTTTTCAATTTTGGAAAAATGCTCAATAAATGTTCTGTACAGTGAATAAATATACTACATCTTATATATTTATATTTCTCTTTGGCCTGAAGAGTTAATGAAATCCTTTACTTTTTTTCTTTTTTTTATAATAATTTTTTATTATGTTATGTTAGTCACCATATAGTGTATCCTTAGTTTTTGATGCAATGTTCCATGATTCATTATTTGCATTTAACACCCAGTGCACCGTGCAATATGTGCCTTCCTTAATACCCATCACCAGCCTATCCCAGTCCCCCATGCTGCTCCCCTCTGAAGCCCTCAGTTTGTTTCCCAGAGTCCATAGTCTCTTATGTTTCATTCCCCCTTCTGTTTGCCCCCCCTTCATTCTTCCCTTTCTTCTCCTACCGATCTTCCTATTTCTTGTGTTCCATAAATAAGTGAAACCATATGATAATTGTCTTTCTCTGCTTGACTTATTTCGCTTAGCATTATCTCCTCCAGTCCCATCCATGTTGCTGCAAATGACTCCTTTACTTTTTTCTAGCACTCAACTGACCATACAGTTTTTCACTCATATTAGTCATTTGGATAGTTCGGAATGATTACATGTGAATAGAAAAGAGATGTAATATATTCTTATTACCCATAACTTTACATTCATATTTTTATTTACTTATTTATTTTAAAATATTTTATTTATTTATTTGACAGAGAGAGAGAGACAGCCAGTGAGAGAGGGAACACAAGCAGGGGGAGTGGGAGAGGAAGAGGCAGGCTCCCAGCAGATCAGGGAGCCCGATGCGGGGTTTGATCCCAGGACCCTGGGATCACGCCCTGAGCTGAAGGCAGACGCTTAATGACTGAGTAACCCAGGTGCCCCAACATTCCTACTTTAATATTTAGCTAATTTGATATTCAAAGAGATTAAAGATATTTCTCCAATGGACTTCTTGTGTAAATTAGATTATAATTTATAGTGTTTAAGTGCTTTACAGGGAAAAAGATACAAATGCAATCATATCAATACGAAATACCATTTATTACCAGATGAATATGATTTTCTTCAATTTTTTTCTTTACATATACTAGTTTGGCAAGGCTTCTGAAGGTGTTTCTGAGTTAGCTGTAGTATTTGAGGATAATAAAAGCTACTAAAAAATATTCTCTAGTTCACCTACAGGATTTAAGAGAAAATTGGCCTGGTTTATGAGCATAACAAAAAATATTGGCACCAACTGCCTGACATTGCTCTAATGTAATATTGGCCCGAGAATTCCACAACATTAAATTTTACCTATTGATCACAATTTATGTAAAATTTGGAAGTTACTTTATTTTAATTCTACTGAAGTTCTACTTTTTTGATTGCCTCTTTAGCTTTTCTTTTACTCCTATATAATTTTAGCTTCTGCATAAACTTCTACTTTTTTCTAGGAAGTATTGCAATGCTTACTTTATTTACATAATTTTATATAATACACGTCCAGATTAATAAAGACTTAATAGTAAAGCCACACTTGAAATTTCAGATGGCATAAAATTTTGACCTTATTGAGATTTTTGACATATAAAAGTTGTGTATATTTAAAGTGTACAACATATTTTGCTATCTGTACACTGTGAAAAGATCACAGTCAACCTAAATAATCATCCATCACCTTGACATAGTTACCAGTGTGTGTGTGCATCTGTGTGTTCAGAAGTTTTAAGATCTATCCTCTTAGCAAATTTCAAGTACACAGTACCGATTAAATAACATTTACACAAAATACATAATTGTTGATATTTAATATATCTATCTTACTTTGTCTTAAGTTTTATGCTTTTTGTTTTTTGTGGCTTCTGGATTTTTAACTCAGACTCTGCTATATAACTTATGCTTTGTATAATTCTAAGTATTTTAGTAGTTATGTAAATTTTTTATTTCTACTAGTGTTTACTAAAAATTTAAAAATTCATGTTGCTATGGCTGGAAAGTGACCTACGCTTAGTCCTGCACAACTCTTAGGTTCTTTGAAGTAAATAAAATTAGCTACCAAGAGCTTGGAAAAGAGGTAATCTCACCAGGAGAAATTCTTCTTCACATGCTGGTGTTTATTAAGTAAGCACTAGCTAGTAGTGCGTAAGGAAACAACTATTGTGTAGGTCGAAAAAACTATTGTGTAGGTTCGAAATGAGTCTGTGTTCCCCGTTCCTTAGGCATTGTGTACTCCAGAGGCAGGAGGACTTGGTTAGTCTTGCTGTTGGTATTAAACATCCAGACCTGTTCAGTGAGTTAAACGATTCCCAAAGTAGAGGTTGTGGGGCTTGCTGGGTGGGTTCTTATCTCATTTATATGGGCATGGAGAATTTTTCTACGATACTTTATCCAGCTAATCATCTTGGATGCCTCTCATTTTAAAGTGAACACACAATTCTGACTTTGAGTAGTATCAATTTTACTGATGAAAACTCATTTCTGATATTCATCATGCTAATTAGAAAGGTCTTGGTCAATAGCTCAGCCCCTTGTATTGTATTTAACTGTAAAATCCTATTATCTATGCTAAAATATTTTAAATCAATTAACTATAACATGACAGCTATCATTGTCTTGTAAAAACTTAGAAGTAAATTTGTAGAATAATAATGACAGAAGTAGGTGTTCCTGTAAGTCAGATTCTTTTGAGCCCAGAAACCTTACTGTGCTTTTGTTTTATCTGTTTCTCCAACCCTGAATGTAGAAGAATATATACAGCTTCTGCATTTAGCCTTGAGTCAGACACACAGAGCATTCCATATCTTTCCTCATCGTCTACTCTTGTAATACCATATTCCTACCTACAACTAAAAAACTAGTTTGTGCAGAGCCCTAAGTTTAATTTGTAATGCTTACCAAATACTTATGTAGTAAAATCGACAAGACTGAAGTAGGTATTTCTTTAATTTTGTTTTATGACCAGGAGATTCCAATGCAATAATTTGCATTTCATTAGTAATATAATAAATGAAAGCACCTCTTTTTCTGCTCTCTATTCACATCATGTTTATTTTCCCCATTCATGAATTAACTGGAATGTGGCTAAAGTTTGCCTTTTATGTATGATATTTAAACAATGAAAACTAAATTCCCAACAATAGGGAAATAGTTAAATACTCCCGCTATATAATTATTTTTAAGTTTTTATTTAAATTCTAGTTAGTTAACATGTAGTGTGATATGGGTTTCAGGAGTAGAATTTAGTGATTTATCACTGACATATAACACCCAGTGCTCATCACAGCAAGTGCCCTCCTTAATCCCTGTCACCTATTTCACCTATCCCCCACCCATCTCCCCTCAGGTAACCCTAAGTTTGTTCTCTCTGTTAACAGTCTCTTCAGTTTGCATCCTCCCTTCCCCCCCACCTTCCCCTATGTTCATGTGCTTTGTTTCTTAAATTCCACATATGAATGCAATCATATGGTATTTGTCTTTCTTTGACTTATTTTGCTTAGCATCCCCTATTTCTTTTTATTTCTAGAATTTAGCCAATTATGTAACCTATAACTCCATTGTAAATGATTATCTCATGATAAAAGAAACTTTTTTTTTATGATTTTGAGAGAGAGTGCAAACGAGAGCAGGTACAAGAGAGCAAGCATGCACTATTAGCTGGGGAAGGGGCAGGGGAGAAGTATAAGGAGAAGCAGACTCCCCACTTAGCAGGGGCCTGATGCAGGGGCTCAATCCCAAGATCCTGGGATCATGACCTGAGCCCTGAGCCAAAGGCAGATGCTTAACTGATTGAGCCACCTAGGTGTCCCAATAAAAGAAATTGTTTAATATGATTAGTGAATAAAGCAAGCTTTCAAGTTATATATATCTAGTTTTTGTTACCTCAATGTAGGGAGAGAGGGAAAGAGCACTTCTTCAGGCATAAGCTAGGGCAAACAGTTCTCAAAATATTTTGGTGACTCTTGAGAGTGCATAAGACTTTTTCACTGCAGGGCTAGAATTACTCAGGTAAAATTCCATTCAAAGTTCAAGGCAGACCCCCATTCATTTTACTAAGATAGTATCCAAAAAGTTTGTATGATTTCAAATTTCACATTAAAACTAAATTTGAAAGAAATACTGCTTTGAGTTTTGATGAGGTATCCAAGGAATATCTTCAATTATCTGGAAAGGCTGCTAAATTACACTTTGTTTTTCCAACTACATACCTGTGGAACACTGGCTTTTCTTTCTATATTTCAACAAAAGCCGTGCTGTGACAGTTTGAATACATAATTAGGTAGGAAAACTCAACATATTTATTAAGCTAGATAATAGTTTTTATTTTTTTATTTTTTTAAGATTTTATTTATTTATTTGACAGAGACAGCCAGTGAGAGAGGGAACACAAGCAGGGGGAGTGGGAGAGGAAGAAGCAGGCTCATAGCGGAGGAGCCTGATGTGGGGCTCAGATGTGGAGCCTGATGTGGGGCTCAGAACGCTGGGATCACGCCCTGAGCCGAAGGCAGATGCTTAACCGCTGTGCCACCCAGGCGCCCCTAGATAATAGTTTTTAAATATATATTTTTTGTTTTGGTAAATACATTTACTTTTAAAAATAGTATTTATTTTGGCATTTCAAAGTATAAAGGGATCTAGAACCAAAATAAGTTAGAACCACTGTGCCTCAGAGCTGTAGTCAGTTGCAGATTTCTCTGGTACAATGTAATTTTATAGATTTTCATTGCAGGAAATAATGCATGTGAAAGAAATATTTACATAAGGACCATCTTCAGAAGTTGCACAATTTACCCTATTTAAAATATTGACTTAAATTTTAAGATAATACATGAAAGTTTAAACCCTCAAAAGTAGAGTATAGAATCAAATTAGCAGCGGTTGAATACACATTAAACTAGTTTAAAAACCTACACGGACATCAGCAAGGTGGTGGAATAGAAGCCCCAGACTTTCTCCCACAGAGGCACAGACTTAACAGTATGTGGACCAATTGCCTTTATAAAAAATGTATAAACGCAGTTAAGAGGTTTCTGTAACTCAGGCAAGTGAAAAGCCATGTGCATGAACACACAGTAGCAACATTTGTTGTACTTATTCTTCAGAGGCCTTCTTTTCCAGTGCAGTGTGGCATAGTAGGAAGAAAGCTCTCAGCCCCTGATTTTTTCCTTGGGGAGGAAAAGAGAAGTGTAATATAAGTCCAATATCCTGACTTTTGGGGACAGGCTGTTCTAAGGACTACTTTCTGACTTGCAAGAATAGAGGTGTTCACATGGAAGGGGCATTAATTTGGGGCCCACTGAAAATAGACAATCAAAGCTATTTTGTTCAGAGCTTTAAGTACCACAGACAGACACGAGCAGGAGCTCTTGAGTACAGTGCTTTCGTAATGTCTGAAAATAAATTATATGGTGTTCAGGGACCTGGGCTTCAATTCATTCTCTGTCACATTCTGGCTCTATGATCTTGGGCAATAATTTTGACCAGTAATGTTGGTCTTATAGAATGTATTAGGGAGTATTCCCTCAGCTTCTGTCTTCTAAAGTGTAGAAAGTTGATAGGATTTCATCTTCAAACATTTGGTAGAATTCCCCTAGGAGCCCATCTGGGCTGACATTTTCTGTTTTGGAAGGTTAATTATTTCAATTTAATATTTATTTAGGCCTATTCACATCGTCTGTTTCTCCTGGTGTACCTTTTGGCAGCTTGTGTCTTTTAAGGAACTGGTCCATTGCATCTACGTTACCAGTTTGTGGGCATAGTGTTGTTCATACTATTCGTTCATTTTCCTTTTAATGCCCGTGAGATCTGTGGTGATACCCCCTCCTGCATTTTGGATGCTACTTTGTGTCTTCTCTCTTTTCTTAGTCAGCCTGGCTAGAGGTTTAGAGGTTTATCACTTTTATTAATCTCAGACAACCAGGTTTTGTTTCAGTTGACTTTTTCTTATTTCCTGTTTCCAATTTCATTTAAATCCACTCTAATTTTCATTCTGCTTACATTAAATTCAATTTACTTTTCCTCATTTCCTAAAGTAAAAGCTTAGATAACTAATTTTATATTTATTTTCTAATAGGTTCATTCAAGATTATAAACTTTGCTGTAGGCACTGCTTTCACATATTCCACAAATTTTGATAAGTTGTGTTTTCTTTTTCTTCCCCCCTCCCTAGAAGCTCTTTTTTTTTCTTCAAATTTTTATTTAAATTCCAGTTAGTTAACATACAGTGCAACATTAGTTTCAAGTGTGAGTCAACAAATACATACAATACCTGGTTTGCATTTTAATTTAGTTTCAAATATTTCTTAGTTTCTCTAACTTCTATGACCATCTTTTATTTGGAAGTATAAATAATAATCTCTACAGATTTTGGAATTTTCTAGCTATCTTTCTGTTACTGAATTCTAGGTTGATTCCCAAATGTCTGAGTACACACTGTATGATTTCTATCCTTCTAAATTTGTTAAAGTGAGTTTTATGGCCCAGAATGTGTTCTGTCTGTGAATGTTCCATGTGAGTTTGAAAGTAATGTGTATCCTGCTTTTTTCTTTCTTTCTTTTTTTTTGATAAAGTACTGCAGATGCCAATTATGTCCCATTGATTGATGGCGATATTGAGTTCAACTATGTCTTTTCTGATTGTTTTTTTTCCCCCTGCTTCTTGGATCTGTCCATTTGTAATACAGAGATTTTGAAGTCTCCAACTTTTAGAGTGGATTCATCTACATATTGCATTTCCATCAGTTTTCGCCTCCCATATTTTGATGTTCTGGTGATAGGTGTATACACATTAAGTGATGTTAAATCTTTTTTGGGTAATTGACCCCTTTATCAATATGTAATGCCCTTATTTATCCCTGATAACTTTCCTTCTCTGAAATCTGTTCTGTTTGAAACTAATATAGCTATGCCTGTTTTCTTTGGTTTGGAAAGCTATGGTTAGAGTAGTATATATTTATTTACTTTAATCGATGTGTCTTTACAAAGTGAGTTTATATATATATTGTAGACAACATACATATATATGCGTATATATATATATACACATATATTTATATATAATGTTTTTTGATTCACTCTGACAATGTGTTTTAATTGGTGTATTTAGATTGCTAGTGTTCATAGTGATATAGTTGAATAAATATTTACCATAGTTGTTACTATTTTCTATTATGTGCTCTTGTTTCTTCCTATTTTTGTCTTTTACCTTTTGTGTCTTAATTTCACATTTTATTTTCTCTTTATTAGAACATCAATCTTACTTTTTTTTAACTTCTTTTGACGATTCCCCCAGTTTACAATACACGTTTATAGCTAATCCAAATGTCCAAGAACTCTACCACTTCATGAGTATAGCATCTTAAAATAACAAAATAAACCTGATTCCTCCTTCCTGTCCCTTGTTTTATTTTGTTATCCATTTCCCTTAACCTAACCATACCTGATTAAATATATTGTCACCATTACTTTGAACAAATTGTTCTTTATTAGAAATAAGTAAAATAAAACTCAAATGTGGAGACCCCTGATGACTGGGTCCCCCCTGGATATTTTAACTCTGATTTGTCCACTCAGTTTCCAGAAATTATTGTAGGTTTTCCTATGTGGGGACTGGTTTCTAGGGGTTTCTACTCATGGGTTTCTCCTCCAGTAAATTGTGATTCTCTGTAGCCACCTGTCTGACTATCCGTTTTGGGTGCAGCAGTTTGCCCACTGACCTCACCTTTCTTATGGATCTCGGAAGATTTGTTGATTTGTCAGCTCACCTTTTTACTTGTTAGGATAAAGGGGCAAGTTTGAAACTCCTTAGGTGCCAGGCCAGAAATCTGAAGTACATCTATTTTAAAGTCCTGTTAAGATAGTAAAATGCTCACTTTTTAGGAGAACTTTACATTTGGGGTTACACCTTCTACATAAAATTTTGTGAGAAATGGCACATAAAGAAATGACAAACTAACTCATAAGAAATCTATTCTGTGTAGTGTTTTCTGAAAATATTTTAGAAGTAAAAAGTTAACATTTAAATAGCTAGAAAGTAAATTCATGTTTACATGAGGCTTTCAGAGAACAAAGTGCTGTAATCTTGAAGTTAAAATGTATAAATATTCCTAATACTTTGTAACAATTGGTTAAATGTAGGAAGGATAAATCTTCTGCTTAATGTGTTATTTTTATTTTCAGTGAATTGTGTAAGTGTATTTGAATATTCACATGGAATTGAGACTACTATCATGTTTTATTCTTGTTTGGGAAAAAATTGTCTGAAATAGTTTTACATTTTAATAATACAGTTGTAGAGGATGCCAGATGTCTTCTGGTACGGCATGTCTTCTAGTACCAGATGTCATGGTAGAGTTGTGTCCTTGAAAGATATATCAGTTTTTAAAAAGAATATTCACAAATAGTACTTTTACATTCTACCTGTCTTCCCTTACGGTAAACTGCTTAGAGGTGATGTTTTCTAAATGTGATAAGAATTTTTGTTATACACCCATTTTATTGAATTGGTGCCATGAAAGGTCCTAAACCAAGTGTTGATGTGTAGAACATACTACTGACCTTTTCCATTCTTTTAGCTGAGGGTATGCTTTTTATATCCTTATTTTTTGAATATATGTTTATATCCTTTTCTTTTTTAGCCATTATTTATTGACTTTCCATTTTGGAAGGTAAGGATTTAGCTCTTTTACAATCCCCAAACTCTGTTCTTCACCACACTTATAACCACTTCCTACTATCCTGTCAATATTTTTATGGCATAAAAAATGTAATAAAATTTTATTAAGCTTATATTTGAAATAAAACCAGTGCTTTAATAGCATATTAAAAATCATATGAAAACAAATTAAATCAAATTATAAAGTATATTAAAATCCACACTTATTATATTATGACTATTTAAATGCTATTCAGAGCTGAGCCATACAGTATATTTAGTAATATTTCTTTTATTAGAACTTTTATTTTCCCTCTAGTTAACATGTATAATATCTTTTTACCTTTTATTTCATTTTTGTTTTTTTCACCGGTATAACTTCCAGCTCTCTTCCAATAATGTTGATCTCTACTCAGTAAGTTCAGTAACTTCAAGTATTTTTAAAATTTCATCTTCTTGAAAAAAAAATCTCTTATAGCTTTTGACGTAGTCCAGTCTTGACTGGTTATTTTTTAGGCCTGTTGCATAGTCAAGGGTTTGCAAGGACCCTTCAACTCTGAGACTTCCTGTCACCGTGCTCTTGTATGAGATCCACTGTTTCCACAATCCAGTCTTCTTCCTTCTGTTCACCTCCTGCTTAGATGTAGCACGTATTCCTAAAGCTTTCTAAAAGCAGATGCATGGGAAGTCATTATTTTGAAATCCCAAAATCCTGCAAATGTGAAAATATGCTTATCTTTCACTTCCTGGGAGTTTGGGTACAGAATTTTGGACCGGAAATTCTGTTACGTCAGAATTTAAAGAGCTTTTTCTAATATAGTTTCTGAGTAGTGTTTAGAAGTAGTCTGAAGTTTTATTCCGGACTCTATGAATTGTGTTTTGTTTTGTTTTGTTTTGTTGTGTGTGTATGTGTGTTTAGAACAGGGTGATGGAGAGAAGGCAGAAGGAGAGGGAAAGAAAGAATCCTGAGCAGGCTCCAAGACCAGCGGAGAGCCTGATAAGCGGCTCTTGGAGCTGATCTCATGAACTTGTGGTCATGGCCTGATCTGAAATCAAGAGTGTGAGGCTTAACCCACTGAGACACCCAGGTGCCCTTATTATGCTTTTGATATCCTTCCTCAAAACTTGTAAAAGACAGAAAATTTCTACATTTTGAAATTTCATACGCCTTGTTAGAGATTATTTTTTTCCTTCCATTTGCACAGGTCCTCAAATGGCCTTTTGCAGTAGAGTTTGTGTCCTTCCATTCTGGGAAAGGTTTTGAAATATTTTTGAATTATTTTCTGTGCTCTGTAATTTCTTCTTTCCAAATTCTTCTAGTTTCTTATGTGTTTTCTCCTGTTTTAAGTCTTGCTTCCCCCCCCCCCCGTTTTCTTAGGGATTTCTTAGCCTTATATCCCAAATAATTGAATTTTTTCATTTCAACTCTAATTTCTCAATTTTTTTAATGGCATGTTTCTTGGTTCATGGATACTATAACTATTACCAAAGCCAGACTTGTCCATGCACCCAGTGTACAGTAAACCAATCCCTGAGACTGGGTTTGAAGCCAAGAAAACAAGAAGTCAGGGTATCATCCCAAAGCTGCTTCCCCTTACTGAGTCTAGGGACACCTTATGTACCTGAGAGGAGGGTAAGGGGTTTCTTGAAACCTTGAGGGAGGGAGGCCTTGAAGTAATCTAGAGGAAAGCATTCTTTTGGACACTGAGGCAATATTTGAGACCTGGTTCAATCAGATACATCACGACAAATGTCACCCTCCAATCTCCATTAGGTTTCTGCGGTCAGTGGGTAAACAGAGTAGGAGTAAAAGGGCAAAGTTAATGACTGATTATGCAGGAGATTGAGGAGAATAAAACATAAGTAGGAAACAAAACAGAATGTGGAGCTGAGTTAATAATGCAGTTAATACAACTATATTTCTGCCTACGCTTTCAAAACAGGTCCAGGAACCAAGTATCTGCTGTCATAACTTTTGTAACTTGTCTGATCATAATGACAATTACTTTTAATGTTTTCTTTTTACATTTTTCCACTCAATTATTTTCTTTTAATTTGCTTTATCTATTTGCTTTATTCAAATGTCTGATGATCCTTGACTACCTGGTATTTAAGAGTCCGGCATTAAAAAGCTGATTAAAAGCTGTCTGAGTGAATTTTGTCACCTGTGATCTTCACTTATAAACAGTCTGGTCTGCTATGAAGAAGAACTGCTGATGAAAGCATGTTTGGGTATTTTCTTTTGGACTTATTGCCTTGAGGATAATTTGTTTCTCTAATCAGGATATGATATTGTTTGCATAACTGTTAACCAGCTATTGTCCTCTATATTCGTTTATCTCCTTACTTTGTTGCAAGCTTTAAAAAGCATTACAAATTGAGGTGCCTGGGTGACTCGGTGTAGTGTCCAACTCCTGATTTTGGCTCAGGTCATGATGTCAGGTTCATAGGATCGATCCATTGAGTCCCCTGTTGGGCTCCACACTCAGCAGGGAGTCTCCTTGAGATTCTCTCCCTCTCTCTCAGCCCCTCCCCCAACTCCCACTCTTTTTTGCTCACTCTCTCACTCACTTTAAGTCTTTAAAAAAATTAAAAATAAAAAGCATTACAAATAGAATTCTAATATATGCAGTATCTATTTACTATATCAGAAGTGTAATTTCTATATAGATTTTTAAAAATTGTGGTATAAATATTAAATATTTAATGTAATACCAATTTTATCAAGCTTTAATATGTTATTACGAATCATGTAATATGGAAAATGAATCAGAATTTTGATATCCAGACACCACAATTTTAGTACTAGGAATATAGATCCACCTTCTTACTAAATTGTTATTCTTGTGAGCCACTTCTCAAATTCTGCATGAACTATATAGATTTTAGGAAAAAATCTAATCTTGAAATAATTCCAGTCCATTATTCACAACCATTTCTTTAGATGGAAAGTCTTTAATGTTTCCATATAATGTTTTCAAGAATTTTTAGTTAATCTCCTTTATATAATATAAATATATATTTATATATAATATATATATATATTTCCTATATATATAGGAAATATAAATTGAAATTAGGATTGCTTCAGTTCTATTTGGAGTCAGTAAGTGCATCTTACTTTTATGCCTAATATATGCAAGGCATTTTACTTCTTGCTAGGTTTCCAAAGAATATAACATGGTATTTAGGTATTTAGACCTAAGGTATTTAAATTCAATGTTATTTGCATGTCCATCAATAAAGGTGTTTTCTAGAAGTATATCTGTAGGGAAAAACTTATTTAAAACCACAGTTGGCATCCAAAAGCTCCATGCCTACTAAACTATCATTTTTCTGTCATAGTTGTTTTTGATCTAAGTACGTAACACAATAAACCACACTGAAATTTCAGAGCAAAAGACAAATTAACCTTTCAGCCAGAGAATTGTGATGAGATCACTTGCTCTGTGCTCTGTGTGTGCGTGTGTATTCTATGTGAGAGTGTGACACACCTGGTAATTTCAGGGACAGAACAAAAGTCAAAGGAACTAAAGCAATGAAGAAGTTTGATCCACTTTATTATAAATTCACCTGGCTTATTTTAGTGGTGTTTTGGTGTAACCAAAGTAAAGGTGACTGTATTCCAAGTTGATTTTTTTCCCCATAAAATGAGGATATGATAATGCTGTGGCAGAAAAGAAATCTGCACGTCAGAATTTTCCCATGAAACACTTGCTGAAAGAGCCAATCCAATGATCTCTTAATCTCAGCAAACTTGAACATGACTCCTGCAGATAATTATATAGGATACGAATAAAGTCATGTGAGAATCAGAAGGAAAATCATGTTAACTTTCTAGGTGACTAAGAAAAACCTAATGCGAAATAGTGTTCCTCTGAGGTCTCGGAAAAGGAGTTGAAGCATGACCATCTGTAAAGTGGGAATGCTTATTAAAAGATAGAAGGGGGCACCTGGGTGGCTCAGTCCTTGTAGGTCTACCTCTTGATTTCTGCTCAGGTAGTGATTTCAGGGTTGTGGGATCAGGCCCTTTTTGAGATTCTCTCTCTCTCCCTCTTCCCTTGCTCACGTGAACTCACGTGTGCGCACACACACTCTTTCTCTCTGTAAATGAATGAATGAATGAATAAAATCTTTTTAAAAAAGATAAAAGTGTGTATAAAGACATGGAGTTTCCTTTTTTCTTTCTTTCTTTTTTTTTTTCTTTTTAAAGATTTTATTTATTTGACAGACAACAAGCAGGGTGAGCAGCAGGCAGAGGGAGAGGGAGAAGTACACTCCCTGTTGAGCAGAAAGCTCGATGTGGGGCTCGATCCCAGGACCCTAAGATCATGACCTGAGCTGCAGGCAGACACACTTAACCACGTGAACCACCCAGGCACCACAAGACATGGAGTTTCTGAGGGATGTGGAGTATTCAGGCAGGTGCTTGAAGGTGTTTGGCTGAAACTTCAAGTTTGTAAGGAGAAAAGTTGGGAAGTTAGAGTGGTGGTTATATTCTGAAGGTTTTTTTAAAGGTAAAACTAGAATATCTCTATAATTCAGTAGGCACTCTGGAGTTACCTGGGCTATAACATCTACACGGATTTTTCAGAAAATAATTTTCTGCAGAAACTAGCATTAGAGATGATGGACTGGAATACAGAAATTAGTTAGTTGCAGGAAATCCAGGGTCTAAAACAAGGTTAGGGATAATGAAAACTTGATAGAGGAGGTAACATTGGGAATGAAAAAGGAAATATTTGAGATACAAGTTGATCATTGGCTGCTAAAATGTTTAAACTACCATATAGGCATGGGTCCTATTTTTAGTTTTTCTAATATTGTCTTCTATGTTCAGAAAAAAAATGGGATGGCCTTTTGAACAAATAATATTGTTTCTTGTCGGTGAAAAGGGACTTCTGTCCACTTTGGGGTTGCAGGTGGTAAGGGTTATAGCAAACACGTGAAAGCGACCATACTAGTGCAAATATGAAGTAAAGTGGGCAAACCCTGAAGCAAATACAAAAATTAAAGGAACACAGAGACCCTTCTTAGGATCCATGTGCTCTAAACTTTTAAGTATTAATTTAAGAACAGTTATACCTGCAAGTCTAACCTTCTGTTTATTTTTTGCTTTTCCTTTTGGTTTCATAATACTCCTCAAATCATTTTATACTGACAATAGAAAAGGGAATTCTTAGTAAAATTAAATAACTTATTTGCAAAGTAATTTTTTGTGAAGTGCTATTACACATGAAAATATTTCATAGTGCAACATTTATATTTGTAAACAATACTTTTTATCAGATTTGGGTATCTTTTTGTTTTCAAATCGTTTAATGTTTTATATTTGCTTAGTCTTTCATCAGTTATGGTATTCACTTTTCAATATCAACTAATTCATTTAAAAAGATATCTAAGTCACATCATTTTAGTGTTTTGATTACCATTTAGATTTAAAATGACATTGCAGTTTATTAAGGTACGGAAAAAGTAAAAGAAACTTAAATGATTCTATGGAATGCCTATGTTGAATACGTTTTAATAGAATGTCACATGGATTTAAATATACTCAAAGGAAACAAGAAATCAGATATTTATGAATTTAAACACAGGAGAAACAATATAATCAGCCTAATTATGGAATCTTATACTAGCCTAACTTTTCATTATAGACATTGTTCATAATTTTTATCATAAAATATTCATTAGTTGTAGTCAAACATTTAAGTAAATGTTTAGTCATTGCTGATCTTCCCTTGGGGATATTTGGTACACTATTTTGGTGGTTTTGGGTCATTTTTCAGGCAACCTTTGCCATTTAGACTAGTAATAGTGATGCTTAATTTTGAGTATCACTTGATGGCCATGGAGTACACAGTCAAACATTATTCTGAGTGTATCTGTAAGGTGTTTCGGGATAGATTAACATTGAATAGGTTTGCCGAATAAAAAAGATTCTTTCCAGTGGAGCACCGGCCTCATTTAATGACTTAAAAACCTGAATAGACCAAAGGGCTGAAGAAGAGAGAATTTCATCTGCCTGACTGATTGACCTGGAAAGTTAGTCTTCACTTGCCCTTGGATTGGAATTTAGACCATCAGCTCTGCTGGGTCTCCAGCCTGACAACCACAGATACCGGGCCTGTTCAGCTTCCATAAGTATGTGTATCAATTTCTATATATATATTTAAAAAATATTTGAATTCCTAGCTCAAGCACAACCTAAATGACCTGAAAGCTTTTATGTGTTCTCTGAAGGAGACCCTGATCTCTTGTAGCCACAGAGCAGAGATTGTTGAGAATCAAACACAGAATCTCGTCCTGTGACTGGCTAAATTACAATGCAAACCCCCAGTCTCATAGGATGTCCACTGTTAAAGCAGCAATACCTCATTCCTGGAGATATTGCAGAGATTAGTGTCACCATCAAGGATTTGAAGGATACAGGGGTGCGGATTCCTACTTCATTCCCATTCAAGGTGCTTATTTTACCTGTGTAGAAGATAGATGGATGTTGGAGAATGACAGTAGCTTATTGTAAGATTAGCCAGGTGGTGACTTGAGTTCCTGCTGCAACTCCATTGCTTGAGCAAATTAACACATTCTATGGTACCTATGATATTAATCTGGTCAATGCTTTTTATCCTCTGTGTCCATAAAGCCCATCAGAAGCAGTTTACACTAAGCTGGCAAGACCAGCAATACACCTTCACTGACTTACTGCAGGAGTGTATCAGTATTCCAGGTCAATTTAGTTCGCCAGGATCTTGATGGCCTTTCCCTTACACTAGCTCTTTCACACTGTTTCATTACATTGAGAGCATTATGCTGATTAACCATAGGGAATGAGAAGTAGCAACTACGCTAGACTTGTTGTTCAGACTTCTGTATATCAAGGGTGGGAAATCTGACAAATTCAGGGACCTTCTACCTCAGTGAAGTTTCTAAGGGCCTGGTGGTATGTGGGATATGTTGAGCTATCCTTTTTAAAGTGAAAGATAAGTTGTATCTGGCCCTTCCTATAACCAAAAAAAGAGGCACGGTGTCTAGTGGGCCCCTTTAAATTTTATTTATTTTTATTTGTTTTTGAGGGGCAACATATTCCTTTCAATTTTAGAGGCAACATATTCCTCCTTTGGATGTATTACTCCAGTTCATTACTGAGAGGTCTCAAAGCTGCTATTTTGAGTGAGGCCCAGAGCAAGAGAAAGCCCTGCACTAGGTCCAGGCTGTTGTACAAGTTGCTCTCCCACTTGGGTCATATGAAGCAGCACATCTGACGATCCTTGACATGGAACATGGGGATGATGTTTGGAGCTTTGGCAGGTCCCCACAGTTGAATTTTGGAGCAAAGTTCTGATGCCCTTCTTTTGGTAACTACTCTCCTTTTGAAAAACAAGTCTTGGCTTGCTGCTGGGCCTAAGGAAAATGCTTAATGATTGGACCACCAATTTACCATGAGACTTGAGCATCTCATCAGGAATTGGGTGTTAACTGACCCACAAACCATAAACTTCAACATGCACAGAAGCATTTCATCATCAAACGGAAGCAGTTATACTTGACAAGGCCTTGGTAGACCCTGAAGGCCTAGGCAAGTTAAGTGAAGAAGTGGCTCAAATTCTGTGGTCCCCATCCATGTTACATGGTACCTATGGGCTCTTTGGGAGCTCCCCATGATCAGTTGACAGAGGAAGCAAAGACCAGGCCTCGTTTATAGATGGTTGTGCAGGATATGCAGACACTATCCAAAAGTGGATGACTACACCCCTTTTCTGGTACAACCCTAAAGGACAAAGGGGAAGGGAAATCCCCTTTGTGGGCAGAACTGCAAGCATTGTACCTGGTTGTTAATTTTATTTAGAAGAGGAAATGGCCAGACATGATTATATACCAATTCAGAGTGACTTGGCAAGAACACGATTGATAAGTTTGTGATGAGGAAATTTGGAGAAGAGACATATGGGTAGACCTCACTGAACGGGCAAAAAACCTGAAGATAATTTTTATTCCATGTGAATGCTTACCAAAGGCTCACTATTAATAATCAGATGGATAATGTGACTTGCTCTGTGGATACCAGTCAGCCTCTTTCCCAGTCACCCCTCTTTCCCAGTCAGTCCTCACACAAGGGACTCATGAATAAAGTAGCTATGGTGACAGTGGTGGGAGATATGCACAGACTCAGCAACATAGACTAGCTGTGGCTGTCCTGAATGCCCAATCTACTAGAAGAGAAGAACACTGAGTCCCCAATATGGCACCATTCCCCAGGGTTATTTATGTGGCTATTGGGTAAAGATTGGTTACATTGGACTACTTCCAACATGAAAGGGCAACATTTTGTTCTTACAAGAATGCATGCTAACACTGGATAAGAATTTGCCTTGCATACAATGTTTCTGCCAAAAGTACCAGGCATTGATTTGCTGAAGCTTTATTCACCATCATGGTATTCCACAGGATTGCTTCTGTTTAGAGAGAGAACCCACAGCTAAAGAAGGATGTCAGTGGGCTCATGCTCATGGAATTTATTATTTTACTGTTTGCAACCATCCTGAAGCAGCTGCTTGATAGAATGGTAGAATGGCCTTTTGAGGACTCACAGTGCCAGCTAGATAGTAATACCATAATATTTAAGTTATGGGATATCAAGGAAAAGAATAAACATCACTAAAGGACTTTATCCCCACTTCTGTAGGAGGGGTTATTGCATTGTTGGTGGTATGCAACATAGGTGTATCACGTTAGGCATAATTATGACTGTTATTTTTTTTTGGAGATAAAGCATGGTCTAAGTGTGTGTGTGCATACACACACACACACACACACACACACACACACATATACATGTACCTGTATATAAACAAGTGTATATATACACATGTGTACCAAGTTGGCAAGAGGTGATCCTGTGGTGGTCGGTTTTGTCGACTTGATTGGGCCATGGCATTCCTAAATATTTGTGCAAACATTGTTCTGGGTGTATCTGAGGATATTTCTGGATAAGATGAATGTTTGAATAGGTAGACTGAGTGAAGCACATTGCCCTCCTAGTGGTGAGTGGAACTCATTCGATTAAGAAGTAAATAGAATAACAATTCTGAGAAAGAGGGCACTTCCCTTGCCGACTGATTGAGCTGGAACATCAATCTTCTCCTGCCCTCAGACTGGTACTTACATCATTGGCTCTCCTGGGTCCCAGATCTCGATCTTGGCCTAGAACTATGCCAAAGTCTGTCTCGGGTCTCCAGCTTGCCAAGTGCAGATTGTGCACTTCAGTCTTAGTAACTATGGGAGCCAATTCATAGTGATAAATCAAGCATGATAAGTATGGATGATATGGATATAGAGAACCCAAACTAACCCAGTAATTAAAATAGGAACAGTTTAACCAAGTCCACTGTGTTGAAAAACTATTACACCCACTTTTGTCCATACATTTAAAACAAAGTTTAATTGCTAATAAGTTTGTTTTTCTCAACACATTTTGAACAAAGCTGCACTCTGAGCCAGGTGGCATTAGTAAATAATGTATTCTTCAATAATATATCATCCATGATGTTTTGTGTTGGTATGCATTACTTTAAATCATGGCTTGTTTTATTTACTGAAAAAATAAATAAAACTATCAGAGATATTCACAAGAGCACAATGAAATAATTAAATTTCTACATGGTTTTATAAATCTTTATATCTAAAAATCTCTACCAGCTGAAGATGTAATCAATGCCAATTTGTCTTTGGTCCTTCAAAATACATGTTGTGTGTAATTATATGAACTAACACCAAAAGGATATTATAATAATTAGAATCATAATCTACAATAGTAGTTTGATATAAATATATTTTGTACAAATCTCCTTTTATAAAGTGTAATCACATATATCCATTTCATCTTAAGAGAATTTAGCTACTTAGTACCTTGAGAAAGATACTTTGTTTTTACTCATGGATATTTTTGAAGAAAGTGGAAAAAAAAAAACTATAGGAGGAGGTAAGGAGCACATCCTCCTATAATACTAAAAGGTCTTTTCAGAAAGGAATTTAATATGAAGTCAACTACGTTTTTTAACCTTTATTACAGTGAATTATGAAGATATTCTGTTATCTAAAATTGTGATATTTAAGTATTATTAAAAATATTATCAGTAAAAGTTAAAATAGCTTATGCACATTGTAAAATTATAGTAGACAGAACTGATTAAGAAGGTAAATTGACTCTGAAATCCCCAATATTTAAAACCAGCAGTGTTGTTTTTTTTTTCTTGTTATCCTCCATTAAGGAAAAACTCTCACATATGGTGAAGGAGGCTTGCCTTATGGATATTTATTGAAATATTCTCTACAATGAAGGCAAAGAATTTTGTCTGTTTGACTCAGCTGTAATGGAGGATTCACAATAGGTGCTCATGAATATTCATAACAATTAAAATTATTTGAAAAAATGAGTTAGAGTTAGGGTTGTTGACATAATTTTTTATTATATAAAATACATTAATTGGGATCTATCCTGTTAACTAATGCTGTGCTGTACACTTAATTTGTTAACTATATGTGCGCTGTTGTACAACGGCTTTTTAGAACTTTTTGAATTTTGCCTGACTAAAATTCTGTACCCGTTGTATGGCAACTCTGTTTTCTCTTCCTCTAAGCCACTGGTAAACACGATTCTACACTCAGTTTCTAGGCATTTGATGACTCTATGTACCTCATATAAGTGGAATTATGCAGTATTTTTCTCTCTGTGATCGTCTTATTTCCCTTAGTGTAATGTCCTCAAGGTTCATTTATGTCGTAGTATATGACTGGATTTCCTTTCTTAAAGTTGAATACTATCCTGTTGTATATACGTGTGACATTTTTCTTTATCCATTCATCTGTAGATGAATATTTAGATTGTTTTTGCCTTTTAGGTATTGTAAATTATGCTACGGTGAAAATGGAAGTGGAACCATCTCTTTGAGATTCTGTTTTCAATTCTTTTAGATAAATACTCAGAAGTAAGTTTGCTAAATTATATAGTAGCTCTATTTTAATATTTTGAGTAACCTCTGTGCTGTTTTCCATAAGAAGCTGCACCATTTTGCATTTCCACCAATAGTGCACAAGGGTTCCAGTTGCTCCATATCCTTTCCTACACTTGTTATTTTCTGAGTTTTTGTTTTTGTTTGTTTTTGATAATGCAATCCTCAAGTGTGTGAGGTTATCACTCATTATAGTTTTGATTTGCATTTTCTTGATGATGAGTGATGTTGGACTTCTTGTCGTATGCCTCTTAGCCATTTGTATGTCTTTGCTGGAGAAATGACTAAGCCTTTTTATCATTTCTTTTATATTCAGTTGTAGGACTTCCTTATGTATTTTTTAATTGACTCCTTATTGGATACATGATTTACAAACGGTTTCTCCCATTCCATAGATTGCTTATTTACTCTGTTGACTGAGATGCAGCACAGAAACTTTTTAGCTTCATGTAGTCCCACAAGTTCATTTTTACTCTTGTTGCCTGTGTTTTAGTGTCCTATCCAGGAAATCATTGCAAAGACTAACGTGTGTTAGTCAGAATTCACCAGAGAAAACCAGTAGGATGAGTGGATTGATGTGTGGATATGGATGATACACTTATTATGAGAAACTGGCTCACATAATTATGGAGGCTGAGAAGTCCTACAATCTGTTATCTGCAAGCTGGAGACCCAGGAAAGATCATGGTATAATTTATTCTGTGTTTAAAGACATGAGAACATGGGGGGACCAATATATAAATCCCAATCTAAGGGCAAATGAGAATGATGCAAAATGTACTAGCTCAATTAGTGAGTCAGGAAAAAAGGGACAAATTCCTCCTCCCTCTGCTTTGTTCTATATGGGATCTCTATTCTGTTCATTTGTCTATGTCGGTCTTTATGCCAGTGCCATACTGTTCTGATTCCTTAGAGCTTTGTAACATGTTTTGAAGTCAGGAAGTATGAAGTCTCCAGATTTGTTCTTTTTCAAGATTATTTTGGCTATCTGGGATCTTTTGGGGTTCCATATAAATTTTAGGGAGGATTTTTCCATTCCAAAAAAAATTACATTAGCATTTTGATAGGGATTGAATCTCTAGATTACTTCGTGAAGTATGGGTGTTAAAAACACTGTTTCTAATCCATGAACATAGGATGCCTTGTTTCTTTTAAATTTCTTTCATCAATGTTTTATAGCTTTCAGTGTGTAAGTCTTTCACCCTTCCCCCTTTGTTAAATTTATTCCTAAGTGTTTTATTATTTCTGAAGCTATTGTAAATAGGTTATTTGTATTGTAAATAGATTATTTTTGAAGTTTCCTATCTGGGTTGCTCATGGTTAATGTGTAGAAATGCAACTGATTTTCGTATATTAATCTTGCATCTAGAAACTTTGCCAGATATGTTTATTTGTTCCGAAGGTTTTACTATAGAATCACTAGGGTTTTTGAGGATCATGTTATCTATGAAAGGAGATAATCTTACTTCTTCCTATCAGTTTTGAATGCCTTTCTTTTATTTTTCTTGGCTAGTCACTCCAATTATGCTAATGTATTCCAGTATTATGCTGAATAGAAATATGAAAATAGGAATCCATGTTTTGTTCCTGATCTTAGTATAAAAGCTTTCAGTTTTTCACCATAGACTCTGGTGTTAGTTGTGGACTTTTCATAATATGACCTTTATGATGTTGAGGTAAGTTCCTTCTATTCCCAGTTTGAGTGGTTTTTATCATGAACGTATTTAATGTTATCAAATGTTCTTCTGCATCAACTGAGATTATTATGTGTTTTTGTCTTTCATTCTCTTAATTTGGTGTATCACATTGTTTTTTGTATAATGAACAATCCTTGCATCCCAACTTGGTCAAGGTGTATAATCCCTTAATGTGATACTGAGTTCCATTTTCTTTAGGATTTTTGCATCAATATTTATCAGGGGTATTAGTCCAATTTGTCAAGGTTGAGCTAGCCGTTATTGGGAAGTCCCTGGTGAACAGGGGGTGTAAAATATTTTAAGCAAACAAAAGTCCTACTCTTTTTCATTCTGCAAATACAAAATCTGCATGTTTTTCCTCAAATACTTATAGAAGGTCCGACGGTAGAATAGTTTTGAACAAAGAAAGAAAAGAGGGCAGTAGTAGACAGGACGACAGGATGCTGAAAAGCATGAAAATGTTACACATTTCAATCACTAATCTCAAATACACTAAGAGACAAATGCCTTTATGCCATAACTCTGTTTCTCATGATTTCTGTCTCTGTTAATAACTTTTTAATCAACCTTCCTCTATCAGTTGCCACTTCTTTTCATTTGTTCTCCCCTAACCCATTAACATTTCTCATTACTTATTAAGGGGTATTCTGAAATATGAATCTGATTGAGGCAGGAATTCATTCCATTATTTAAACCCCTCATAGATCCTTTGAGTCTTCAAGATGACCTGCCACAAAGGGAAAGAATATCAAAGATTCAACCCCAGCCCAGCTATACAATCTTCTCTCTTTCCATGGCTCCACACCTCCTCTCTACATAAAACTTTGCTCAGTATAGTGATACCAAGCACTCTCCTAACTATAGCATGTTCTCTTTCACCTTTGCTCTTGCTGTACCAAAATCCTCCTTCTTCATTCCGCTTTCCTGACTAATTCTTCTTCCTCCTCCAAAGGCTTCACATGTTTCCTACATCAGGATACCTTCCCTGATTCCCTCAAAAAAGAAGTTAGGGGGCGCCTGGGTGGCACAGCGGTTAAGCGTCTGCCTTCGGCTCAGGGCGTGATCCCGGCGTTATGGGATCGAGCCCCACATCGGGCTCCTCTGCTATGAACCTGCTTCTTCCTCTCCCACTCCCCCTGCTTGTGTTCCCTCTCTCGCTGGCTGTCTCTATCTCTGTAGAATAAATAAATAAAATCTTAAAAAAAAAAAAAAAAAGAAGTTAGGGACTGCTGTTTGGGGATCTGGAATTCATTTTTCCTTCAAAACCATCTATTTCTCTCTTTTCCAGAGGTTCTCATGCCTGAGAAATTTATGTGCATGATTTAGAATGTAAAAGAGGGAAGCAGTTGGGATCATTTAAGAACCCATAGTTTTTGACCAAAGAGGGGGTGGTTTACTTTGCTTCTGGGTAATGCTTCTGGGTAATACAACTTTGGTGTGTTGTGCTTCCAGGTAGACCTGTCTTGTCTGTCTGTCTGTCTTTCTTTCTTTCTTCTCTTTCCTTTTGTTTTTCCCTTCAGGCCTTTGTGGGTGATAGAGCTCCCTTGCTTCTCTTTTAATTTTAACAATGCAGGATTATTGCCCAGAAAGATCCCTGACTTTTGTTTAGAAATAAGATCTTGAGGTTTTACCTTGGTTTCTAGTGCTATATGAAGCTGTTTTTGCCACTGCCTCTTCTGCTGTGAGACACTGGAGTTAAAATCTGAGAGGAATGGTTTTGACCATCCTTATTATCTTTACCCAAAGTGTGTTATTTGTGAGCCTGATCAGAAATATCCTTTACCTCCTTCTTTTTTTTTTTAAAGATTTTATTTATTTATTCGACAGAGACAGAGACAGCCAGCGAGAGAGGGAACACAAGCAGGGGGAGTGGGAGAGGAAGAAGCAGGCTCATAGTGGAGGAGCCTGATATGGGGCTCGATCCCACAACGCTGGGATCACGCCCTGAGCCGAAGGCAGATGCTTAACCGCTGTGCCACCCAGGCACCCCTTACCTCCTTCTTAAGATAAAATGAGAGGGATACTTACCTGGCCTAAACTGTATATACATGTCCAAGGAGAGAAATAGGTGATTGTTTTCCTGGCAAGATAAACTCAATTCTGAGTGCATTTTCCGTGTAAAATTTTGCTGTTTATGGCAGTTAGTGTTGTTAATAATTTGGAAAATGATAGAATTGAAAGTTAATGTTGGGTTTTAATTGTGCATACATTTAGAACTCAGTGTGTTTTCCTGGGCAGGGGAACAGGTGGCAAAAAATAATTATAGGTTATAGCTCATTGTTAATTTTAGGATATATTCAACCTTGTAAAAATAAGTCTGAGTGAAAAATGTTCCGTATTACAAATTTAAGAGACTAAAACATGAAATGAGTGAAACCTTTGATTCTGAATTAGATCCCAATCCTGAAAAAACATTTATTTTCCCTTTTACAATGAAGAGAGTTAATGGGGTGAAATTTGCATAAGATTCGTAAGTTAAATAATGTTATGTCACTGATAATTTTCTGATTTTGATAATTGTATAATGGCTATATAAAACAATTTTTAAGAAAATTCATTTAAATATTTAGAGGTAAATGGGCAACATGATTGTAATTTATAAAATGTTTTAGAAAATATGTGTGTATGCATATGTGTGTACAGAAAAAGAATCATAAAGTGGAGATGCATGGTATAAGAAATTAGTCCAGTTTCATTCTTCTGCATGTTGCTGTCCAGTTTTACTAACACCATTTGTTGAAGAGACTGTCTCTTTCCCATTGGATATTCTTTTCTGCTTTGCTGAAGACTGACCATATAGTTGTGGGTTCATTTCTGGGATTTCTATTCTGTTCCACTGATCTCTGTGTCTGTTTTTGTGCCAGTACCATACAGTTTTCATCAGTACAGGTTTGTGATATAACTTGTGGTCTGGAATTGTGATGCCTCCAGCTTTGCTTTTGTTTTTCAAGGCTGCTTTGGCTATTTGGGGTCTTTTGTAGTTGCATACAAATTGTAGGATTGTTTGTTCTAGCCTTTGTAAACTGCTGCACGTATTTTGATTGGGATTGCATTTAACGTGTAGATTGCTTTGGGATTATAGACATTTTAACAATATTTGTTCTTCCAACCCATGAGCATGGAATATCTTTCCATTTCTTTGAATCATCTTCAATTTCTTTCATCAGTGTTTTATGGTTTTCAGTGTACATTTCTTTCACCTCTTTGGCTAGGTTTATTCCTACGTATCTTATGTTTTTGGTGCAATTGTAAGTGGGATCAATTCCTTAATTTATCTTTCTGGTGCTTCATTATTGGTGTATGGAAATGTAACAGATTTCTGTACATTAATTTTTTATCCTGTGACTTTGCTGAAATCATGTATCACTTCTAGAAATTTTTTGGTGGAGCTGTTAGGGTTTTCTGTATAAAATATCATGTCCTCTGCAAATAGTGAATGTTTGACATCTTTCTTGCTTATTTGGATGCCTTCTATTTCTTTGTGTTGTCTGATTGCTGTGACTCAGGCTTCCAGTACTGTGTTAAATAACAGTGGTGAGAGTGGACATCCTTGTCTTGTTTCCTGACTCTAGAGAAAAGGTTCTGGTTTTCCCCATTGAGGATGATACTAGCTGTGGGTTTTTCACATATGGCCTTTATGATGATGAGGTATGGTCCCTCTAAACCTACTTTGTTGAGGATTTTTATCAAGAATAGATGTTGTCTTATCCTTTTTTTCACTAATGTGGTGTATCACATTGCTTTGTGAATATTGAACCACCCTGGCTGCCCAGGAATAAATCCCGCTTGACCGTGGTGAATGATCCTTTTGATATATTGTTGGAGTTGGTTTGCTGCATAAATTCAAAATGGATTAAAGACTTAAATGTGAGGTATGAAACCATAAAAATCCTAGAGGAGAACACGGGCAGCAACCTCTTTGACATTAGTTGTAACAACTTCTTTCTAGATATGTCTCCTGTGACAAGGGAAACAAAACCAAAAAATAAACTATTGGGACTTCATCAAAATAAAAAGCTTCTGCACAGCAAAGGACACAAGAAACAAAACTTAAAAGGCAACCTATGGACTGGGAGAAGATATTTGTGAATGACATATCTGATAAAGGGTTAGTATTCAAAATATATAAAGAACTTATAAAACTCAGCACCCAAAACATTAATAATCCAATGGGTAGAAGACATGAGTAGACATTTCTCCAAAGACCTACAGATGGCCAACAGGCACATGAAGAGATGTTCAACATCACTCATCATTAGGGAAGTACAAATCAAAACCATAGGGAGATATCACTTCTTACCTGTCAGAGTGGCTAAAATCAATGACACAAGAAACAAAAGGTGTTGGCAAGGATATGCAGAAAGAGGAACCCTCTTGCACAGTTGGTGGGACGGCAAACTGGTACGGCCACTCTAGAAAACAGTATGGAGTTTCCTCAAGAAGTTAAAAGTAGTAATAACCCTATGATCCAGCAATTCCACTACTAGGTATCTACCCAAAGAATACAAAATTACTAAGTCAGAGGGATACGTGTGCCCTGATGTTTATAGCAGCATCAACTACAATAGCCAAACTATGGAAACAGGCTGAGTGTCCATCAATGGATGAATGGATAAAGAAGGTGTGTGTGTGTGTGTGTGTGCACCCATACAGACACACACACACACACACACACACACACGCACACGGAATATTACTCAGCCATAAAAAGAATGAAATCTTGCCATTTGCAATGATGTGGAGGGAGCTAGAAAGTATTATGCTAAATGATGTAAGTCAGAGAAAGACAAATACCATATGATTTCAGTCATGTAGAATTTCAGAAACAAAACAGGTAAGCATAGGGAAAAAGAGACTGGGAAACCAAGAAACAGACTCCTAACTATAGAAAACAAAGTAATGGTTACCAGAGGGGAGGTAGATGGGGGGATGGGCAAAATAGGTGATGGGGATTAAGGAGGGCACTTATTGTGAGGAGCACTGGGTGTTCTGTGGAAGTGTTGAATCACTATATTGTACACCTGAAACTAATATTACACTATATGTTAACTAACTGGAATTTAAATAAAAACCTAAAGGGGAAATGTAAAATGTTAACATTGAGGCATTTGGGAAAAAGTAAGTAGGCATAGTGCTGTTTTGGCAACTTCTCTGCGGGTCAGAAATAGTTAAAAATAAAAGGTTGAAAATTAGTTGAGTGTATAGAAGGTATGTAAATGGGATATAAAAACAAGTCCTAGCATAGTCTGAAGGAAATTTAGTACATTTGTTTTCTGTTAAATGCTGTAGTGCATTTTCTTTCGTCTCTTGGATTCACTTTTTTAGGAAACTTGTGGTCTATCCACCCTTTTAATCTGTCTTATCTATTCTATCTTCTGGTAGTTAATGATAACTCATCACACTTTTAGTTAACTAACTATATTAACGTCTTGGGTCTGAGATCACATCAGAAATCTTCCTTGTCGATTGAATTTCTGTATTTGAGTATGGAATGTGGAGGGGTTTAACGCACAGGTCAGCATAGAATAGTTGAAATATAGCTAGACTACAGAGGAACTGAATGTTAAATTTTACTTTAGCATTATGGAATGTTTTTCTTTTGAGCTGTTTGTGAAGACAGTGTGAAATAGTTTCCTGTTAAACTCTATTCTTTTAGTGGGACTTCATTTAATTTCAACTGCTGATTTGCCCGAGCTATATTACTGTGTTGCAGTGCAAGTGTTGGGAGTAGACCTCATTTCCAGTGTTACAAACACCTCATTGATCTAGCTGTGGTCAATGCATTGATTCAGTTGGAGTAGCTCTTCCTCTGTACAAATATAACATGTTCATTCGAATGCCCTATGAAGATAGCATTAATACTGATGCCTATGCAAATTAGAATACCTTTAATGTAATTAGATTTTTTAGGTTAAGAAATAAGTATAGATTCTTTAAAAATTAAACATGAAAGCAAACAACTAATGCAGAATTTAGAGAAGATGCAAAAACGAATACTGTAATGAGAACAGTAAAGAAAAACTGAAAGTGTGTTGCAAATTTGTTGCATCAGAGAAGAGCGATATAATGTTAATTGTTATGTAAAAATTCTAAAGTAATACAATGGACAAAAGAAATATTTTCAATGGCTACATAATGAATTGATGTTTTTCTCTCACTAATCAAAAACCAATGAAATTTCTTGCCTAAAATAAAAATTTTTAAACCAATCTTAACAAGATCTGAGCTTGTAATTTTGACCAACTTTTATTTGTACACAAAAAGCCATTTTTTGATGGAGAAACAGCAAAAAAGTTATTAAAATTTTGTTAGAAATGAGGAACAGACTAAAAAAGATGTTTCACAAAAAGTTAGAGATCTTCAATTGGCTACTAATTGCAGAATACAGGATTTTTCGAATAGCAAAGATCATTTGGTTCAAAATTCAAAAAAATTGCAAGTTCCTTTCTAGCTTTAGATTAAGTATGCAATAAGAGATACTTCCCAATTAATATCTTGAGTTGCCTCAAGAGTTCCATATTTATGAAGAAATATTGTAAATTTGCAGCCTGAAATATAAATTTTGTGGTATAGTAATTTTTGTACATTTTATCTGTCAAGAAAGAATTCATCTAAATAAAACAAAATTAGCTTCTATCATGACAGATGGTACTCTTTTTGTTAGACCAAAATTAGGATTTATTGGAATTTCAAAACAAGAGACTAATGTTCCCCTTCTAGTTTTATTTCACTGTATGATACATACTGAATATATTTTTGCTAGATTTTCTGAAGCAGATGCTTAGAGAAAAGTGTCATGGATATAATTGTTAAAATCTTTCCGTCTGTATATGCAAATGTTATGAATCATCACCAGTTTATGGAACTGTTTAGAGAAATAGAAGACAATGAATTTAATGATCTTGTGTTCTTTGTCAGTGCTCATTGGTTGAGTTGTGGAAGAGTTTTATAAAGATTTGCTTGTTCTGTTAACTCCAATTCAAGATTTTCTTAGAACAAAAGGAATGCTTGCCAAATACTCAACAATCAAGACAAAAATGTCAGTGTGGTTTGTTTCCTTACCAATATTAGATTGCATACAAATGAGCTCCTAAGAGAGGAGAGGCCTGTGTGAGACTTAGATAGATAATATGATAACTTATGTTGAAAATTAAACTTTTCATAAAATAAATCCATGAAACAGATTTATCCATTTTTTGAACAGATTAATATGCAGATTTTAATTTTGTTAATTGGTACAATTATATAATTTTAATTTACAACATCATGTTAATTTTTATGTTGATATATTTAGGATTGTGGTTCAATTTATACATTTAATGTTAATAATGCTTTGCATTCAATGTTAGTAATACTAAGTTGACACAAGAGTGTCAGAGAGCTGTAGTTTCAAAATCGATGTTTTTCCTTCGAAGTCAAATCCATTCTCCCAAAAAGAATAAGCCAGTTTCATCACTGGGTATGAAAGCTAAATGAAATATGTTTTGGCACTTGAATCAGACATTAAAAGTATTTTTGGAACAATTTCAGTATATGAATCTATTTTTATAACTATAAATTTCATGAAATATATCTACAAATAAATTTAGCATGTCAGTTGAGATGTGATATATATGTAGTTTTCCATGGCGTACTATAAAGGAAAGGATATAAAATATCTCAATTTTATACTGATAACGTATTGAAATACACACATTTAGATATATTGGATTAAACCAAATGTATCATTAAATTAATTTGCCTGTTTCTACTTTTAATGTAGTTAACAAAGTTTTTTTGTTTTGTTTTGTTTTTTAAATTTTTTATTTGGAGAGAGAGAGAGAGAGAGGGAGAGAGCAAGAGAGTGCAAACACAAGAGCGCAAGCAGGGAAGCAGCCAAAGGGAGAGAGAGGAGCAGACTCCCAGCTTAGCAGGGAGCCTAATGCACGGCTCAATCCCAGGGCCCTGGGATCGTGACCTGAGCCAAAGGCAGATGCTTCACTGAGACACCCAGGTGCCCCTTAACAGAAAGTTTTAAATGACATTTGTAGCTCATTATATTTCTAATCCTTGGTACAATTCTAGACCATGCCAAACTAAGAATATGATGTTAGCTAATATACTTTAAAGAGTTTGGAAACCAAATGGTAACATTATTATTTTTTTTTTGTAACATTATTTGGAATTAATCCTGACCCTGACCTGTGGAATGGACATACAACAAAATTGCAATATAGCCTCTGGTTTGGTTAATTTACAAAGATCCTCTTTGTTTTTTTGGCCTGTGGTCTATGAGCATGTAGGCATGGTACTAGAAGTTTCCTGCATTACCAGTTTGGTTAATTTATACTGTGTACTCTTTACCTTCCCTACCCATATGAGTAGAGTTGTGATTAGAAGTCAACATAGATGTTCATCTTTAAAAAACTGAAAATATAATTTTAAGGAAACCACACAATATAGTTATTTTTATTCTGTTTTGTAAGAAAATGAAAAATCTACATTTATAAAATGAAGTGTTCTGATAATTCTTTATTAATATATAAGCAAGAATTTAGTAACTTTTAATTGTTCAGAAGAGCAATATGTAGCATGCTTAAAGAATAGCTGAAACTATAGTTTAATTACATAAATCCATAAGATATATCTGGAAAGAACACTGAATAAATATTTGCATTATAAAGTATAAGAATGACTACACTTAGGTATTTCTTTGACTTAATGGCTCAGTATTATATTGGTTTTCATTTTGCATATAGTGCTGTCACAAAAGGGACCTTGGCTTGGCTGACAGGCACAATAAAAGTCAAGAAAGCCTGTTTATTTAACATGGTCAGAGGACTCAGTGGAGGTGGGAAGAGTGGCACTCTCTACCAATGGAAGAGGTTTTGTTTTTAACCTTAAATTGTCACAAAGGCACCCTGCCTGGTCATATAAAACCTAATTTAAGTGATAATTCTATTCAAGGCCTTAATTTTCCCATATATTTAAGCCTTTTTTATATCTCCTTGCCTCCTCTCAAGTATTTTAGAGACATGTGCCTGCTTGATTGCTGTAATAATTGGGAACAATCCCAGAATTTGTAAGTATTGATTAGGTGTGTTCACCAAACAAGACTTGATTTTACAGGCACTCTGTTGGTTATTTGAGTGGAAGGAGGATAAGAGGGAGCTGGTGGCATAATATTTAAATAGGCTTTATTGTATTCAAACGGATGATGAGGGAAAACTATTTTGTACTCCCACGGGAGAACGGCAATACTATTACTCATCAGAGGCCTTTACTTCTGCATACATTTTTAACCTAAGGTCAATTTCCTACATTTTTTAAAACAATAATAATTGATTCTAAGGCCTCTAGCATCCAAAGTTAATTAGTAATTAATGGGTCACTTTTCAAGTGGAAAATGACCACGTATATTTCAGTACCAGAGAATCCAGCAAAGGAAAGATCTCTATATCTAATTTCTGACTGTGTGAAGATTTTTTTTAAATTTTTTATTTATTTGTTAAGATTAGAGCACAGGAGGGAACCCCAGTTGGGTTCAATCCCAGGACCCCGGATCATGACCTTAGCTGAAGGCAGACACTTAACCAACTTAGCCACTCAGGCACCCCTGTGTGAAGAATTTCAATTTAATAGATGTTTCTACCAAATACTGTCTGGTTACTATGTCACAGAGAGACTATCCCTGACAGGATATAAACCTTCATCTGTCAAATCTCTAACAGTTGGAAAGCATATTAATGGGAAATATTTTTAAAAATCAAAATATAAAAAAATAAACACTAAATAGAATGTTTATTTTAAAAATATGAAGAATGATGATGTGGGTATAAACCATTTTGTTTGAAGAATGTGGGGGAGAGAATACAGTATAACTGACTAAAACATCTATTGTTGTTTATAAGAATTGGAAAATTTAGGGGCACCTGTTTACTGTCTCGGGGAAATGTTTACGTCTAATTTCTGATTACTGTCATTATCGAGTGAGGCCCAACCTATCTAGATTTAAGGGCTGTACGTCTGACCTCTCTTCCAACAGACTAATTATTCAGGTTTTAGGTCTTGACAAGTGTCGTTAGCAGAATGTTGAAGAAACGCTGCCCATTCACACTGAGTGGATTTGTATGAATCTCTTGGGGGATTTGGCCATCTCTTGTTAAAACAGGATAGAATCTATAAATAGAGTTGATATTTACTGATGCATGGTGTGGCCTATTTCTAAAGAGAGGTGATGTTCCCCTAAATGAGTTAAATTCATTGTTATTAAGGTCAATGAAAATATCTTAGGCCATAGGACTTTGAAGATCTCTGAGGGGTTTGCTAACTTTAGTTTAAGAATTCCATTCATTTATTTTTCCTATCTGTAAAATTGGAGTGATACACACAGTGGACCATCTCCCTTACTGCAAGTATTGCTAACATAGTTTAATGACAGCTGCATGAAAATGAGTGCTTCTGTAGCTGCAGAAATAACTTGGAATTCCCCAGGACTGTCACAGCCAAAACTCTGGAAGGAAAAGCTTCAGCCCACCCTGTGAATTAGGCAACATTGGTGAGGATATAGTGGTGTAGTTACATGTAACCCTGAGGAGATATTAAGAGGAAATATGAGGTTAGGGACTTGTTCAAGTTTCAGCTTTATAATATTACCAAAATTAGCAGGAGACGAGTACCAAAAACATTAGCAATTTTAGTTAAGGTTCATGTACAATGTTGGTTGAGTGGAGTGAGTGGCCAACTTGTTCTAATATGAAATAATCATAGAATATTCTTTTAAGCTTCCTTTCAGATTCCTCTAGCATCTTTAAGTGGCGATCTTGAAAGTGCCAGCAATTTTAATTATGTAATTTGAAAATAGATTTCTCCTGATATCCCTTTCTGATTCATAGAGCTAATCACTCAGTTTCTAATGTTGTATTTGAAACTTTCCAAAACCTTGGTCTCTTTTGTTATCAAGGGGGCAGACGTAAGAGTGAGGACTATTTGCCTGACAGAAAGATTAGCCTTCCTTTAGCCTTCATAGATTTCTTTGTGCAGTCTTTTGCATGGCACAACATCGCAAATATCTCCTTAGTATATTAAAAATAAAAATGAACTTTATTTCCTTTCTTATTTTTTTTTTCAGTACTCATTTTTTTGTGTGGTGCTAAGTTTCTCTCTAACATCATATTACTGTTGCCTAAAGAACTTCCTTTAATATTTGGTTTAGGTCAACAAGCAATGGAATCTCTCAATTTTTACCCAGGGGAGAAAAAGCCTTTATCACTTCTTCATTTTTAAAATGCTGTTGCCACCAGTAGGGAATGCTTGGTTGATGACATTTTTCTTTCAGCATTTTAAAGGATCCTTTCACTGTATTGCAGTTTGCATAGTTTCTGGAAAGAAGTTAGTTGTAATTATTTAAGTTTGTTCCTCTCTATGAAATTACCTTTTAAAAAAATCTGCCTGCCTTTAGTATTTTCTCTGGTTTTTTTTTTTTTTTTTTTTTTTTTTTTTTTTTTTTTTTGGTTTGCAGGAGTTTAAATAGGATATGTTTAGGCATGAGATTTTTTTTGTTTGGTTGTTTTGTACTCATCCTGCTTGGTGTTCTTAGAGTTCCTTAAAACTATAGTGTCTATCATTAGTTGGGAAAATTCTTAGCCATCCTTCAATATTTCTTGCCTTTTTAAAATCTTTATTACCCTTCTGGGATTTCAATTATATAAAAATTAAAATGTGGTGTTTCACAGACTTCTGATGATTTTGATTAACCTTTTTATCCCCTTGTGTTTCACATTGGTGATTTCCACTTATTTTTGTTCATGTTGATGATTTTTATGTTGTATTATGCTGTATTGTCTACTGATGAGCTCATTAAAAGCAGTCCGTATCTGTTACTGTTTCTCTTTAACGATTCTGAATCTCTGCTGAAATTACTCATCTGATTATGCATATCATTTATCTTTTCTACTAGCTTTTAATACATTAGTCACAATCATGTTATTTTCACCAGAGATAGTTCAGTATTATCTCTGAGATCAGTTCTGTTGACTTTGCTACCAGTAGAAATAAAGAAATGGCTACTTTATAAAGCTGAGATTCTAAAACAATATATACTTACCTGTTGGGGTTTTAACTGGTTCTGTAGAAGTGTTATAAGAACTGGTACAAATTATGATGAGTCTTCTCTCTGTTAAGCTACTGACCATTGGTTTTAATCTTCTTTAAACTTCTGAACTTTGATGGGTTCCATACTAATTGTTCTATCAATATCAATAGAAAATTTAGTTCTGTCTTCCAGAATAATTAGATCTAACAGAATAAGAAACTATTATAACTAAGGCAGTTTTTGAGAAAAGATGAAGTAAGAAATGCTGGGCTACAACTTGGACTCCAGTAAGCTATTCAAAAATCTGTGGCAGATAAAAACTTTTTTAATTTCAAGTTTTTATTTATTAATGATTTTATTTACTTATTTGACAGAGCACAAGCAGGGGGAGTGAGAGAGGGAGAAGCAGGCTCCCCACTGAGCAGGGAGCTGGATGCAGGGCTAGATCCTAGGACCCTGGGATGATGACCTGAGCTGAAGGCATACATTTAACCAACTCAACCACCCAGGCACCCCTTAAGTTTTTATTTAAATTCTACTTAATATTGGTTCGAGATGTAGAATTTAGTGATTCATGACTTACCTATAACAGCCAGTGCTCATCACCACAAAAGCCCTCCTAATACCCATCACCCATTTAGCCCACCCCCATCTCTCCATTAACTTTTAGTTTGTTCTCTATAGTTGTCTCTTACAGTTTGCTTCCCTTTTTGCCCCTTCCCCTATGTTCATCTGTTTTGTTTTTTAAATTCCACATATGAGTGAAATCATATGGTATTTGTCTTTCTCTGACTTATTTTGCTTAGCATAATACACTCTAGCTCCATCCATGTCATTGCAAATGGCAAGATTTCATTCTTTTTGATGATGAATATTCCATCATTCATATATATATATATATAAAATGTATAAAACATGTATGTATCACATATGTCACACGCACATATATCACATATATTTCATTACCTACACACACACACACACATACACACACACACACACACACACACACCCCACATCTTCTTTATCTGTTCTCAGTCAATGGACATTTGGGCTCTCTCCATAGTTTGGTTATTGTGGATAATGCTGCTATAAACATCATGGTGCAGGTGCCCCTTTGAACCTGTATTTTTGTATCCCTTGGGTTAATACAAGTAGTACAATTGCTGAGTTGTAGGGTAGTTCTATTTTTAACTTCTTGAGGAACCTCCATACTTTTTTCCAGAGTAGCTGCACCAGTTTGCATTCCCACCAACAGTATAAGAGAGTTCTCCTTTGTCCACATCCTCGCCAAAATCTGTTGTCTCCTGTGTTGTTAATTTCAGCCATTCTGACAGATGTGAGATGGTATCTCATCATGGTTTCAATTTGTACTTCTCTGATGATAAGTGATGTTGAACATCTTTTCATGTGTCTATTAGCCAGTTAAGAAATGGGCAGAAGACATGAACAGACATTTTTCCTAAATCTTTAAATAAGTTTGATATCTCAGTACTACAAATGCAAAAACCTCTTTGGTTTAGGTGTTAAATATGTATAGCAATTGCTCTGCAAGTTGGAAAGTAGGATTGTTTGGGTACAGAATGTTGAGTGAATCATTTTTCTGAAATTATATTTGTACAAGCTCCTTATTTATAGACACTCATTCAGATGTACATTTGCTTGCATGTGTTCTCATCAAATATATTTGTGTTGCACACATGTATTTCTAATTTATATAAATCTATATATATAACACTTTGTATATTAAATATATAAATGTATAATGCCATTGCTCTGTTTTTTACTCAGCACTATAATTTAAAAATCCACTGGGATTCCTATCACATTGTTTACTTCTGCATAGTAATCTTTGAGGTGCACATACCACATTTTGCATATCCACCAACCCAGTTATAGAAACCCAGGCTATGGCTGACTCCACATTTCACCACACAAAGAATGCTGTAATAAATACCTTTTAATATGTGTATTCCTCATAGACAATGAGAGGATTTCTTAGAGATACAAACTGATATTAGCATTATTAGCTCACAAACTATAAAGATATTTGATATTACCAAATACTAATAGATACTCACTCTGTAGAATGGCTCTGCATCCATTACATTCTAACCAACAATATGCAGGGTTTCCACCAACATCCCTACCAGTACTTGAATAATTACTTTACTCTTATTATTTATTATTTTGGAGCATTGCTTCATATTTCCCTTAGCCTTTTTATTCTCTCCTCCATAAGTAGCATTTTGTGTGTAATATTTGTCCATAGAGATCTAGTGGAAATTATTATTTTATGCCTCTTACTCTGCAGAAATCTCTTGTGTTTTCTATAAAAAATTGTTAGCCTCAGTAAATATTTTTCCACAATGTATGCTAGGTCTGTCAACTCTGTCCATGATGTCATTTATTGAAGGAGTGCTGGAATGGCCAGCAATCCCTTTACTGACGAATGAAAGATCACTTTGCTGTGAAAGAGAGGAGAAGGCAAGGGGGTCAATGCTCAGAGATGAAGACCCTTTGCTCTTCTTTGCTGTCACCTTTATTTCTGCTTCAGGATAATCATAAATCTTTATTACTCTGTTTCTCAAGTGATGTGTGGCAAGAGGTCTTACAGAAGAGTGATTACGGGAAAGATGCGATGTGCTGATCACCTTGTTCTACAAGTTCTGCTAAACATAGCCTAGGGGTCAATGTGTCCATCTCTTAGATCACAGGATAGCTGTTTGTGCTAAGAAAACTCCAGGGAAGGTGACTCCCTGTGGCATTCCTACAGGAGAGTGGTCACGCAGGACTTGGCCTTCCAAAAGCCTATGCCCTTCTCCAAAACCTTCCAACACCCCCAGCGGCCTCTGTGTTACATTTTAGCAAGCTGGGTATTATGGATGATTTCATATTCTACATTAACCCCAACAAGGGAGATGTTAAGTTCTGTGTATCACCAATTATTTTTTCCAAGTTTGTCTTTTAAAATTTGAGGAAGTCCTTCTTTGCCTTTTATTTCACAAAAAATGCTATTTTTTAAAATTAATATAATTACATTTAGATTTAGATTACTACTTCCTTTACTATTCATCTCTGTATTTTCTATTAGTTTTTAATTCTTTCCTGTTTTTCCAATACAACTTACTAAATGATCTGTCTTATCACCAATGATTTTTGTTATTTTTATCACCTACTATGCATTTTTGTATGTGTAGGTCATTTCTTAGCCAGCTGCTTATTTGTTCCATTGGTCTATTTATCTCTTAATGTTATATGTAGTAAGGAAAGTACCCACCCTCCCTCTTATTCTCTTGCTTATTCTGTTTAAGGTTAACTAATTTGTAAATGAATGTTTATTTTTCTACAACATTTTAGAATGTTGTAAAAATGTGGGCACCCTTAAAAAAATTAAAATGGAGGGGCACCTGGGTGTCTCAGTCAGTTCAGTATCAGGCTCCTGGTTTCAACTCAGGTCATGATTTGAGCCCCATGATGTGCTCTATGCTCCTTGGGGAGCCTGATTGAGGATTCTCTCCCTCTCCCTCTGCCCCTCCACCAGCACTCACATGCTTCCCCCCCACCAAATAAATCTTTAAAAATCAAAATGGAATTTTGATGAGACTTTTTAAAGGCAGAATTAACATCTATATTTAAAAATCCTAAGTGCTTGGAATGTCTTCATTTATGTAGACTGTTTTCTGTGAATTTTATTACAGTTTTAAAGTTTTCTCCATAGATATCCTACACATTCATTTTTGTGCTAACTTTTGTGCTTAATAGTTTTTGCTATTGTTGGCAGTATCATTTTTAAATTATATACCATACTGATAATTATATAGAGAAGTGCTATTAAATTTATATGCTTATTTTGTATCTGATAAACTCATAGAACACTCTTTTTAGTTGTAATAGTTTTTTTGTGGATTCTTCTAGGTAAATGATCACATTGTTTCAAATACTGTGTCAATTCTTCAAGTGATTATACCTTGTCAGTAATTTTGATTCTGTGTTAGACAGTAATGGAAGACTGGGCTTTTTTGTTTTGGTTTTGGTTTTTTGTTTTATTGCTTTTATTTTTTTTCACTCATAAGGAAAACTCATGAAGTTTATTTAAAATTTTTTAAATCTTATTTTTTATAGCAGATAGATTACAGAAAAATTGAATGGAAAATAGAGAGTTCCTGTATACCCCTGTCTCTACATATGCAGTGTCCTCTACCATCGAAATCCCACAACAGAATGGTACATTTGTTACAAATGTGATCCTATTTTTGACATCATTATCACCCAAAGTCTATAGTTTACTTTAGGATTCATTCTGAGTGGGTATATGCCAGTGGTTTTGACAAATATATAATGACGTGTGTCCACCATTATAATATCATACAGAATAATTTTACTGCCTAAAAATCCCCTTCCATCTGCCTATTCATCTATCCCTCCACCCCACACTTGGTAATTACTGATTATTTTTTAACTGCCTCCATATTGCCCTTTGAGGTATCATGTTGCTGAAATCATACAGTTAGTGTAGTCTTTTCGGATTGGCTTCTTTTACTTTGTAATATTCCTTTAAGTTCTATGTTTTCCATGTTTTGATAGCTCATTTCTTTTTAGTATTGACAGTATTCCATTATCTGGATGTACCATAGTTCATTTATCCACTCACCTATTGAAAGATATCTTGGTTGCTTCCAAGTTTTGGCAGTTATGAATAAAGCTGCTGTACACCTCTGTGTACAGTTATTTTTGTTTTTGTTTTTTCATGGACATAGGTTTCAGGAGTGCAAGTACTGGGTCACATAGTAAGAGTATGTTTGGTTTTATAATAAACTGTCAAACTGTCTTCTAAAATATCTATATCAATCATTTTGCATTCCCACCAGCAATGAATGAGAATTGCTGTTTCTCCACATCTTTGCCAGCTTTTTGTAGTGGTAGTGTTCTAGATTTTGGCCATTCTCCTAGGTTTGTAGTGGTATCTTATTGCTGTTTTAAATGGCAATTTTCCTGAGACATAAAGTGTTCAAATGGCTTTTTTATCTATATGTCTTCTTTGGTGCGATGTCTGTGCAGCTCTTTTGCCCATGTCTTAATTGGGCTGTTACTATTTTTTTAAAGAACTCTTTGTGTATTTTGGATAACAGTCCTTTATCAGATGTGTCTTTTACAAATATTTCTCTGTGACTTGTCTTATCACTTTCTTGATAGTTTTTTTAACAGAGCAAAAAATTTAAGTTTTAATTAAGTCCAGCATTTCAGTTATTTCCTTTGTAGATCCTTCCTATGGTGTTGCATCTAAAAAATCCTTGCCATCCTTAAAGTCATCTGGGTTTTCTTCTATGTTCTAAAAATTAACAGTTTTACATTTTACATCTAGGTCTACAATAATTTTGAGTTAATTTTCATGAAGGGTATAAAGTCTCTAAATTCTTTTTTTCCTTTTTTTTTTTTTTAATGTGGATGCTTAGCTGTTTACCATTTATTGAAAAGGCTATTTTTGTTCTATTACCTTTACCCCTTTGTCAAAGATCACTTAACTATATTTATGTGGGTCTATTTCTTTTTTTTTTTTTTTAGATTTTATTTTTTTGTCAGAGAGAGAGAGACAGAGAGAGAGAGACAGACAGAGAGAGAGAGAGAGAGAGAGGAGAGAGAGCCTGCGAGCTAGCACAAGCAGGGAGAGCCGCAGGCAGGCAGAGGGAGAAGCAGGCTCCCTGCCAAGCCTGGACTCGATCCCAGGACCCTGGGTTCATGACCTGAGCCAAAAGCAGATGCTTAACTGACTGAGCCGCCAAGGCATTCCTATGTGGCTCTATTTCTGAGCTCTCTATTCTTTTCCATTGTTCTATTTGCCTGTCATTTGCCAATATTACACTGTCTTGATTACTTTAGCTTTATAGTAGGTTTGTAAGATGAGTAGTGTCCTGTGACTTTGTTCTTCATCATTGTTGAGTGGGTTATTCTGGGTTCTTTGGTTCTCCATATAAACTGGAGATCTGTTACCATTTTTGTATATTTTATTATCAAATAGATATGGTTGGTTATTTTTTTTTTTGAATTTGTTGAGTGCTTTAAAACCACTTGGAAGTATTGAACTTTAGCAAATATTGTTGCATTGGTTGAATTAATCTCCCTTATTTATGTGGTGAGTTGCATTAACATATTTCCATTGGTTTTGGTATTGAACCTTGTTAAGTACTATGAACCACAGCCAGTTCTCATTTTGTGTGGTTCAGAGTTGTACAAATTTAACTAATCACAGTTTACTTAATACCAGTCCTGGGGCACCCAGATGGCACAATTGGTTAAGCGTCTGACTCTTGGTTTCAGTTCAGGTCATGACATCGGGGTCGTGAGATCAAGCCCCACATCAGGCTCTGTGCGCTCAATGTGGAGTCTGCTTGAGATTCTCTCTTCCTTTCCCTCTGCCCCTCCCACTCATGCATTCGCACACACTTGCACTTTCTCTCTCTCTCTTTCTCAAATATTTAATTAATTAATTAATAAAACCAGTTTTCTGACAAAATGGTTCAAATTTCAGTTACCAAAATATATTTAAACTGTGAGCTATCACATAGGGGACAAATTTCTTTGTTAGGCTTTCAGCCTACACATCGTTACATATGTAACAGAGGCACATCCTAATCACTGACCAATCACCTTAATTTTTTCCAAAATGTGTTGATTGCTGATTGATCACAGAACATCTATTAATCAGTTCTTACATACAGATAATGAAGAATGCATTCGGATTGCCTTCTTGTTCCCAGTGATAAGCCTATCTGGCTTTTTACAAAATTGAGTAATCAGTAAAGAGAATCAGCCAACAAAAACAAAAGTGCAGCCCTATCCATCCCTACCCCCTCCCCAAAAATGTGATAATGCTGAAAGTGAAATTCTAATCAAATGTAGATGATGGTGTACAAGAAATAGCTGACTTTGGGAATGTTGGCATTGCCACCGTTGGAGATAGTCGATTTGCAGCCGGAGGAACTTAGTGAAGGTAAATTTATTGACCTAAATGAGGAAAATGGTCATGATAAAAAGGACGAAGGTGTCCCAGAGGAAACACCATTGGCAATTAACTTCACAGTAAAGGAAGTTAGGGATATATTTCACAACATTTGAGAGCTCAAAGGATAAAATGGTAGAAGCCCATCCAAAATTTTGGAAAAGAGTATGACAGTTCTTCAAGGCTTTGAAGAGATTATTTCTTGGTATTTTAGGCTATATAACAAGCATTGTTCAAACTGTTCTTGATAAATCACACAAAATAAAACATTAATTCTCAATGTTTTTAATGTTTTAAATTATAGTGTGCTAAATAGGTGTTAGCTGTACTATGTCTTTTTTCATTTCTCTATGAATTTATAACCAAATATAAGAAACTTTTAACAATTTAATTAAAAATTTTTAAATCACAAAACAAAGTGAAGATTGCCTGTACTTCTGTTCCCTGTTAGACTTTTGAGTGGAAAATTTGGATGAGAAAGGATGGTGCAAATATTTTATTGTTCTCTAAGAATCATAGATCATATGTCATATTTTTCTTCAGAGAGACTAATGCTACTGTAAATACAAAATTAAAAACACCTTGTTTGTTTTAAGATTTTATTTATTTGGGGGGCACAGAGGGAGAAGCAGACTCCCCACTGAGCACAAAGCCCCATGTGCAGCTTGACTCCAAGACCCTGAGATCATGACCTGAGCTGAAGGCAGATGCTCAACCGACTTAGCCACCTAGGTTCCCCCAAAAAACACTTCTTTTAGATTTGTATAGACCGAATTGGTTTCCTATGGTCATTAAACAGTTATTTAGTGTATGTTATGGAGCTATATAAAACATTTTAATGAAAATTATATTTTTTCTTTGGTTTGAGAATGAAGCATTGTTATCAAGAATGTTTTTGATGGGGCGCCTGGGTGGCACAGCGGTTAAGCGTCTGCCTTTGGCTCAGGGCGTGATCCCGGCGTTATGGGATCGAGCCCCACATCAGGCTCCTCCGCTATGAGCCTGCTTCTTCCTCTCCCACTCCCCCTGCTTGTGTTCCCTCTCTCGCTGGCTGTCTCTCTCTCTCTGTCGAATAAATAAATAAAATCTTTAAAAAAAAAAAAGAATGTTTTTGATGATTAAAATGGAAATAATCTTTTATATAATGGGTTTTTTGGCAATGTAATTTCTAGAGTTTATTTTACATTAAGTAATTAAATAAAATCTAATAGAAAACTCAGGTTCTAATTGTTGGCCTGGTCTCAGTGCCCATGGACTTTGGGTATTTATGCAGGTAGGACTGATTTACACAGCAAAGTCCACCAACACCATAACTATTAAAAATAAATATGTAAATTCAGAAAAGCAATTTTTTCTACTATAGCAATTAGATTTTGTAATTTTTCACATATGTAAAATAGTACCCATTTAATTTTCATTCTTATTACAGTTAATTTATCTTCATTCTTCATTTTTACTTGAAAGTAGGGTAAAAATAAGTGCTATCTGTATATAATAGGCAGCCCTTCCAAAAATACCATAATTGATAAAACGTAATGTGTTGCCTGATCTATCAACTTAATATAATTGGTTATATATTAGAAAGACATTATTTAGAGAGGATAAGTGGATGTATATCTTTATCGCAAATCATATGGAAGTTATATTACAGTCCTACAGAAGACAAAGACACAGTATAGGCATGTGTTTTCCATGAACATGATAGAAGACATAAAGTTATAATTTGAGAAAAGTATCCTGAAATAAGAAAAGAAAAATATATATGTATTGATAGGTTATTCTATGTCTAAAATAGATTGACTATCATTGAGAAAGTTATATAGATTGACTATCATTGAGAAAGTTATCATAATATTACTGTTTGTAAATTAAAGAGAATTCTATAGAAACATGGAACAATCACCATTGGGATATAAAAGCAGGTGACCTCTGAATGGAAAGCTCTGTTTGCGTTTATAATACACTATAGTGACATTCAATGGTATACAATAATGTGTCTGTGTCTACCACATCCTCAAAGTATGTTATAGGAATCTTACAACTTTTCAAACTTTCCTTCAAACATAAAGGCCACAGAAAATATTTTCAAATGTAAGAATTTGGGCAACAGGATTCCCAGAATTTTTTTTCTCAGATATTACAAATGATTAATTTGGCACCAACTTACAAAGGAATAGAAATATAGTGATAAAATAATTGGGAATGAATACTGAATGTACTTAACTGAAGAACTATACTTGTGGAAAATATGGTTTCAGAACAGAATTTGTCTGCTATAAACTATGAAAGACAGTGTTAGGCTAATTAACAAAAGTCAAGTATAAGAGAATATTGGAGGTGGTAGGATATCAATTTCCCTGTATTTTAAAACAAAAGGTCAAAATAGAGTTGTGTAATTTATGAAATATATTCAAGAATACCAGAGGTTTTAAAGGCAACAGTGAAAGAACTAATAATAATATAATCAACCAAAATTAAGTGGTGGCAGTGAGGATGAGCAGAATAAAGGGGAGGATACCAAGTTTTTATGTAAAATTCTGAGAGAATTAATGAATAAGTGGTTATGAAGGTAACCAATACCTTTCTCTATGGTGGCTGAATCAGTTTACAATCCCACCAACAGTGCATAAGGATTCCATTTTCTCCACGTCTTCACCCATACTTGTTCTCTCTTTTCTTCACGATAGCCATTTTTACAGACGAAATGATACCTCATTATGGTTTTGATGTACATTTCTCTGACGATTAGCAACGTTGAGCACCTTTTCATGTGTCTTTGGCTATTTGGACATCTTCTTTGGAAAAAAAAAACGTGTATTTAGTGTCTCTGCCCATTTTTAAATTGGATTATTTGTGGGGTTTTGTTATTGAGTTGATGAGTTCTTTATACATTTTGGATATTAACTCATCTGGTGTGTGGTTTGCCAATATTTTTCTCCCATTTGCTTGGCTGCCTTTTCACTTTGTCGATTGTTTTGCAGTGCAGAGCTTTTAAGTTTGATGTAGTCCCACTTGTTAATCTCTTTTGTTGTTTGTGTTTTTGGTGTCATATTAAGAAATCACTGCCAAGACCATTGTTGAGGTACTTCCTACATTTTCTTCTATGTTTTATGTTTTATGTTCAAGGCCTTATGTTTAAGTCTTTAATTCGGTTTGAGTTAATCTTTGTGAATGTTGTAAAATAGAGGTCCAATTTCATTTTCCTGCATGTGGTTATCCAGTCTTCCAGGATCATTTGTTGAGGAAACTATCCTTTCCTCATTGGATGTTCTTGGCTCTCCTATGTATTAGCTGACCATATATGTGGGAGTTTACTTCCGGGCTCTCTGTTCTGTTCTCTTTGTCTATTTTTATGCCAGTACCATGCTGTTTTAATTATAGCTTTGTAATATAATTTGGATTCTGAAAGTATGATGTCTCTGGTTTTGTTTTGTTTTGTTTTGTTTTTCTCATGACTGCTTTGGGTATTCAGGGTCTTTTGTGGTTCCATACAAATTTTAGGATTTTTTTTAAATTTCTGTGAAAAATGCCATTAGAATTTTGATAGGGATTAAGTTGAATCTATAGACGGCTTTAGGTAGTTTGGACATTTTAACAGTATTAGCTCTTGCAATGCATGAGAAAGGGGTATCTTTCCATTTGTGTGTTCTTCAGTTTATTTTAGGAATCTTGCAGTTTTCACTGCACATATCTGTTTTTTTTTTTTTAAGATTTTATTTATTTAAGAGAGAGAAAGCAACAGAGTGCAGAGAGGGAGAAGCAGGCTGCCTGCAGGGAGCCAGATGTGGGGCTCGATCCCAGGACCCTGAAATCATGACCTGAGCTGAAGGCAGACACTTAACTGACTGAGCCATCCAGGCACCCCTATCTCTTACTTTCTTGGTTAAATTTATTCCCGGGTGTTTTATTGATGCTATTATTAATGAGATAATTTATTCTTTCTCAGATATTTCATTGTTAGTATGTATAAATGCAACTGATTTCTGTATATTAATTTTGTGTTCTGAAACTTTACTGAATTCATTGATTAGATCTAGCAATTTTTCAGTTGTCTTTAGGATTTTAAATATATAAAATCATATTATCAGCAAACATCAACAATTTTACTTCTTCCTTTCCAATTTGGATGCTTTTCTTTGTCTTGCCTGATTGCTTTAGTTAGAACTTCTAGTTCTATGTTGGGTAAGAGTGGTGAGCGTGAACACTCTTGTGACCCTTACATTAAAGAAAGAGTTGAGTGTATAATGTTAGCTCTGAGTTTGTTATATATGGCCCTTATTATATTGAGGTATATTCTTTATTACTTAGTATGTTGAAAGTGTTTATCATGAAGTGATGTTGTATTTTGTCAATGCTTTTTTTTGCATATTAAGATAGTTATGATTTTTATCTTTCATTCTTTTTTTTTTTTAAAGATTTTATTTATTTATTCGACAAAGATAGAGACAGCCAGCGAGAGAGGGAACGCAAGCAGGGGGAGTGGGAGAGGAAGAAGCAGGCTCATAGCGGAGGAGCCTGATGTGGGGCTTGATCCCAGAACTCCGGGATCACGCCCTGAGCCGAAGGCAGACGCTTAACCACTGTGCCACCCAGGCGCCCCTTTATCTTTCATTCTTAATGTGGTATATAACATTTATTGACTTGTATATATTGAACCACCTTTGTGTTCCAAGGAAAATCCCGTTTGGTCATAGGGTAAAATCATCAAGTTCTTGAATTTAGTTTGCTAGCATATTGTTGATGATTTTTACTTCACGAGGGATATTGGTCTATAATTTTCTTTCAGTGTCCTTATCTGGCTCTGCTCTCAGGGTGATGCTGGCTTTTTAAAAATAAGTTTGGAAGACTTCCCTTCTTAAATTTTTTGGAAGAGTTTGAGAAGGGTTGGCATTAATTTTTAAATGTTTGGTAGTGATCTCCCATGAAGCCATCAGGTCCTCGTGTTTTCTCTGTTGGGAAATTTTTGATTACTAATTCAGTCTCTGCTTGTTATTGATCTGTTCAGACCTTATATTTATTCCTGGTTCAGTCTTGGTCATTTGTATGATCCCAGAAAATTATTTTTTGTAGATTATCTAGTTTGTTGGCATAGAATTATTCATAGTAGCCTCTTATAATCCTCTGTATTTATGTAGTGTCAGCTACTATTTCTCCTCCTTCATTTTTGATTTTGAATCCTTTAGTGTTAGTCTCATTAAAGTTTCATCAATTTTGTTTACCTTTTTGAAAAGCCAGCTCTTAGTCTTGGTGATCTTGTCTATAGTTTTTCTGGTCTCAATTTCACTTATTTTCACTCTGATCTTTTTTTTTTCCTTCTACCTTTGATTATTAAAAAATATTTCTTATAGGTTATCTAATTTGTTGGCATAGAATTGTCACAGTAGTCTCTTTTTCTGGTTACTTGCATAAATTTAGGTTATTTGCAATCTTTCTAATTTCTTAATATATGTATTTATTACTATAAATTCCCCCTTCAAAACAGTCTTTGCAGTGTCTCATAGGTTTTGGTAAGGTTTTTGTTTTTGTTTTCTATCCCGTGTTCATTTGTTTTGAGATACTCTTTGATTTCCCTTATATTTGTTCTTTGATTCATTGTTCAGGAATGTGATGTTTAATTTTCTCATATTTGTAGATTTTTCAACTTTCCTCATGCATGTTTTTAAAAAATTTTTTTATAATAGTTTATTATGTTAGTCACCATACAGTATATCCTTAGTTTTTGATGTAATGTTCCATGATTCATTATTTGTGTATAACACCCAGTGCACCACGCAATATGTGCTCTCCTTAATACCCATCACTGGCCTATCCCAGTCCCCCACCCCCCTCCCCTCTGAAGCCCTCAGTTTGTTTCCCAGAGTCCATAGTCTCTCATGGTTCATTCCCTCTTCTGTTTACCCCCTCTTCATTCTTCCCTCATGCATGTTTTTGGTAGCTAGTTTCATACCACTGTGGTCAGAAAAGATACCTGGTGTAGGATTTCAGTCTCCTTAAATTTTCTAAGACTTGTTTTGTGTCCTATAATATGATCTGTCCTTAAGAATTTTCCATGTACAGTTGAAAAGAATGTGTGTTTTGTTGCTGTTGGATAGAATGTTCTGTGGATGTCTGTTAGGTCCATTTGTCTAAGGTATGGTTCAAGTTCATTGTTTCCTTGTTGATTTTTCTGTCTAGATGATATATCCATTGTTGAAAGTGGTGTATTGAAGTTTCCTAAGATTATTGTATTGCTGTTTATTTCTCCCTTCATATCTGTTAGTATTTATTTAATGCACCTGGATACTCCAGTGTTGGGTGCATATATAATTGTTGCATCTTGATTGATTTATCCCTTTATCATTATGTATAGTGAACTTCCTCAGCTCTTGTTGTTCTTTCTAGCTAAAGTCTATTTTATCTGATGAAGTATAGTTATACCTACTTTCTTTTTGTTTCTACTTGCATGGAGTATTTTTTTTTTCTATCTCTTCACTTTGAGTCTGTATGAGTCACTAAATATGAAATGGGTCCTTGGAAGCAACATATAATTGTTTTTGTTTTTTTGTTCTAAATCCAGCCATTCTGTGTCTCCTGATTGGTGATTTCAATCTATTTACACGTGGAGTAATTATGTAAATGTGTAAGGTCTTACTATTGCCAACATATTAATTGCTTTCTAGTTGTTCTGTATTTTCATGGTTCTTTTTCCCCTCTCTTTCACGATACTTTCATAAATTATTTTCATGATGCTTTGCTCAGTTTCTCCTTTGCTTTTTATGGATCTACTCTAGGTTTTTGCTTTGTGGTTGTCATGTGATTTACATAAACCGTCAATGAAACAGCCAATTTCAGGGAGATAGTAACTTATTTTTGCATGCATTTAAGGTCCCATCCTTTTACATTATTGTCACAATTTATCTCTTTGTCATATATTAATAATTTATAGTTGCTATAGTTTGTTTTTTTTTTTTTTTGACTCTTCCTTTTCACTTAGAGCGGCCAACAACATCATAATATAGAGGTATAGTTTTTTAAATCTGTCTGTATTTTTTTTTACCTTTACCAGGATGTTGTGTATTTTCATATATTTTTATAATACTAATTAACGTCTTCATTTCAGCTTGAAAAACTCATTTCGGCATTTGTTGCAAGGTAGATCTAGTGGTGATGAACTCCCTCAGCATTCATTGGTCTCAGAAAGGCTTTATTTCTCCTTAACATTTGAAGGATAACTTGCCAGATAAAGTATTCTTAGCTGGCAATTTTTTTCTTTCAACACTTTGAAAATGTCATTATATCCTTTCCTATAGCGTTTCTATGGAGAAATCAGCTGATAGCTAACAGGGCTTCCTTTGTAGATTACAGTCTTTTTTTGTCCTTGGCTGCCTTTAAGATCCTTTATCATTGATTTTTGATTATTTAATTACAAAGTATCTTGCAGAAGGTCTTTTTGCATTGAAATAATGCAAATGTGTTATATTAGCTTCATGGACTTGTATGTCCAAATCTTTTCCCATGTTTGGGAAGTTCTCAGCAATTATTTCTTCAGTTAAGTTCTCTTTCCCCCTTCTACTTCTTTTTTTCCCTCTAGAATCTCAATTATTCAGTCATTTATCTTTCTGGTGGTATCTAATTGCTCTCGTAGGTTTTTATCTCTTTTACCTACCTCTCTTCTGTTATTTCAGTATTCCTATTCTCTACATCATTTCTTCCTTCTTCTGTCTAGTCTGCCATGCTTCAGACGCTCTCCATTGTATTCATCTCATTTATTGAATTCTACAGATTCAGAATTTGTTTGGTATATTTTTATTTCAATATCTTTGGAAAAGAAAGAACTTTATCTTTTCTTAAAATTTATTCCTGATTTCACTGAATTGAGTCTTCTGTAGTTTGTTGACTTTTTTCTAAAGTATTTTGAATTCTTTTTCAGTTAGATTGTAATATTTTATGCCTTTGATCTTGGCTTCTGGAGAATTGTCTTCTTTTTGTGATAACATATTTCCTTGGCTTTTTATATTGCTTGTAGTTATGTGTTTCTGCTTTTGCATTTGAAGTAGCAGACACCTCCTTAACTTAGCTTTTATGTCATCTTTGTTTCTTACAATACACCAGGCTGGCTATTAGAAACGTCTTTTGTTTTCCAAAAAGTGGCACTGTAGCTTGAGTTTGTGGTTTCTTCCTTGCTACCCATCATTGCCTTTCTGAGCATGCTCCCTATCTACTAGAGCTTCCTCTTGTGGCAGCACTGGAGGGCATGCACAAGGAGGTGGTAGCAGAGTGAGAAGAGGTGTGGATCTAGCACTTGGTTTGTTGGGGATGTCCATGTCCTGGTGGAGAAATCCCAAAAGGTAGTGTTCCCAGAGGTTCATGGGTAAACTTTCTGCTGAGCTCAATGCCTTCAAGTCTGTTCGAAATTCTTACTGTTTCTTTCCCTATATCCTCCTTCCCTTCAATCACAGAGTTCCCACCTCAGTCCACTGTGTGCTGGTGGAGAGAGCGGGGTTTCTCCAGCAATGTCTGGGCCAGTTGGAGTCTCTGGGCTCTCTCTAACGACCTTCTTCTTGCCTTGTGGTAGAAGTCACCTCTGCCAGATAAACCAACCCCAATCAATACCTCCTTGGGGATGAGGCAGCAGTGAGAAGGTGTCTCTTATCACCTCTACTGCAACTACAAACTTGTATTCTTCTTTTTCTTTCTTTCTTTTTTTTTTTTTCTTTTTCTTTTTTTGCCTCTAATAGTGTGTTGGAGTGTTTTTTAAGAGTTGGACTTGAGCAAGTTCTCTCTTCTGGGTGAGTACCTGCCCAGTTCAGCACTAACTCAATTCTTACATAACAGTCAGAGGAGGTCCAGGCAGTCTTTCTGGTTCCATTGGTTTCACAGCCCATATGGAGATTTGACTATTTCCTACCTGCTGCACTGGTAGGCAAAATTCCTTCTGAGTCTGTTGGAGCAAGATGCAGTCTGAAAATTTCCACAGAGGTGTTCTTGTTACTGTGTGCATGTTTAATTCATTGATTATAAAGAGCATTAAAAGGAGAAATGTCTTTTATTGCCATGTTGCTGATGTCACTCCAAACTAGACTGGTAAGTAATAATGGCAAATGGTTATGGTGCAATAGAAAATAAAATTGTTAATTTCAGCACAAAAATGAAACAATAAAAAGAAAAGCAAATTCTAGAATTGAAACTGTAATCATGGATATTTAAGACTAAATATGTGGATTTATTAGCAAATTAGATAAAACTTAGAATTATTAAACTGGAGAAAATAGGGGAAAATGTGTATACTAACATGGATAATGGGAAGTAAAGGAATAAATATAAGGAATAAAACCAAGAAATACAAAAAAGAGCATAAAAGTCATAGGAGATTAGATAAATAACTCTAACATATGTGTATAATTAGAATTCCCAGAGCCAAGACTCTATTAAAAAGCAAGTTAGGAGGGTTTACTCTGTCAGAAAACAAGGTTTTTTATAAAGCTATAGTAATTAAAGGAATGCGTGGTATTGGCACAAGGAAAGTCTGTTATATCACTGGAAAGGAAAGTGAAATGAATTTAGAAACACTCATATACGTATGACACTTAAATGGTGGCCAAAATGGTATAGTAGGTTAGTGGAGAAAGGACAGACTTAAAAAAAAAAAATGAAACTGAGTCACCAGAATATACATACTTTTAAATGTATTATGAATGTAAACTATCTCAACCATATATAAAAATCAATTCTTGGTGGATTGTATATATCTAAATGTAAAAGAGAAAACCACAGAACTTACACAGGATGAAAGGAAATATATCTCCATGATATCTGGCTAGGAGATTCTTTTTTTTTTTTTAATTAATTTATTTATTTCAGAGAGAGAGCACCCCATGAGCAGGAGGGGCAGAGGGAGAGGGAGAGAGAATCCCAAGCCAACTCCATGCTGAACACAGAGGCCAACACATGGGGCTCAATCCCATGACCATAAGCCAAAACCTAGAGTTAGATGCTTAACCAACTGTGCTACCCAGGCACCCCTGGCTAGTAAATTCTTAAAAAGATCTACTCCCCTCTTGCCTCCCTTCACCCCCGCCCCCCCAAAAAAGCCTAATCAAGAAGGGAAGAACTGATACTTGGAACTGTATTAGCATAAGGACTTTTGTTAGTCGGTAGATGCTAGAGAGTAAAAAGATAATATATTGTGAGTCATATGGTATTTGATATATTTATGTGAGGGTTCTTTAGATTATGTATCAACAAAGGAATGCTGTTTATATTATCTAAAGAACCCTTATAAATACAAACACCCAATATAAAAAAAAATAGGTAACACGGAAGACATCTTCTCACGGAAGATGTCTAAGTGGATAATTGCCATGTTTAAGGATAATCAAATTATTAGCAGGGAAAAGCTAATTAAAATCACATTATTATTATGGTACTATCCAGTCACTGGAGGCGCTATAATGAAAAAGGTAACATCAAGTGGTAGGGAAGCTATAGAGCAACTGACACTCCCACACACTGCTGGTACAAGTATAATCACTAAACTTGAACATATGTATTCCTTATGACAAAGAAACTACACTCCTAGGTGACAGCCAAAAGAAATGGGTGCACGTTTGTACCAAAATACATGTACAAGAGTATTTGTAGTGGCAGTATAATAGCTCTAAATTGAAACCACCGAAACATCAACAGTAAAATGGCCTATGCATAAGATAAAAATGTCTTAGAGAAAAATACATGCACAAACTTAGGCAGCAACATGAATCTCTCAAATTTCTACATTAAAAGAACATGATACAAGAAATACATAGTATTTTATTTCACTTAGTTTTGCCTGTTTTTAAAATTTTGTATAATCTGGGGTTTTAGAGATCAGTATAGTGGTCACCACTGGAGTGAAAGGATGGGGTGGTGATTGGAAAGGAGCGCAGTTAGAGAATAGGGTTCTGGGGTGCTAGAATTGCCTGGTTCTTACTCTAGCTGGTGGTTGTATGCTTTGTTCACTTTTGAATAAATCATGGGGTGGAAACTTTTGCTTTGTACATTGTTCTGTATGCTTTCCTTCAAAATATACAACATAATTCAAAATATGAACTGAGAAAAATGAAGCATTTGAGTAAAAAAGGCTTTTCTAAATAATAATCAGAACAAAAATATATTTGACAATGTAAGCATTAAATTTTTACACAGTAAACATGCCAATATTAAAGTCAAAACAGGTGAAAGCATGCAAAACATATGCAACGAATATAACAAATACTTGGTTTTCTTAACACTGTATATAAAGGTAAAGGTTGTTGAACTTTTTCACAAATATTCAGATTTTTATATAATTCTGGATATTCGTAATAATTGAAAGATTCAAAACAGTTAATTTCTCATTTTTCAGGTAAGGAAATAAGACTCAAAGATGTTTAAGGGATTTTCAGAGTTCTGGAGACAATATGTGACAAAGCTGGGTTTCAAATCCCTATCTTTAAATTACATCATGTCCTTCACACCAGTGTTTCTAGCATTTTAATGTGAATTGGATGATTTGGGGAATTTTGTTAAAACTCAGATTTTAATTTGCCAAGGCTGGAGTAGGGTCTGAGATTCTTCATTTCTTATGAGCTCCAGATGATGCTGATAACGCCCCATAACTGCATATGGAGTAGCAGGATCACTCAGCACCTCCATGTTACCCTCAGCATGCTACAATTTAGGCTAGGGCATTTGGAAGTACAAAGACGCAATGCACTGTTTTTATCCTTATAGAGCTGAAAACCTGGTAAGAAATTAAATTATAAAGAGCTGAAATATGATTCAACGTTCTGCTGGTAATATAAAAAACAAGTCCCCCAAAGTAACCACCACACATTTGTAGTAACAAGGTGAAGGACTTAGCAGCTTTGCCTTGTGAACTTCCTTAGAGTAGAATCATAATAGGATCATTGTGTACAAATAAGAAATATATATATAAAATCACTTGCGTGTGCAGCTCTCACAAACTATCTTCACTGCAGAGTGGTGCCACTCTGTGAACATTGATATATTTAAGGCTTTTGGTTCTTAATAAACAATGCAATCTGCTACATCATAAGATGTGGCTGATTTGCATAAGTTTATCATTATCTGTTGAGGACTCAACCTCATTTTCAAATGTTTGAACAAGCTCATATTATACGTAAACATTAAAAAAAATCTAATGTGCTGGTAATAGATTTTCCCAAATAAACACATTTCAGCTATAATCACAGGATATCCTGCCATTTCTATAATCTGAATTTTAGTCTAATTTTGTGAAGCTTATTACTGAAAAGTGGAATGTTTGCTGACTTGTACTATCAAGAGTTTTCTTAGTAGATATCTCACATCCTTGTGTGTAGTATCTAGTTATAAACTGATCTAAGCAGCCTAACATTTTAATTAGTAAAAAGCTTTATTCATTCTCAAAAAATCATGTGGACTAGTTTTACGACAATTTTTATTAATAACTAGCAGGTACAGCTGATTTTTCTAGTATTCTATATACAACTTGGAAAATAAAATATCTATAAGGAAGAAAATGAAAATTATGAAAATATGAACTCAGTGATAAAACTAAATATTTTCAGCATAGTATAAAAGATAACTTTTGCTCAGATATTTAGAAAAATAATTTTGTGGAGAATAAATTCATTTTATTAACATCACAGATGACTTAGTGGTAGTTTTATAAAACAACACCAGCATCTTTTGAAGTTTTAACAGTTGTAAAGAAGTTGCTTTCATTCAACATAATTTGAAGTTCATGATCTTTGAAAAGTATTTAAAACATGGCAGATAATTAAATGAAGAAATAAAGGAAGTTCAAAGTTAAACAAACCTGTGAAACATATGCTAGTGAGTAAATGACATTGACATTTCCTGACACTTAATGAACTAAATGAATATAAACCAGAGGTAACTTTCTGAGAAGATATTTTAACTATATTCACCATGGAAATAAACAGGATCCCCATGGTTATGGTAACTTCTTATCAACAAAAAGTACCATAAAACTTGGGAAAGTCAAAGTAGGGCTGTAAATAATATGATCACAGTTGTTTTGAATAAAATCAGCATAAAAGATGGTAAAATATGGTTCCATTTATTTTCATATTTTACTGACTCCAACCCATACTTTGTATTACAGTCAGTAAATTTATTTACAAACATAATAGCACATTGCTTGTTTATAGTAGCTCTAAAAAAGATTTGTGGAAAAAGTAAATGAATAAATGTCATAACCAACCATATTTACTGAGTGTCTCTGTGTCTGTCAGACACATGTCAGATGGTTGAGATGTTGTCATGAACATGGCAGATGAGGTCCCTGTCCTCATGGAGTTTACAGTCCAGGTAGACATAGTAATTAACTCCAAGTAGTAAAGGTAAAAATAAAATCAAGATACTAGAAGAGTTTATATTATTGAGGGGTAAGGAGTTGCAAGAATAACTACTTAATCTTGGGCTCAGAAGAATAACTTTTCAGCTGAGAACTGAAGAAAAATAGCCACTAATTAGGTGTAATGACAGGATGCTCTAGAGCAGAGAAAATGGTAATAGTAGGTCCTCAAAAGATATATTGTGAAATCCAGCATAAAGATCAAGAGAGAGATGTACCTAAGCAAGAATGATGAGCAGGGAGCCAATCATACGTGCTCCAAGAAATAGGAAACCTTAGAAGAATTCTGAGCAGAGGACATGACCAGACCTCTGTGTTTAAAAGACTTTCTGACAAAAGTGAGAAGAGAGTGGAGATGGATAGAAGCATCATGGGGAGACTCAGACAACTTGTCACACTTACGATGAGAAACAAAGATAGTATATGGAAGTGAAGTAGTAGTGAAGATGGAGATAAATGTACAGTTTTGGAGAAAGAAGGTGAAGTAGCGGATAATGGGGCAATTTATTGAAATTAGAACTACTGAAGAAGGAATAGACTTGAAAGGTAGATCACAAGTTGAGTTTTGAGCACTTAGGGTTTGAGATGAATGCAAAACATGCAAGTGCAGATTTCAAGAGGATAAAGGACATATTTCTTCCTGGAGAACCAGGAAGGAAATACTACCGTGGGTATATCTGGGGCATTGAATACATGGTCATAAAAAGGATTGAGATTGTCAAGAAAAAAAAAGGTAGAGTGAGCACAGAAGAGGTCAAGGACAGATCCCTGACAGTTTCTCACATTTACTCATTTACTTGATGGGCAGAGAAAGAGTAGGCAAAGAAACCTTAAAAATCTACTTCAGGCACCAATTAAGCTGAGAAACTCAAGAAATCTCAGAATCTTACTTTAGTTAGGGTCACTGTATATGGTTGTGCAGGTTATGCATTGCATATTGACTTTCATTTAGCTCCATTCACCAAACTCATGTTCCTGGTTGGGGGTCTTTTAGACAAAGAAATGTGCTTTTTGCATTGTGTCTACAAGGAGTACATCTTGTCATTTACACAATGATGTGGTATGAGCTAGTCACCATCATTGGTCTAGTGTTGCTATCTCAACACTAAAACACTGTGTTTTGTGCGTAAGTGAGATGTCTACCTAATTCCCACATTTAGAGCCAACTCTTTAAAGTGTCACAAAATTACGAAAATAAAAATATGTTTAGGAAAAGTATAAATGAGCCCATCTTCACAATTAAATTTAACAAATCACACAATTTTCTAAAACCACTTTTCCACAGATAAGGGAGAACTGGGAAGATTATAATCATAGACAAAACTGAAGGAAAAACCTAATGGCAAAGTTATAAAATAAAATATGCTTTAAAAAAAAGGAGTTTTCAACATTTCTGGTGAGCTTTACATCAAGCTCTATCCGATAGTTTGAGCACAATCCATCCGCTAAAGTGGTCACAGTTCATAAGTGTCAAGAGCTTGAAGCCTGTGATCAATCATCCAAATTTTTAAAAAAATTCCAGTATAGTTAACATACAGTGTTATATTCATTTCAGGTGTATGATATAGTGATTTAACATTCCACATATTACTTTATGCTCATTGAGATACTGTATTCTCAATGCCCTTCACCTATTTCACACTTTCACACCCACTTCCCTTCTGGTAACCATCTCTCTATAGTTAAGAGTCTATTTCCTGGCTTGTCGCTCTCTTTTTTTTCCCCTCTGTTCATTTTTTGAATTCCGTATGTGAGTGAAATCATATGGATTTGTCTTTCTCTGGCCTATTACACGTAGCTTAATGCTCTCTAGATCCATCCAAGTTGTTGCAAATGGCAACATTTCATTGTTTTCTGTGGCTGAGTAATATTCCAGTGTGTGTGTGTGTGTGTGTGTGTGTGTGTGTGTGTGTGTGTTTACATACACTACTTCTTTATCCATTCATCAGTTGATGGACACTTGGGCTGTTTCCACAGTTTGGCTATTACAGATAATGCTGCTATAAACATAGGAGTGCATATGCCCTTTTAATCCATATTTTTGTATCTTTTGAGTAAGTACTACAAGTACAATTTCTAGATCATAAGGTAGTTCTACTTTTAAATTTTTGAAGAACCTCCATACTGTTTTCCAGAGTTGCTTCATCAGTTTGCATTCCCACCAACAGTGCAAGAGGGTTTCTCTTTCTCTTTATCCTTGCCAACACCTTTTTGTTTTTTGTGTCATTGATTTTAGCCATTCTGACAGGTGTGAGATAACATCTCACTGTGGTTTTGTTTTGCATTTCCTTGATGATGAGTGATGTTGAGCATCTTTTGTTGTGTTGGTTGGCCATCTGTATGTCTTCTTTGGAGAAATGCCTGTTCATGTCTTCTGCCCATTTTTAAATTGGATTATTCTTTTGGTGTTGTTTTGATAGGTTCTTTGTAGATTTGGGATACTAACCCTTTATCAGCTATGTCACTTGCAAATATCTTCTCCCATTCAGTAGGTTGTCTTTTAGTTTTGTTTGTCATGTCCTTTGATGTGAAGAAATTTTTACTCTGATGTAGTTCCAATAAGTATTTTTGCTTTTGTTTCCCTTGTCTCAGGAGACCTATCTAGAAAAATGTTGTTATGGCCAATGTCAGAGAAATAACCTCCTGCGCTCTTTCCTAGGATTTTTATGGTTCCAGGTCTCATATTCAGGTCTTTAATCCACTTTGAATTTATTTTAGTGTATGGTGTAAGAAAGTGGTCCAATTTCATTCTTTTGCATGTTGCTGTCCAGTTTTCTCAACACAATTTAAGATGCTTTTTCTCCTTGTGTATTTTTGCCTCTTTTATTGAAGATGAATTGACCATACAATTGTGGGTTTATTTCTGGACTTTCTGTTCTGTTCCATTGATCTATATGTCTATTTTTGAGCCAGTATCACATACTGTTTTGATTACTACAGCTTTTTTTTTTACTTTTATTTTTTTATTAAATTCAGTAGCCAACCAACATATAGTACATCATTAGTTTTTGATGTAGTGTTCAATGATTCGTTAGTTGTGTATAACACCCAGTGCTCATCACTACAGCTTTGTAATACCACTTAAAGTCTGGAATTGTGATACCTCCTCTTCGTTTGTTTCATGATTATGTTGGCTCTTTATGGTTTTTGAGGTTCCATAAAAATTTTAAGGTTATTCTAGTTCTGTGAAAAATGCTTTTGGTATTTTGATAGGGATAGCATTTAATATGTAGATTGCCTTGGATACAATAGACATTTTAACAATATTTGTTCAATCCATGAGCATGAATGTCTTTCCCTTTGTGTCATCTTCCATTTTTTCATAAATGTTTGAATTTTCTGAGTATAGGCCTTTCAATCATCCAGTGTTTTCTAACCCAAATTATACTAGACCAACTTTCTGGTATCTCAGCCTATAACTGCAAATGTGAGGGAAATATTTGGTGAGGGACAAAGAGGGGAATCCAGTATTTTGTCACCTCAGAAGTTTATGAAGGAGTGCATAGGCATGATGTTCTGAAACTGGTTATTAGGAAATACTGAACTTATTTTGAATTAGGGGCACAAGTATAACTAGCATAAAATTATACTGCAAGCTCATGGCAGAACCAAGCACTGTATTCCAGTGTAATCATCTGAGGAATTTGGATGATAATCTCATTAATTTTTCCTTCAGACTTTATACGTTAAAACAAACAAACAAAAAAACAGAAGAACAGAATTTGAACAGTACATTTTTTTCAGAAAGAGCATAAACCTGAAGGTCTTTATATATATGTTAAATATAGTAACGATCCTCCAGACTAAAACCCTGCTAATTTTTTGCAATTGGCTAAATCATGGTATAGTATTTAAATTTACCAATTTAAAATGGAGCATGACTAAATCTTTCCAATTACTTTTATTCCAATTAAACCAGAGAATATTGAATCTTTTGTTTAAAATGGCCAAGAAGGAAATCAGCACCGTAGTAATAACATGTTTGAGGAAATGGAGCAGTAAGGAAGTTATATGTGTGTTACTAACGTATTTCCATATGTTACTCTAGTATCCCATCTCCAAGCACAAGTAAAACACTGAGAATGTCTTTTGAACAATCTCTAAACATTTTGCTTTCCTCATAAAGTATTTTCATCAGAAGATGGCAGTAAAATCTCATAATCCATAATGTTTACAAGCCTTTCCAACAGTGTAATCAAATAGTTTGGAATATTTATAAAAATCTATTTTATTCTTACTTAAACTGCTAATCTGTTGAAATGCCGTTTGGATGAATAATGCAACAGCACACTGATTTTTGAAGGCAGTGGGATGAGAGACACTTTATAATTTGAACAACTCCTCAGCAAAAATAAACAATTTATTTGAGCCTTTTAATTAGTGAAAATGGATGTACAACATTCTAAAGTTTTTTTTTAATTTTCTTAGAGAAGTACTTTGAAAAATTACTACAATGTAGATTCTTTTTAAAACAAGTTCATTTGAAAATATGTAAACATTTTTGAACATGAAGTTAGGTCCAATAACTACTCAATTTATTTTTTCTGGAGAACAAGTAAAACAATACATATTTTACTTTCTGAATTAAAAATGGGAAAAATGGCATTCTGTGGAGAATGTAAACATCTTTTTGGTTTTTAAATTATTTAGTTGTTAACTTTAAATCTATTTTAATAGTACCTTTTCTAATGATATTTAATATGCTATCAATGAGCTACACTTGAGCATAAAGAAAAGCTGGCCTGATGAGATTACTGTAAGAGTGAAAGCATATAATGAAGAAATATGTGATAACCACATAATGAAAATTCCTATACCCCAAGCTATGGGATTTGAACTTCATGCTGAAAATTTTATACTCTAGAAAGCCACATTATGTTTTTAAGGTGTATATATCAGTATCTATCAGTTACCTACAAATCATATGTGATATAATAGTTATTTACAAATTTTCTATATGTATTGATTGTATATCATTATTTACATATCTATCATCACTCAGCCTTCCCTCACCCTGGTGGATCTGCTCATATGCGAAGGGTGTTTCCAGACTCCCTTTTTAGTGGTCTTCCTCTTAGAATTTGAGCATAGAGGCACTGGCAAATGACTGGGTGATGGAAGGGGGTAAGGGAGCTGATTTAGTGTCCCCAGGCTCCAGCTTCATTCTGCTTCAGCATCAACCCAGCTAGCCATGCATGTTGAAGTCGTCTCAGTGGTTTGAGAAGCTGAGAGGAAGGGCCGGGCCCTTCCGGAGTCTGTGCCTCAGCCTCAGGTGGCCTCTGCTGGCCGCCACACGTTAGCTACATGTGCCTTATGTAAAAGCATAAGAACCTCTTCTTTCTCTTACTTCTCCAGTTCTGGTAGTTTTAGCTGTTTCCTACTGTTACTAACCTGAGATTCCTTGACATAGTTTGTTGGTTCTTTCTGCATCCAACACCTGTGTGCAATTCCTTGTATTAAATTCTCTCTGTTTGAAATACCTATCATGGTTTCTGTTTCCCTGAATGGATTCCTATTACCTGATAGAATACAATTAAAACCCAGCAAGACAGTTGCAAGAAGGAAAGATTGTCCCTAGCTTGTGTTGTCTTATTTTATTGCTAATTGGTTCAGGTACATGATCTTTAAAACCGTCCAATGTGTTTTGTACCACAAGAAAAATTCCATTAGAGTGATACTATAAATAACATGCCCATATAATAGTGTTTTTTTACCTATAAGCTCACAGTTCATACTCTTAAATTCATAGTCTTGTAGAGAAATACTCTGATGTTTGAAAAAGCCATTTTATTTTATTTTTTTTATTTTTTTAAAGATTTTATTTATTTATTTGACACAGAGAGAGACAGCCAGTGAGAGAGGGAACACAAGCAGGGGGAGTGGGAGAGGAAAAAGCAGGCTCCCAGCGGAGGAGCCTGATGTGGGGCTCGATCCCAAGACTCTGGGATCATGCCCTGAGCCTAAGGCAGATGCTTAATGACACAGCCACCCAGGCGCCCCTGAGAAAGCCATTTTAAGAGAAACAGTTGTTTTCATGTTTCATGAATGTCTGAATGCATGCATGTGCATAGTCAGGGATTGACGTATCTTGAGACTTAGACTTTGTTCAATTACTTTCTGTAGGATAAAACGGAAGTTAGTGTGGTTTAGAGTTCAGACATTATAAACAATCTCTGCTTTCTGGAAAAAGAAAAAATACAGTTCTGGCCTTAGAATCCAGTTAGTCAAACAAAAATTATATGTGTGGGAAATGACAAAAACAGACTTTTGTACAAGTAAGAAGGTGACACATATGGTCTAAAGTGATTAACAGAGTGTTCCAATAGCTAAAATATCAATAGACCAGGACTTTACAAGCTACAATATTTGGAAATCATAAGGCAAATAATCTGCATTAAAGAAGCATGTCAGACAGTATAAAAAGCATTAAACCTAAGTGAAATACTTAAGAATAGGTCCCTAATCTACTTAAGAGCAACTGATAAGAGCAAGGCCAAGTCCTAGGAATAGCAAGAGCCAGACAGTTTGCCAGGCAGTTTATAAAGCTTTTGACCAAATAATTGAGGCAAAGGCAATAGAAGGCATTTCGTCCTCAGAACATACGGAAACCTGTTTCTCAAAAGGGTATACAAATTTAGGTATGATAGGATTCTGAGCCACAGAATTGCACTTCACACTAACTATAGATGTTTACATTCACCCTAAGACCTGGAAGTAGGACCTGCAGAAACAGCAGTTTGCTCCAGCTTTCAAGAGAAGGAGAGGTTAGGAAATAGGTTGGAGAAAGGGGATTTTTATTTTAAATCAAATTAAACTATAAAAAATATCCCTGGGATGGTGTAGTACATAGAAGTTCGGATGAGCCTCACTGTTATCCAACTCAGAACTTTAAATATTGTGCATTCTTTTGTGATTTATTCCTACCAAATTTTGCTTACATAAGGCCTAAATAAATCAAGCAATAACACATTAGGAGGACTAGTCTTATCTTTCTTTTGTTTGTGTTTAAATGCCAAGGCTCTATCAGCCCTTCTTTTATTTAAATAGGAAATTTATTTAATCCTAGCAATTGCCAAAATTTCATTTTCCAGAGAATTTCAAAATATTCTTCATAATGATCCATCTATGGAAAGAATGCAATTTTAGTAAATTTTCTTTTGCCTTTCTGGTAAGGAAGGACTGTCTGTTTTTTTGTTTGTTTTTTTACATAGAATCTAAAAGAATCATTTAGGATGTATAGATATTGGAATTCAAATAGCTGTAGAAAATAAGAGGTAAAATTTAATGTATTCATTTTATGTATATTGTACTTAATGTTGTCTTTAAATAATTATTCTTTTGGTGTTGTTTTGATAGGTTCTTTGTAGATTTGGGATACTAACCCTTTATCAGCTATGTCACTTGCAAATATCTTCTCCCATTCAGTAGGTTGTCTTTTAGTTTTGTTTGTCATGTCCTTTGATGTGAAGAAATTTTTACTCTGATGTAGTTCCAATAAGTATTTTTGCTTTTGTTTCCCTTGTCTCAGGAGACCTATCTAGAAAAATGTTGTTATGGCCAATGTCAGAGAAATAACCTCCTGCGCTCTTTCCTAGGATTTTTATGGTTCCAGGTCTCATATTCAGGTCTTTAATCCACTTTGAATTTATTTTAGTGTATGGTGTAAGAAAGTGGTCCAATTTCATTCTTTTGCATGTTGCTGTCCAGTTTTCTCAACACAATTTAAGATGCTTTTTCTCCTTGTGTATTTTTGCCTCTTTTATTGAAGATGAATTGACCATACAATTGTGGGTTTATTTCTGGACTTTCTGTTCTGTTCCATTGATCTATATGTCTATTTTTGAGCCAGTATCACATACTGTTTTGATTACTACAGCTTTTTTTTTTACTTTTATTTTTTTATTAAATTCAGTAGCCAACCAACATATAGTACATCATTAGTTTTTGATGTAGTGTTCAATGATTCGTTAGTTGTGTATAACACCCAGTGCTCATCACTACAGCTTTGTAATACCACTTAAAGTCTGGAATTGTGATACCTCCTCTTCGTTTGTTTCATGATTATGTTGGCTCTTTATGGTTTTTGAGGTTCCATAAAAATTTTAAGGTTATTCTAGTTCTGTGAAAAATGCTTTTGGTATTTTGATAGGGATAGCATTTAATATGTAGATTGCCTTGGATACAATAGACATTTTAACAATATTTGTTCAATCCATGAGCATGAATGTCTTTCCCTTTGTGTCATCTTCCATTTTTTCATAAATGTTTGAATTTTCTGAGTATAGGCCTTTCAATCATCCAGTGTTTTCTAACCCAAATTATACTAGACCAACTTTCTGGTATCTCAGCCTATAACTGCAAATGTGAGGGAAATATTTGGTGAGGGACAAAGAGGGGAATCCAGTATTTTGTCACCTCAGAAGTTTATGAAGGAGTGCATAGGCATGATGTTCTGAAACTGGTTATTAGGAAATACTGAACTTATTTTGAATTAGGGGCACAAGTATAACTAGCATAAAATTATACTGCAAGCTCATGGCAGAACCAAGCACTGTATTCCAGTGTAATCATCTGAGGAATTTGGATGATAATCTCATTAATTTTTCCTTCAGACTTTATACGTTAAAACAAACAAACAAAAAAACAGAAGAACAGAATTTGAACAGTACATTTTTTTCAGAAAGAGCATAAACCTGAAGGTCTTTATATATATGTTAAATATAGTAACGATCCTCCAGACTAAAACCCTGCTAATTTTTTGCAATTGGCTAAATCATGGTATAGTATTTAAATTTACCAATTTAAAATGGAGCATGACTAAATCTTTCCAATTACTTTTATTCCAATTAAACCAGAGAATATTGAATCTTTTGTTTAAAATGGCCAAGAAGGAAATCAGCACCGTAGTAATAACATGTTTGAGGAAATGGAGCAGTAAGGAAGTTATATGTGTGTTACTAACGTATTTCCATATGTTACTCTAGTATCCCATCTCCAAGCACAAGTAAAACACTGAGAATGTCTTTTGAACAATCTCTAAACATTTTGCTTTCCTCATAAAGTATTTTCATCAGAAGATGGCAGTAAAATCTCATAATCCATAATGTTTACAAGCCTTTCCAACAGTGTAATCAAATAGTTTGGAATATTTATAAAAATCTATTTTATTCTTACTTAAACTGCTAATCTGTTGAAATGCCGTTTGGATGAATAATGCAACAGCACACTGATTTTTGAAGGCAGTGGGATGAGAGACACTTTATAATTTGAACAACTCCTCAGCAAAAATAAACAATTTATTTGAGCCTTTTAATTAGTGAAAATGGATGTACAACATTCTAAAGTTTTTTTTTAATTTTCTTAGAGAAGTACTTTGAAAAATTACTACAATGTAGATTCTTTTTAAAACAAGTTCATTTGAAAATATGTAAACATTTTTGAACATGAAGTTAGGTCCAATAACTACTCAATTTATTTTTTCTGGAGAACAAGTAAAACAATACATATTTTACTTTCTGAATTAAAAATGGGAAAAATGGCATTCTGTGGAGAATGTAAACATCTTTTTGGTTTTTAAATTATTTAGTTGTTAACTTTAAATCTATTTTAATAGTACCTTTTCTAATGATATTTAATATGCTATCAATGAGCTACACTTGAGCATAAAGAAAAGCTGGCCTGATGAGATTACTGTAAGAGTGAAAGCATATAATGAAGAAATATGTGATAACCACATAATGAAAATTCCTATACCCCAAGCTATGGGATTTGAACTTCATGCTGAAAATTTTATACTCTAGAAAGCCACATTATGTTTTTAAGGTGTATATATCAGTATCTATCAGTTACCTACAAATCATATGTGATATAATAGTTATTTACAAATTTTCTATATGTATTGATTGTATATCATTATTTACATATCTATCATCACTCAGCCTTCCCTCACCCTGGTGGATCTGCTCATATGCGAAGGGTGTTTCCAGACTCCCTTTTTAGTGGTCTTCCTCTTAGAATTTGAGCATAGAGGCACTGGCAAATGACTGGGTGATGGAAGGGGGTAAGGGAGCTGATTTAGTGTCCCCAGGCTCCAGCTTCATTCTGCTTCAGCATCAACCCAGCTAGCCATGCATGTTGAAGTCGTCTCAGTGGTTTGAGAAGCTGAGAGGAAGGGCCGGGCCCTTCCGGAGTCTGTGCCTCAGCCTCAGGTGGCCTCTGCTGGCCGCCACACGTTAGCTACATGTGCCTTATGTAAAAGCATAAGAACCTCTTCTTTCTCTTACTTCTCCAGTTCTGGTAGTTTTAGCTGTTTCCTACTGTTACTAACCTGAGATTCCTTGACATAGTTTGTTGGTTCTTTCTGCATCCAACACCTGTGTGCAATTCCTTGTATTAAATTCTCTCTGTTTGAAATACCTATCATGGTTTCTGTTTCCCTGAATGGATTCCTATTACCTGATAGAATACAATTAAAACCCAGCAAGACAGTTGCAAGAAGGAAAGATTGTCCCTAGCTTGTGTTGTCTTATTTTATTGCTAATTGGTTCAGGTACATGATCTTTAAAACCGTCCAATGTGTTTTGTACCACAAGAAAAATTCCATTAGAGTGATACTATAAATAACATGCCCATATAATAGTGTTTTTTTACCTATAAGCTCACAGTTCATACTCTTAAATTCATAGTCTTGTAGAGAAATACTCTGATGTTTGAAAAAGCCATTTTATTTTATTTTTTTTATTTTTTTAAAGATTTTATTTATTTATTTGACACAGAGAGAGACAGCCAGTGAGAGAGGGAACACAAGCAGGGGGAGTGGGAGAGGAAAAAGCAGGCTCCCAGCGGAGGAGCCTGATGTGGGGCTCGATCCCAAGACTCTGGGATCATGCCCTGAGCCTAAGGCAGATGCTTAATGACACAGCCACCCAGGCGCCCCTGAGAAAGCCATTTTAAGAGAAACAGTTGTTTTCATGTTTCATGAATGTCTGAATGCATGCATGTGCATAGTCAGGGATTGACGTATCTTGAGACTTAGACTTTGTTCAATTACTTTCTGTAGGATAAAACGGAAGTTAGTGTGGTTTAGAGTTCAGACATTATAAACAATCTCTGCTTTCTGGAAAAAGAAAAAATACAGTTCTGGCCTTAGAATCCAGTTAGTCAAACAAAAATTATATGTGTGGGAAATGACAAAAACAGACTTTTGTACAAGTAAGAAGGTGACACATATGGTCTAAAGTGATTAACAGAGTGTTCCAATAGCTAAAATATCAATAGACCAGGACTTTACAAGCTACAATATTTGGAAATCATAAGGCAAATAATCTGCATTAAAGAAGCATGTCAGACAGTATAAAAAGCATTAAACCTAAGTGAAATACTTAAGAATAGGTCCCTAATCTACTTAAGAGCAACTGATAAGAGCAAGGCCAAGTCCTAGGAATAGCAAGAGCCAGACAGTTTGCCAGGCAGTTTATAAAGCTTTTGACCAAATAATTGAGGCAAAGGCAATAGAAGGCATTTCGTCCTCAGAACATACGGAAACCTGTTTCTCAAAAGGGTATACAAATTTAGGTATGATAGGATTCTGAGCCACAGAATTGCACTTCACACTAACTATAGATGTTTACATTCACCCTAAGACCTGGAAGTAGGACCTGCAGAAACAGCAGTTTGCTCCAGCTTTCAAGAGAAGGAGAGGTTAGGAAATAGGTTGGAGAAAGGGGATTTTTATTTTAAATCAAATTAAACTATAAAAAATATCCCTGGGATGGTGTAGTACATAGAAGTTCGGATGAGCCTCACTGTTATCCAACTCAGAACTTTAAATATTGTGCATTCTTTTGTGATTTATTCCTACCAAATTTTGCTTACATAAGGCCTAAATAAATCAAGCAATAACACATTAGGAGGACTAGTCTTATCTTTCTTTTGTTTGTGTTTAAATGCCAAGGCTCTATCAGCCCTTCTTTTATTTAAATAGGAAATTTATTTAATCCTAGCAATTGCCAAAATTTCATTTTCCAGAGAATTTCAAAATATTCTTCATAATGATCCATCTATGGAAAGAATGCAATTTTAGTAAATTTTCTTTTGCCTTTCTGGTAAGGAAGGACTGTCTGTTTTTTTGTTTGTTTTTTTACATAGAATCTAAAAGAATCATTTAGGATGTATAGATATTGGAATTCAAATAGCTGTAGAAAATAAGAGGTAAAATTTAATGTATTCATTTTATGTATATTGTACTTAATGTTGTCTTTAAATAGATTATTCTTGCTATGTTAAAAGTTAAATCTCAAAGAGAATAAGTGATATTTAAGAGATATGATTGCTTTGTTTTTTGAATTAAAAAACATTTCATTTAAAATGACTTAAGTGTCATCTCACGTGTGGTCACAGTAACATATTTCAAATCCCACACATTGAGGGTAATGTCCAAAAATTGTAACTAAGTCTTCATCTGATATACACAATAGCTTGAGATAAAGTAAGCAATTAGTAAAATGGCAACAGATTATTGAAATTTCAAAAACGTGTCTTTTTATATAGCATTTAAAAAATTTGCTAATGTTTATGGGCCAATAAACCTTGTTTCTAAGGTAACTTCCTCCAGGAAAAAAATAAATAAACACATGAGTTAAAATAAGACATTTTAAACTAAGCAGCCCCTGCTGATTTACTGATTCCATGATTCCATAAATATTTCCAAAACTGTTTTCAGTTCTAACAGTTGGGTCCCTTAACATCAATTTCCTGCTCATGAAGAATATTCCCTTGGTGTATAGGCTGTATCTCAGTGCACACCTCAGGAGCTGTCCAGCAGGAATGTTGCCTTACTTGTAGAGCGACGGTGGGCAAAGTGGGCTGAGTGATGTCGAAGTTCCCGTAGATGTAGATTCAAGCCCTCTGACTTTCTCTTCCATCCTGGGGCTGGGCACAGTTATTAGATGGAAACTCTCTACCCTGCCCTATTGGATTAGTGCCAGGGTTTCTTGGAACTCAAGTTTGCTTTAGTGTCATTTTTTTGTTTTGCTGGAATAAATTCTTTTTTTAAAAAAATACTGTCTTTCAGAAACTGCCTCTGTTAAATAAACTTTTGAGTCTAGCTTCTCTGAAATTTTCTTGATTAGTTTGACTGTGTTTAAAGTTCTGTGTTCAGAATTATTTTTCCAGGGGCACCTGGGTGGCTCAGTCGGTTAAACGGCAGCCTTCAGTTCAGGTTCTTATCTTGGTGTCCTGGGATCAAGCCCCTGCCTCAGTCTCCCTGCTCAGCAGAATCTGCTTCTCCCTCTACCCCCCCCAACTAATGTGCTCTCTTGTGCTCTCTCTCAAATAAATAAAATCTTAAAGAATTATTTTTTTATGTAACTTTAAAGCCTTCAATTTTCTTTTAGCATTCTGTATTTTTAGAGATAAATTTGGTTAACATCCTTTTGAGGGTGAAGTTCGTTTGTCTTACATCACCTACTGAGATCATAAACTTGTACCCCTTTGTTTTAATTCTTTCAACAAGGGTGCTCAAGCTTGAGAGCATCTATGTATATCTCTGTATGACTTTAAGACTATTAATAAGAATTCAAAACATTTTACCCCCTTTCCTAACTTATTTTTATTTTGGTTTCAATAATCCTAGTTGTTTCTTTTGGTTCCTTATTTTTGTGTTGTGTGTGTGTTTCAAATATCTAGAGATTTTTGCTGCTTTTATTTTTAACAAAGTAGGTATCTGGTATGAGTATTTTCTGCTGTTATATAAATAGTTGTATTTTTAAAATATTCCTTACTCCTAAGTGGAAAGTTATATGCTATGCTGCAGTTGTAGTTGAGGTGCTTTCACTGGCTGTGACCCTCTCCACACCACACACACACACACACACACACACACACTCTCTCTCTCTCTCTCTCTCTCAAACACAGCTCCTGTTTTTCCTGCTCTGCTGTATTTTCTCAATATGACCTATCCATATATGCAATATAAACTATCCATTTGTGTGTTTATTGGCTTACCCTCCCACCCTTGTCCACCATGTACACTTCACGGTTTATGGGATTTGTGCCTGTTTGATTAATTTCTGTATCCCCATTATCTAGAAGACTTCCCAAACCAAATAGTCCTAGAGTGAATTAATGAATGACCAGTAATCAAGCATCCTCTTTCCCTGTGCAGCAACATGCAGAGGAACCCTGTTGAAGTATCAATACCCAAAAGATGTCCCTGATCTCTTCAGGCATTTTTTTTTTTTTTTTTTGCAACTGTGAAGGCCAAACAGAGCAAGTGATTTTGCCTAAAAGTAAATTCCATGCATGGATGGACAGGGCTGTCAAGTGGTAGAGCTAATCAACAGACATTCCCTAGAGAAAAATTGCTGCAGGTTCCTGTCCTCACTGATACCTGATTTGTAGCCTCTGAGGTCTCTGGAGAAAGACTGGCTTCCACCTCTGTTTTAAGCCCCTTCTGAGACTATGGCTTCTGTTTGTTGTTGTCACTGGAAACTCACCATCCTATTTTGTTGTTGACTTTTCTCATTCCCCCTGTTGGTTTTCTTTGTCCTTCTTCTCTTTGTGGATCTTTACAGGGTAGAGGAGACCAATCCATATGCTCTGTCTACAGTTTGACTTGGAAGTCCAGTGCTTGTTGGTTGGTTGGTTAGATTTTAGCCCTTCAAGGTAGCCTAATGGAGAAAATGTTACAAGTATGACTTATTTAGTAAGCTAATACAGTGTGAGAGGAATAAAGAACTCTAACTAAATCACCAAATTCAGAATATACCTGGTAAGATGTTCTTTTTCATAAATTAGCTGCCTACAGGATTTTACTAGTGATATATAGATAGGTGTATAGCCGTCCTCTATCCAAATGGACTTGCAGATCTAAGGAGCTTTATATTAAGGCAGATTGACATCCCAGTCTGGGAATAGTTTGGGAGAGAGACTAATTCACAAATATTGGCCTATTTTTATAGATATTTGAGGTATTTTGCGATATTTGAGAATCACATTCAATTACAAAATATTTTTATTATCAAGCTTTCTAAGTAAAAGAGATTTAGAGAAAGAAAATTATATTCTAAGAGAACCACATATTTTGTTTTCTTCATATGCCTTATTTAACAACAAGAAGACAAGATGTAGTCCTAATTTCTTTCAGACACCACTCAGAGTGAGAGCATAAGAAAAATCATTCAAGTCATAAAAAATTCATTTATGCTGGCCTGTCTTTTTTAATATAGAGGCTTCTAAAAGAATTCTGTTTCTCTCAAGCACACCCTGATTCCTTTCTTTTGCTATACCAACAAAGAAGTTGAAAGGTGACAGTGTCTCCTGTTGACAAGTGTCTTGCTGTCTCATATTTATTATTTTCTTTATTTGAAGGAGTTTGTGTTTTCAATCTATCACTCAGGAGGAGGCAAGAGTGGTCTAGAGAGTGATTTCAAATGAATCTCTGAGCTTCCTGATCTATATTATGAGAAAACACTTGAATCACTCCTAATAATGATAAAAAGTAGAGGTCATTTATTGCAATTACAATATGCTAATGATAATAATTTCATTATCCTAATAAACATGTTAGTGTTTATTACACCCCATAGATGAAGAAACTAACATTTTTGAGGAGTTAAGTAATTTTTCAAATGTCACCTTATAAGTGGACAATCTGGAATTTGAACACTGCTGGGTGTGAGTCCAAAGTAATTGCCCTACATCACTGTATCTTCAGTGTCCTGGTAGGAGAAATATTAACCATCTCAATGTATGAGAAGTTATGTTATCTTTCAATGTATAAGAGAACCACTGAGAGAACACATGTATGGGGGAGAAGTTAATCCTTTCAAATGTCTCCCGATAGACACCCTAGAAGTGATATTGACAGAATTGTTAAACAATTATCTTTTCAAATGCTGCCATTATAAGTATTGTTATAAGCTATGATGTTTCCCATATCTTAAGAGAAAAAAAAATCTGTTAATTTTTGACTTCCTAATCAATTTTGCTGATTATTCCTTTAAAGCTCTAGACGAGATTCCTTTAATTAAAATTGAGGACTAGGTATTTTACATTCAGACCTTTCCATAATGATTAATAAGTGCCACATATAATATTTGCATGCTCATCAGTTAACAGTACTTTCATTATTAAAGTGTATTTGTGACATATTTGGGTTGGAGTCCCAAATTTAGTTCTAGAAAGTTTCTTGCTAATTCTAACATTATGCATTTTTATTTTTTATGAAAAATAAAAAGATAACTTATGAATTTTCCTTTTTTTCAATTATCATAGTGACAGGCACTGGAAAATACCATTCCATTGATATCTGAGCTCCCTTTTCCTCCACCTCTTTTCCTTGAATCCTTAGTTGGTTTTCTTAATGTTCAGTGAAAAAACTAAGCCATGGCCTATTCCTTCAAAACCATGTATTGTAGGAAAACAACATAGACTAGGAATTGGGAGGATGGGCTTTAAAATCAGACACTGCCACATTTTAATGGGGTATAAAATGGTAATTAAAAAATCCATGTCACAGGATTGCTTTGAAGACTAAAAGAGGTAAAAATGTTGGGCATAGCATTTAGGAGACATTAAATGAATGGTAGTTTTCTTGCTTAAGTGTGCTTAGTTAGCAAGTAGTCATTAGAAAAGGATTATATGTTTATCAAACAGCAAACAAAAGCAACAAAAAAGGGCAAAAGATTTTCCCATCAATCATGAACTGTGCTGCAACATGTGGAATGCTTCATTTTATGTAAATAATATTCACCTCAGAGCCTTCAGAATTATGACAGCGACTCAAAGTTAGAGTCACTCTAACTTTGAAATTAATTGCAGTTCACGCCATCAGCACATTAACACCATGAGCTCATTGGATTTAAAGTTATTTTCTAAGTTTATATTCTGGCCCTGCTTTCTCAACTTCCTATTCACACCTTGCTCCCTTCTAATCTAATTTCTGCCCACACATACCATTGAAATTTTAACTCCAAGTTGACTACCAACCTCATAGTCTCAAAGTCCAAGGAATATTTTTCATTTCTTATGTTATTTAATCTCTCAACATTGGGATAGGCAATCCATCATAGGCCTTGGTATGGAGTGAATGTGTCCTTTCAAAATGTATGTTTTAGACCTAATGCCCAGTGTGATGGTATTCGGAGATGGGGCCTTTAGGAGGTAGTTTAGATAAGGTCCTGAGAAACAGGGTCCACATAATAAGATTAGTGCCTTTATAAGCAAGGACACTGGAGAGCTTATTCTCTTTGTCTCCATCTCTGTGTGTCTCCTTCTCTTTCACTTTTCCTCTCCCGTCTCCCAACCCTATCCTCCCAGGCAGTTGTCTGCAATTCAGGAAGAGAGGCCTCACCAAACCCACCATGCTGGCACCCTGATCTCAGACTTTGATCCTCTGAAACTCTGCGAAGATTAATTTCCGTGTTTAAGCCACTTAGTCTATGGCATTTTATTATGACCTTGAGTGACTCTGCATGCCCTTGACAACTGTACAAGCTCTGACCACTCTAGACTCTTTTTCCTTCATTAGTATGTGTTTGCAGCAAGCAATCTTGAGGGAAGAGATCGTTTTCCCTCTGGGACAAAGAGAAGACTACTTATCATTTGCTGTACACTAGCATGTTCCCCAAACTTCATGTCCCACAGCTGCAGTGCAAAGCTTCTGCAAGTGCAGCATCCTTCTGGACCCGTTGGCATCATCACTATGGGACTTGAGGTCAAAGGGAACTGATGTACATACTGATGCCAAGAGCATGATAGATGGCCTAGCAGCACACTAGTACCATCTCTCAATCTCTTTATCATGGACTTAGCTACCTGTCATGAGAGAGTGTCCACATGGTGATATATTTGCTACTCTGAAACTTGACATTCTACTCCCCTTTGTTGAACACACCCAGAATGTAGGCCCACCTTCGTTCTCTCGGTAACTCCTGAAATAAAGTCAGCAGGTATAGCAGCTACTTTGTTGTCTGATAAGTTTCTTCCTTTAGCCGGCACTTCCCCAGGGAATCTGCAGATAAACTAGTACTGTTAAATGAATTTAGTCAGGTCATAGGATACAAGGTTAATATACAGAAACCAGTCATCATCTAGTCTACAGCATAAGTCAACTGTTTCTACAGAGGACTAGGTAGTCTGTACTTCAAGTGTAGCCGGGCACATGTGTGTGTCCATACTCAGCTCTATGGTTGTAACATGAAAGTAGCCATGGACAATGTGCAAATGAATGAATGTGGCTGTGCTCTATGAAACTTCCTTACAAAAACAGGCTGTGGAGCAGACTCAACCCATGGGCTGTAGTTTGGCAACCCCCTTGTATACCATGAACATTGATAGAAGACTTGGTATTGTATCTGATTTACCTAGGTATCTTTTAATTTCTTTTATCTATGTTCTTTATTTTTCCAACACAGAGATATTCCACATCTTTTGGTATTTTTATTCCTAAGAACTCAATGGTTTCTGATACTATTATAAACAGAATTATTTTTCTTAATTAATTTTCTAAGTGTTTATATAGAAATATTGATTTCTGTATATTAACCTTGTACCTGCAAACTAAGTTCTTACTAGTTCAAGTATTTTTTTAAATCCCTAAGGATTTTCTATGTACATAATTATGCAATCTGCAAATATAAAGTTTTATACTTTTTAATCTGATTTCTATGACTTTCTTCCTCTTCCTTTATTGTAACATCTAGAGCTTCTAATGCAACATTGATGAAAAATTCAGAGTGCATATTTTTACTCTTTTATTTTAATAGTGGGGAAAGTTACCAATATTTAACCCTTAAGTATAATGTTAGCTGTAGAATTCTAGTTGATGACTTTTATCAGATTAAAGAAGTCCTCATCTGTTTTTAGGTTGTGCAAATATTTACCTGAATTGTTGCTTACTTTTGTCAAATGATTTTTCTATGCCTAGAAATTATCATAAGTTTTTTCTTCTTTATTCTGTAATATGGTAAAATGCATTCATTGGTTTTTGAATGTTAGCTTTCTATCCCTTCTATAAATCCAAAATGGTTAAAGTACACTATCTTCTCTATAAGTTGCTGGTTTTACCCTAATAGTTCCTTGAGGATGTTCATGTCTATGTTCATGAGGAATATTGATCTGGGAATCTACTTTTTGCAATGTCACTGTATGATTTTGATATTGAGGTAATACTGGACTCATAAAATGGTTAAGGATTGTTCTTACATCTTCTGTTTTCTTTAAGAATTACTATAGATATATACCCACAGTGGGATTACTGGATCATATGGTAATTCTTTTTTTTTTTTCTTTGAGGAGCCACTGTACTGTTTTCCAGAGTGGCTGTATTATTATACTTGCCATCAACAGTGTACAAGCATTCAAATTTCTTCGTATGCTCTCCAACACTTTTTTTTTTTTTGTAATAGCCATCCTAACAAGTATGAGGTAATATCTTTTTGTGCTTCTGACTTGAATTTCTCTGATGATTAGTGATATTGAACATCTTTTTATATACTCATTGCCATTTTATATTCATGTCATTTTGGAGAAATGTCTATTCAAGTCTTCTGCCCCATGTTCATTGTGGTATTATTCACAATAGCAAAGATCTAGAAGCCATACTGTGTGATTCCACTTACATGAGGTACTAAAATTGTCAAACTCAGAGAGACAGAAAATAGACGGTAGCTGCCAAGGGCTGGCTGTGTGGGGAGAGGGAAACAGGGAGTTGCTGTTCAAAGGGTGAAAAGTTTCAGTTACACAAGATGAGTAAGTTCTAGAGATCTGTATAATATCTATAGTTGATAATACTATATTGTGCACTTAAAAAATTCAGAAATAGGTGTCACAGGAAAAAGAACTAGCAGGTGAGGTAATGGATTGTAAGTTCTATTTTGAACATTTCTAGTTTGAATATTTAAGATAGTTCTGTATTTGGAATGTGGTTAAATAGCCTTGATTACTTGGCTAATTCAGTTATTTAGGGGATGGATAAGGTATGATTCAATTATCACTAGAAAATCAGCATGGAGCTGGAAACTTGTTTCTCTCCATCTTTGAGAGGTAGGAATGTAATCATCGAGCACTGGTATCATACTGCGGTGGTCCCCTGGGGTATGTGGTTCTAGTTTGCCAAAGCTGCTCGTTTGCTATAACAAGTATTCCTGTTTAGCTACATTCAGGAGAGAAGGTGGATTTAAAAGGGTAGTTGTATTGGGTCTCCGTCTCCAATTTCCTCATCATCCTTTCTCTGAATGCACTGCTGAGCGATCAACTGAAGACATGTGGGCATAACACCTCAGATGCTAGGTGAAAGATTCTACAGTGAAGTTATAACAATATCATGTATATATTTTTTGAAAATATTGCCCAAGAAAGTCACTTACCAGAAACAAACTGTTTCTTCAGTAAAAGCTGCAGTGATTACTTTCTGAAATTTGTGTCACTTAACCTAATAATGTAACACCTTAAATGCATGGAGTCAGCTGTGGACTCCAATCTGAACAATGTATATTTTTGAAACGTTATTGGAAAGAAAATTAAATCCTCTTTTGCCTTAGTTTCTGCCGTTCTAATTTTGACCTCTGATGGCTACATAACTCATTAGTGGAGTTAATGAGTAACTAGAAGTCTTTATATAATTTTTAAAAAGAGAGAAATCAATTAGCCTTTGCTAATTTAAAAGTTTTTTCCAACTACACACATACATACACATACATGCATGTGTGTAATTTTTTGAAAGTATTTTGATCATTCTTTTAGTTCTTATTTTGCCACTTGAAATGGCTTTGGTTTTCTTTTGGATGTACTATTGAGACTTAAACTTCTTTCTTCAGCAGCGAATACCTATAAGAAACCAGTGTGCCCCAGAATCATTTCCATTAACTGGGCCTCCAAATGAAGTGCTGTACGTCAATTCCTTCAGGCTTGAGATACACTGCAGGGTTCTTTCTCCTGGTAAATGAAGCATGTTTTTTGGAGCACTGTGCATATCAGTGAATAGGAGTCTAGGGAAAAGTAAAGTGTTGATAGTCTTAATATCTAGTCTAGAAAGAAGAATTGAACCAGATATAAGCTTCAGCAGATAGAAACATACTCAAGATATATTTTAAAAAGATGAGAGGACTTCCGTGAGTCAGCATGTCAAACAGTACAACTAACTGAGATGGGGTCAGGTGATCTCACTTTGGAGTCTAGCTCATTGGCCAAAGGCTATTTATTTTTAGTTTTCCTAGCACAATTAACACATGCTTTTTAAAAATCACTGGAGAGACAACCAAAGCAGAGGAGAGTGGATATTCGTTTTAATTTTTCCTCAAACTCCTTCCGGTATTAATGTATGCAAATGTACTTAAAGGTTTCATTTTGTCTTTAGAACATGGACTAGAAAAGTAAACAGTGCTTTTTACTTAAAACACTTCAGTGCTTCTGTGCTGAGTGTTACTAATAGCTTTGTTCTAGTAGAATTCTCTAGGTGCTCCTCTTTCCCTTTGTAATCTGCCTGTCATTAATTGAAGCAGATAGTCTTATGATTTGGATTCAGAAGTATATGAGGTATGAAAATATATTTGTATATATCTTCTAATGAGACTGATTTTGTAGCAAACACAACAGGCCCATGCATCTCAGTATGTGTTTATCTTCAGAATAGTCACTTTAGATGAACTATACAATGTTTAGCCATTCTATTGTTCTTGTTTGAATTATCTTTCTGGAGCCTCCTTTGGACATGGCTTTGGAACTTGTGGAATATTCTTTAAAACACCTGTATATAGCACATTTTTAAAATTTTAAAGTAGATTTATCTTTAGTCAAAAAACTTTCCAAGTGGGACCTAATCCATAGTGTATATAAATATTTGGGTATTACTGTTCTGCACTTGTTTTTTAATCCTCTTTGTTGGCATGAGAGTGAGAGGTTGGGGGGGGCAACTAATGCAGGAGCTTCCTCCACTCAAGTTGACACTGGGGGGCTACCAGAAAATGAAATTCACTAGCTCCCTAGGTTATATTGTGTTGTTCCATTCCATGGAGGGATTTTTACAGAAAGGAGAGATGTCATTTACCACTGCTTTTCACCACTATGTGAGCTGGAGAAGAATGTTTAAGAGGGTCCTGGGCTCTCCTGCTTATGAACACATTTTATTTACCATTAAAAAACATCCTTATGTGCTCTCAGGCATTTTTAATTCCCCGCACAATGCTACTAAACTCCATTCTGTTTCCTTCCACTTTCTTGTGTTTGAAAGTATGTCAGAACTGTGCCTTCCTCTTTTCATGCCTGAATTTCTATGTGTTTTCCTGATCAAAACTTTATTCTTGCTACCTGAATTATGGCCAATTAATTATATGAGTTTTAAATTCTTTTTACACAAATTCCAAAACTTATATAACCACACAGTTAACAAAATTCTCTTTAAAGAGACTATGGACTCTGGGAAACAAACTGAGGGCTTCAGAGGGGAGAGGGGTGGGGGATCGGGATAGGCCGGTGATGGGTATTAAGGAGGGCACATATTGCATGGTGCACAGGGTGTTATACGCAAGTAATGAATCATGGAACTTTACATCAAAAACTTGGGTGTACTGCATGGTGACTAACATAATAAAAAATTATTATTAAAAATGTAAAAAATGCATTTTAAATATTTATTAGTTAATTACTCTGACTCTGTTACAATATATTCTCTTCCCGGAACAATGCATCCCATTATCTTGCTGGCTGCAAGATTAATTATAATAATAAAATAATGGAAATTGATGGTTGTAAAATTAGCACCTATCATACCTCAGGAATTGAATGATAATATGCAATTGCTTGCATACAATTTGACAGTTGAAAATGTTTTCTTCCCTTATTATCAGAGTTTACATAAGAAAACATATAAACCAGAATAATTCTTTATTACCATTTATAAGCTGGCTTAACAGAGGCCTACACCCTTTCAGATGTCAGACATATGCCAGCAAGTTCTCCAACATCTTCTCAGGACATACATCGCTTCAAACTTGGTGTCGCCTGAGAAAACACTACAGAATCTCTCAAGATCCTCTGACTTTGAGCATTCTGTCCCTTTATCCACACTGTAGTAATACAAGTTCAAGGTCCTGGTGTTTTTGCAACTCCCATTCCAAACTTGTTTTAATATACTTCTCTTTTTCATCAATATCAGTTTTTTAAAAAATTTAATTTATACTTACATAGGTTACTGAATTGATATGGAGATATGAAGAAAAGAGATGCTATTCTGTACCACATGAGATCAATCAATACCTGTTTTCCCTTATTTTGACGACACCCCACTAAAACTTATCTAAGATTATTAATCAATATATTTTTGGAGCACCATAATTAATACTGTGGTTTAGTAAAATGCATTACGTCTCCATTCCAGTTCACAATCACTCTAATATTCCTTTAACAATAATATCAATAAGATATAGAGAATAGGGGCAGTGATTTACAAATGTTAGCTGAAACTATATAAAGTATAGAAGATATTCAAATAATACTTACCAATCATGTTTGATCTAACTGAATGGTCTAGGTTAGGTGCCAGCAAACTTTCTCTATATAGGTCCAGAGAGTAAAATATGTGGCTTTGCAAGCCATCTGGTCTCTGTCATGACGATTGAACTCTGCTTTATTAATGCAAAGGCAGTCACAGACAATATACCAATGAATGAACTTGGCTGTGCTTCAATATATCTTTATCGATAAGAAGGTGGGCCAGATTTGGCCCATGGTCATATTTGCCCACTCCTGGTCTAGATGGATAACGTCAAATATAAATGTTTTGTCTAAAGTTAAAGTGATAAATGTATCTAATTAAGTTTAGATATGGTCATTTGCCCAATCATTACTCTTTCCTCGTGTCCAATAAAACAATTTTACAACATATTAGAATTCTTATGCTATACAACAATACGGCTTTCATTTGATAAATTTCCCCCTGAACATTGTTTACTTTTACTGATCAAGAATGATGATAATATATTTTAAATACATGGCCTGTTTGAAGGATATGCCATGTTATTTAGAATCTATCATTTAGTGCTCTAGGCTTCTGAAGTTTTATTGAAACATCGTTACTATTTGATGCTTTTGAACTTATAATTAGTATCATGTTATAAGATCTTCACTCAAACTTCAAAGGCAACATTGAAGAGAACAAAAGTAAACAGGGTAATATACCTCATTATAGTCTTTATTATAATCAAATCCCTATGCTTTACAAATTTAGGGGTTGAAATGATTTAAAAAAAAACAATTTAAAAGCAAACAAACAAGCAAAATGTTACTTGCTGTTTTCAGCAATTTGTTCATTCATTTGTCCAATTATTTATTATATATATTTGCCAACTACAGAAATAAAGAGTTATCACTACCATTTTACCTCAGAAGTTAGTTGACTTGAAGAACTTTAGAGTACTTAGAAGAGCCAAAGAAAAAGGGATATCTGTTCTTGTTTATACTTTTGACAAGACAGGGGATGATATATTAAAGAACCTCTGTGAATAAGGTTTTTCTCAATTATAATGTATCTACTTCTCTTTCCCTTTAAAAAAAAGGTTTCTCTGGGGCCTATAACAAAGTCTGTTCCCTTCCTTAAAGTAAAATCACAAATGAAAATGTGCATGAAAAAAAAGTACAATATTTTGAATTGTATTTCTTTGCTCTGTGCCTGTAGAGAATTCAATACATACATACATATGTATACTGATATATTTAAATATAACTTCTAAATATAATTTCTTAGGTTAGAATGTAGATTTTTAATATCTAAGCATTTGAGTGTTCGTAATAGGACCAATGTGTTCTAGATTTCTTTTCCTGTTAATAGGACTTGTTGACATCCCTAGTAAAATGCTGATGACAGACACTGTAAGAATGGTACTCTGCCTTTTATTTAACAGGTAGTGGTGCCGAGTAAATTTTCTTCTTGGAATGCATATACCACATTTTAAACACAATTAAAAAAAAAACTCAATGCACAGTTCCTCACCTCACAAAAGAATGGAAACCTATCATAGAAATGATACAATAATATATCTTGAAAGATCAGTAAACCAATCAAGCACTATATAGAAAACAATACTTATGTTCTAAATAACAAAACTAAAGTTTGCTCTAGGATCTATAACCTAAGAACAAATACAGGTAATACATGCTCTTAATTCATTGGGGAGGGAAAAAATGTCTCCTGTCTTTTAAATTCTAGAGCCTATGTTTATGATCCTAACATATTTTCTACCTTTTTCCCTTCCTTCCCTATTTTAATCATGCTGTCTTCTCTCCATTGGTGAAGGAGAGATTTATACCTTAGAGTTAAGGGCATGGTCAAACACAGGACACCTGACATGGAGCAGAGGAGATACAGAGCAGTTTATTAGTCATGTAACTCATAGCCTGGGGAAAGAGAACACCATTCCATGCAGCACTGCACAGGGAACATAGTGAACCTAGTGAAAAATTGAGGGCATGATTTTGTAATATTAAGAGGGTGAGGTGTCCCCTAGTTCCCACGACAGGAAATGATTGGCTTGTTTGAATAATTCTGTGGTTTAATTCTGAACGTACTACTCTGGAACAAGAAGGAACTGTGTCTGGTTCTCTTTATAAAGAGGGTTGTTTGACGAAGAGACCTCATCCATGAGAGCAAACTGGCAAGGAGAAATTTGATTTAGGCCATTTGAGGCTCTTCAATCCCACTGATAGCAACATACCACATATTATTAACCTTTAATCTTAGGCCTTGCATCTCAGTTGCTTTCTTGATGCCTTGCCATTAGTTTAAATCTTGGTGATAACTGAGACTTTAGGGTGTCAGAAAGATTCCTCCTTAGATAGCAAGCTAGGCACTAGACCGGAAGAGTAAGTGCACATGGCGATGTTGTCACTGAAATGAGTTTTAGAGGGCTTTTGTGACCAGTATAGGCAATTGAGGGAGCTGTAGGCCATTGTTGTGGGCAGTGTGTATACCCAGGGGGCATGGATTTAGACTAACTAATGCCTGTTGCAACAATGACACCTAGCAGTTTTTCCATTTCCCACCTTGCAACTTAAATAGGAGTTCTCTAAGGAACCCATTTATGCCTGTTAGTTAAACCAGCTGCCTGGGGCCTATGGGGAAGATGGAAGTTCCATTGACTTCCTTTTTCAAGGGCCCAGAATTGTGCATTGTGAGAAATGAAATGTGTGTCTTGGTCATTATCAGGAACTCCAGCAAGAATAAGGAGTGTCCTGGTGAGGCCTTATATGGTGGCCTTCATATGTATAATGTCATTCTTGTGATGCCAGAGACAGGTGGATGCAGTTAAGATCTTGACAGCAAAGATTGTGTGCAGTGGAAAGGCTGCTTAGGTTGCCTTGAAAAGGCATATTGTTTCTGTTCAGAAGAGGAGGCAAGTTAAAGCTGAGAGACCGTTGAAATAGGCACTGGATAAAACATCTTAGCCTAATCTATAGATAGCAAAATATTTGGTGATTGAATATCAGAATCAGTAATTTCAATAATTCTGGAGATTAGATAATGGAGGTCTTACTGGGTGAGATCACACATGAAGCTTGTGGTAATCTGCTGTGAAGTGCCATTCAGTCTTCTTATGTTTAAGAACAGGCCAAATTGAGGTGTTAAATGGAGACACCCCTCCACTCACTAAGTCTTAGATAATAAATTTCAATTCTTGAAGTCCCTGTTTTACTCTTCACTAGCTCATGTTAAATATTTTAACTGTGTGACCCTTGGGATGCCACGGCTGAACTGCAGGTTCCCCTTCCTGCTCCGCTCACTTAGATAAGGTCCCCCAGCCAAACAGCCCTCCTTTTCAAGGGCACAGAGAGCAGGTCTTATCTTGAGTAGTGGGTTTCAGTTCCCTGCGATCCTGGGGAATTATTCACGTAAACCAATCTCATCCTCCTGGGGACCTAGGGGGCACCTCACCATTTGATGCTCCGAACCCTGCCTCCGCGGTCCCTGGTGGTTCTGTTCCCAAATGCAACCCTGTGTCACCCTACGAGGTGCAGTGTCCTCCTTCCCCAGACTACGGATGTGTGGAAAGCTGTCATTCTCATCTGTCCTGTGCTGAGTGGCACATGCTTGGCCATCTTCCGTCTCTGTGGAATGAATAGAAGACAATTAAATTTGTGTAAAATTAGAAGGAAGAAGATAAGCAGTAACTATTTCAGGGCAGTGCCAGTGTTTCTGAATTCTAGACCAGGTGCATGGGCAGCTCTGGGGAAAGGGCACCAGCTCATGCTGAGGGTCATACCTATCATTGAGACGCCTTGGTTAGTGGCAGGATAGAGCTCCAATTTGTCAGGCTATGCTTCAGTCTGCCCTCATGAATTCAATTTGTCCTCGTAACTTCTTTGCTGTTTCCATTTTTTTTTTTCTCTCTTCTGCAGTTCACCCCCATCTTTATTCCTGACTACAAGCCCTCTGACATCAGGCCTCCACAGTAGAATCAAAAAGTCTTACATGAACTGTTTAACCAGCTCCCGCAATTGAGGAAGAGTTATTGGCAATAATAAATCCTTAGTCCATATTGCTTATCCGGTCCCGCTTCTCTAATCAAGCCCGGGATGATTCAGATGTAGTCCTGGGATGAGCATACACATTCTTTATGTTCACTTTTAGTAGCTAAGTTCACGCATTGAAGTACCAATTCAATTTTTTTGCCCATTTTTTTAATGAGCTAAATGTCCTCTGTTGATTGGTAGATATTTTTTGTACTGAATAAGAGTTTTTTGTTATATATTGTAAATAATTTCAGTCAGTAGTTTGTCTTTCACATTCACATACTGAGTGTTATTAAGAGATATTTAACTTTAATATATCCCAAATTTTTATTTAGGTTTAATGATGTCTGTGCTTTAAGAGATCTTTCTCTATACCAAGTTTTTAAAAATATTATCCTTTATCATTTTTAAGCAATCTTAGTTTTTTCCTTCATATTTCATTCTGAGGTCCACTTTGAACTATCCATTGTGTGTAGACATGAGGCAGGGGTGGGAAGGTTTCATCAGTTGCGGGTGGATGTCCAATTTATCTAGTACTAGTTATTAAAAAGATGGCTCTTTCCCTACCACTTAGCAAGGGCCCTTTTGTTATAATCCAAGTACCAGTATATTCCTATCTTGTGGCTTATCTGTTCTATTTTTTCTACTCTTGTAATACCATCTCATATAATTACTGCTGCTATCTCTATTATTATTGATATATAGTGTTTCAAATGTCAGTCTGTTCAAATATTTTCTTATTTCCTCTGATATTTTTCTTTGACTCATAGGTTTATAAGTTTATTTCCAAACATATGGGTATTTTCCAGTTATCTTTTTGTTCATGAATTCTAGCTTTTTCCCACTGATGACAGAGAGCATGTCCTGTATAAATTCAGTCTCCTGACATTTGTTACATCTTGATTTATACCCTGACAAAGCTAATTTTTTAAACATTGAGTGTGATCTTGACATGACTCTGTATTTTGGAGTTTGGATTTGTAATCTCAGTTAAACCAGGATATAATCACCTTGTTCAATATCTTCAATAATATTGTTAATACTTTGTTTGCCTTTCTATTAGATTTTGACAGGTATGTTAAATAGCCTCATATGATTACAGATTTATCTATTTTTTATTTCTGTCAGTTTCTGCTTTATACCTGAACCCATGTTATTCCTTTCACACAAATTGAGAATTTTTATCTTTTTGATAAATTTAACCATTTTATTATCTAGTGTCTTATTTCTTTAATGCTTTTGCTGTAAGACTTACTTTAATTGATGTTAATAAATGTATACTAGCTTCCCTTGATTAGTTGTTTGCATAGTAAATCTTTTTCCCCATTCTCTTAATTTTATCACGTTTTTATATTTCTTCTTAAAAGCTGAGTTTTGCTAAAATTTAACCCCGTATGATCATCTTTACTCTTGTAAATGAAGCATGTAAATGATCACTTTATAATACTTACTGGTTATTTGGAGTTTGTGGCTTTCTTGTAGACTGGAGGATTCATTATTGTGTTCTAGAGATTTTTTAATGAATCCTTTTTTGTAGTAATTGACGGCTGAAGTAATGTCTACTTTCTCCAGAGACAATATACTCTTACTCTTAGTTCAGGGCAAGAGCAAGATTGGAAGCATTAATAATTCTGATGGGTCATCTGCATCCAGTTTCAGTGTTTGTGATACCTTAAGGATAGATTTGGGTTTCTGAAATGTCAAGGATCTATTTCCAACTCACATTTTCCTTCATCTTGAACTGCCAACTTAAAACCAGTGGTTTTTACTGGACTCAATCTGCCTTCTCAGCTTCTTGGCACATTCTAACTCCATTTGTTAAACCACTAACGCAAAAGGCTGTTAAAACTGTTAATTTTCTGCAACTCTTAGCTGAGGTTATCAGACAGTCCAAGGGAAGAAATATCCCCCAAAGCCAAGGCGAAGATTTTTCCATTAGGTTTCTCCACGATTTTGCCTATGCAATACCTGGAAGCAGAATTAAGATCTACAAGTGTATAGTTTTTTTTTTTTTTTCCCGGTTATTCTCAGTGGCAGACTTTATTTAAATTTGCTAGTCCATCATTACTTGAAGACGAGAATCTAAATTTTCTCTTTTACACTCTCTGTTTATCCTGTCCATTAGTGCCTAATTTAATTTACCTAACTGTTGTTTTATTTCTAAATGGGTTTTATTGTTTGGATCTTTTTTGAAGAGCATCTCCACTTTGATTTCTATTACTTAACTGATCATTTTTTTAAAAAATTGTAAGCATTCATATTTTATAACTTGAAAAAAGTCTTCTATTATCTGTACTTTTGTGGGGATACTGATTCTCTTGTATTTGACTTACTTAATTCTTTCACGGTGTGTGGTTTATGTGTTTTGTTAGTTTTTAACTTCAGTTTCTTCTTTTATTCTCTATCTTGTTCACAGTGCCTTCTGGAATTAATTTTAAGCCAGACAACTTTCAGTGATACCTGTTAAGTAACAGGCATTAATCTATCTGCAGGAGTTACAGAGATGAATAAAAAGTTATTGACGGTCAAGAAACTTTTAATCTGTTGGAAAAAGACAAAACAAAACAGACGTGTATGCAACGAAGTATAATACAAATAAGAGAGGTATCGAGAATGCCCAGAGTGCTATTGAAGCAGAGCAGAGGAAGCAATTCATTTTGACGTAGGGAGCTGGGAAATGCTTCATGAACAGGTGGCAACAGGGTTCAGTAATTACTGAAGATATAATCTTCTTTTCAATCCATGTACCTGCTGTTATAGTCTCTTGGACCCCTTTTGCTGGCAATGTGAGGGTTTTAAGGCTCTTTTCAGCCCCAACTAAATCTTTAAACACCTCCAAGTTTTAAAACATTCCTCTTCTGGCCCATCGATAGTAAATTTACAACCTACAGGTCAGAACCAAAAGCTTTTCAAAGTGTAATTGACAAATACCAGGAAGTATCTCACTTTATCACAGAAAACTTTAAAAACTTCAACATGAACCTGGCAAATGTGGGGCTTATTGCCTTCAATCAGGATCGTTCCAGCTATTTCTCTCAAACCCAGTGGGAAGGTAAGAACAAATTTCAGAAGGCCAAAATAATACTAAAAGCCTCTTAAATACATTCAGCAAGGAATACTGAGTCCCCACAGTCTCAATATGAGATAAATTTATATCATATGTCAAACCCTAGAACTAATTTTGCAGCACACTAGGTCTAATGCAACTTTAGGTTGCTGTCTAAAATTCCCTTTATACAACTCTATTCTGCAGTAGCTTTAACTTTCTTTCCCTCTTATTAAGAAATTTTTGCAATTAGTTGGAAAAACATTCATTTGCAAGTAATGCTTGTTAATTAGACTCATAGACATTACTTTTTTATGTCATTTGTCTATAATCAGACAAATTTTTGCATGATTTTTCTTAGTAAATTTTAACGTCTGGGCATAGATGCTGATAAAATTATAACTTGCTTTGGTATCAGGCCTATACAGTCATGACTTAATAATGGCAATTGTGCTCAAAAAAATAATAAAGTAATTCTTAAAAGATAAATGAGCTGAAAATGTCAGTTAAGCAACATATCCAGAAAAATAATATTGTTATTCTAGTTTCACCATATAGGACTTAATTTTTTAAATACACAGTTTGGGATCTAAAATAGCCTTGCTGTTGTCATCATACTAACTAGCTAGTCTATCAGTTTTTACACTCTGAGGTATTTGAGTAGATTCCTGCAGAGTCAATACCTGTAAATATGAATAGTCTAAAATACATACATTTAAATTGCAAAGATGCAAGTTAAATATTAAGCATTTTTGTCTTATTTTTTTTTTCTTTCTACTGTTTTTTATATTGTACCTTCGGTGTCGAAGAATTTTTACTGTTTCCCTATGTGTTTCAAAGAATAACTCCACATGCATTCATGCGGAAACAAAATGAATTTGGTTTAACACGAATCTTTCCTTGGCGGGGGTGGTATATACTGGTTTGAAATAACTCTGCTGTAGTATCATCTTTTCAGAATTTATCTTTTTTGAAGTTTAGGGAAAATACACTATTCTCTCTACTCTTGCAAATATTTACAGAATATAATTTCATGAAGCAAAATATATCTAAAAGAATATATATGAGTACTTTTCTAAGTGTATCAAATGTCTTTGATGAAATCAAATTGTTTTTACAACATTTTTCTTAGTCCGTTGTAAGATAAATTATAATTTTGAGATGAAAATCTCAATGAATCCTTAGGCACATAACCATGAATACATTTTTGTCCTCATATTTAAAAATAAATACTGGATTTTACTCAGGGGCAGTAAGGTAATTGGTGATAGGAATTTTTTTTTTAAGCCATTTAAGCAGCACTATGCATAGATTGTGTTTTCTTTTCCAGTAGGATAACAAGAATCAGACTTTAAATGGTATCGATGTAATACAGAATATTGCTTGATAATACCTCTCAATTTTAACCTTTACCTTAATTAGGGCAGAAATGTTATTCCCTGCACGCACATTTAGTAAAGACTTAATGACACTAGATATGTCAAATTCTGCATTGAAAATATAAGTAATCATTGCTCTGGTATTTGGAGTAGATAAAAAATCTGGCCTAGCAATAGCAGTGTCCAATGCCTTCATGCCAGCTCTGCCCTCAAAGAAGAACATCAGGTAAGAACATTTAATATTAGAGAAGTATTAGGACACTGGGGTGAATTGACCTTATTTTAGAGAAAACAGGGATGGTGGGTAGGAAATTGCCTTAGAGATGTAAGAATAAAAAGGGATATTTGGAAGGCATTTAGTAGAAGGGGTCTGTTCTATGGAAAACTAGAATATAAAGGAGGAATATAAGGGAAAACGAAGCAGGAAATGAGACTCTGGATACTTGTAATTAGGAAAAAACATTCTGTTTGCGCTCTTGCCGGAGCTGATCTTCCTCCAGAGGCTTGGACGTAATTAGAAGCCAAACAAGACAATTAGGATCTGCAGACTGATATTCTAGGTAGATTTCTACTTCACTATTCTCTTGTCTTTTTTCCAGGAAATCTAAATACGCACGTTTCAAATCATGTCTTAACCTCTTTTGTTGAGACGGTATCTACAAAATTTTTTTTTGTTCTTGTTTTAGTTTCAAGTTTTATTTAAATTCCAGTTAACTTAAAGTGTAATATTAGATTCAGGAGTAGAATTTAGTGATTCATCACTTACATATAACACCCAGTGCTCATCACAAGTGCCCTCCTTAAATCCCATCCCCCCAACCCACCTTTCCTCCAGCACCTTTCAGTTTGTTCTCTTAAGAGTCTGTTTTATGGTTTCCTCTCTTTTGTTATCCTGATATGTCCATCTGTTCTGTTCCTTAAATTCCACATATGAGTGAGATCATATGGTATTTGTCTTTCTCTGATTTATTTCACTTAGCATTTATACTCTCTAGCTCCATCCACGTCATTGCAAATGGCAGGATTTCATTCTTTTTGATGGCTGCGTAATATTCCATTGTGTGTGTGTGTGTGTGTGTGTGTGTGTGTGTGTGTGTACGTACTACTACTTTATCCACTCATCAATTGAGGGACATTTGGGCTCTTTCTGTAATTTGGCTATTCTTAATACTGCTGAAAACATCAGGGCGCATGTACCCCCTTTGAGTCTGTATTTTTTTATCCTTTGGGTAAACACCTAGTAGTGCAAATGCTAAGTCGTCGGGTAGTTCTATTTTTAACTTTTTGAGGAAACTCCATACTGTTTTCCAGAGTGGCTGCATCAGTTTGCATTCCTACCAACAGAGTAAGAGGGTTCTCCTTTCTTTGCATGCTCACCAACATCTCTTGTTTCCTGTGTTGTTAATTTTAGCCATTCTGACAGGTGTGAGGTAGTATCTCATTGGGGTTTTGATTTGTATTTCCTTGATGATGATTGATGTTGAGCATCTCTTCATGGGTCTGTTGGCCATCTGTATTTCTTTGGAAAAATGTCTAGTTATGTCTTCTGCCCATTTCTCAACTGGATTATTTCTTGCAATGTTGAGTTTGATAAGTTTTTTATACATTTTGGATACTAACCCTTTATAAGATTCATTTGAAAATATCTTCTTCCATTCTGAAGGTTGCCTTTTAGTTTTGTTGATTGTTTCCTTTGCTATGTAGAAGCTTTTTATCTTGATGAAGTCCCAATACTTCATTTTTGCTTTTGTTTCCCTTGCCTCTGGAAACATATCTAGTAAGAAGTTTCTATGGCTGATGTCAAAGAGGTTGTGGTGCCTGTGTTCTCCTCTAGGATTTTGATGTCTCTCATTTAAGCCTTTTCATCCATTTTGAATTTATTTTTGTGTATAGTGTAAGAAAGTGGTCCAGTTTCATTCTTTTGCATGTTGCTGTCCAGCTTCCTCAAGACCATTTATTGAAGAGACTGTCTTTTTTCAATTGGTTGTTCTTTCCTGCATCATTGAAGGTTAGTTGACCATACACTTGTAGGTCCATTTCTGGGTTTTCTATTCTGCTCCATTGATCCATGTGTCTGTTTTTCTGCCAGTACCATACAGTTTTGATCACTACAGCTTTATAATATAACTGGAAGTCTGGAATTGTGGTGCCTTGAGCTTTGCTTTTCTTTTTAAAGTTACTTTGTCCCTTTAGGGTCCTTTGTGTTTCTATACAAATTTTAAGATTGTTCATTCTAGCTCTGTGAAAAACGTTTGTGGTATTTTGATAGAGATTGGATTAAACATGTGCTAGCTTTGGGTAGTATAAACATTTTAACAACAGTTGTTCTTCCAATCCATGAGCTTGGAATGTTTTTCCATTTCTTTGTGTCCTCTTCAGTTTCTTTCATAAACGTCCTACAGTTTTCAGAGTATAGGTCTTCCACATCTTTGGTTAAGTTTATTCCTAGGTATCTTATGGATTTTGGTACAATTATAAGTGGAATCGATTCCTTGATTTCTATTTCTGCTGCTTAGTTATTGGTGTTTAAAAATGCAACAGATTTATGTTGATTTTTGTATCCTGTGACATTACATAATTCATGTATCAGTTCTAGCAATTTTTTGGTGGAGTCCTTTGGGTTTTCTAAATATAGTATCATGTAGTCCATAAATAGTGAAAGTTTGATTTCTATGATGATTTGGAAGCTTTTTATTTCTTTTTTGTTGTCTGTGGTGGCTAGGACTTCCAGTACTATGTTCATTTTTATTTACTTATTTTTTAGAGCAATAGAGCATATGGCAAGAGGCAGAGGGGGTGGGAGAGAATCTTAAGCAGACTCCATGCCCAGTACAGAGCCTGACACAGGGCTTGATCTCATGACCCTGAGATCACAACCTGAGCCAAAATCAAGGATTGGATGCTTAACCAACTGAGCCATCCAGGCACCCATCCAGTACTATGTTAAGTAACAGTGGGGAGAGTGCATGTGTCTGTCTTTTTCCTGAACATAGAGAAAAAGCTCTCAGTTTTTCCCCATTGAGGATGATATTATCTGTGGGTTTTTCATATATCACCTTTATGATGTTGAGGTATGTTCCCTCTAAACCTATATTGTTGAGGGTTTTTATCAAGAATGGATGTTATACTTCAAGTATTTTTTTCTGTATCTATTGAAATGATCATATGGTTCTTATCCTTTCTTTTACTAATGTGGTGTACCACCTTGCTTGATTTGTGAATATTGAACCACCCTTGGAAACCAGAAATAAATCCCACTTGACTGTGGTGAATGGTTCTTTTAATGCACTGTTGGATTCAATTTGCTGGTATTTTGTTGACAATTTTTCTTATGTATGTTCATCAGGGATGTTGGCTTGTAGTTTTTTTTTTTTTTTTTTTTTTTTTTTTTTAGTGGAGTATTTGGTTTTGGAATCAGGGTAATGCTGGTCTAATAGAATGAGTTTGGAAGTTTTCCTTCCAAAAAGTGTTCTGCTTTTCGCATTTTGAATATACTCTTCTACTCTATCTGGCCTGCAAAATTTCTGCTGATAACTACACTTATAGTCTTGTCCTGGATCCCTTTTACATAAGTTGTTTTCCTTTGCTGCATTTAAGGTTCTCTCTTTAACATGTGACGTGCTTCTTATAGTGTGTCTTGGTGAGGATATCTTTGCATTCATTCATCTTATTTGGAACTCTCTGGGCTTCCTGGATTTGGGTATCTGTTTCCTTCCCCAGCTTAAGGAAGTTTTCAACCATTATATCTTCAAATAAGTTTTCTGCTCCTTTCTATAACTACTTTTTCTGGGACCCTTATAATGTAAGTATTATTACAGTTGATGTTGTCCCATTGTTCCCTCAGCTATCTCCATTTTTTGAACTTCTTTTTTCTTTTTGCTGCTGTTTGAGTGAGTTCCGATGCCCTACCTTCCAGATCATTGATTCTTCTCCTTAGTTGTCTATTGAACTCTTCTAGTGTATTTTTCAGTTCAATTATTATACTCTCCAGCTCTATGACCTTTTTTATGCTTATATTTTCTCTTTATTGAAGTTCTCTCTTTGTTCATTTTTCTCCTGAGTACAGTAAGCATCTTTATGACTGTTATTGTAAACTCTTCAGCATATTGTAAACTCTTCTTCATTGAGCCTTTTTCTGGAGTTTCATCTTCTTCCATTTGGAAGATATTCTTCTGTTCATTTTGATTGGGTGCTTAATGTTTGTTTCTATGTATTCAGTGAAACAGCTCTGTCCTGCTCTTGAATGGTGGCCTTGTTTAGATTATGAACCTTACCATTTAATCTTGCATTTGATCTGGTCGTTTCTTGAGGTGTCTCTTTGATTCTTTTAGGCCCATGGGCACAGAAAAACGATACTCCCTGGCCTCCAGAGCCCAGCACTCAAATGGCACCACTTTTTATAGGCTGTGTATGCCTGCTGGATTTGGGGGGCCATGAAATGGATGGGACACCCACCTGCTGGCCCTTTTGGGACAACAGGAGGGGTGTAGTAGGATGAGTCACTTTACTTTTGCCCCTCCAGCAAATTAAGATTAGCAAATGAATCTCATTCACACATGGTCTAGGCTCTTTTCCAAACACTGCTTTTTTGGCTGGGTCCCAGTGCAAGTGATCTGCATATGATCTCTTTTCTTTTCTTTTTCTTTTTTTTTCCCCCTGTTATCTTCATTTCACTGTTTTCTTTCTTTTCTTTTGCTTTTTATCATCTTATGTTAGCCAACATATACTACATCATTAATTTTTGATGTAGCGTTCAGTGATTCATTAGTTGCATGTAACACCTAGTGCTCATCACAGCATGTGCCCTCTTTAATACCCATCACATGGTTACCCCATCCCTCCAGCCCCCTCCCTTCTGTAACCCTCAATTTGTTTCCTAAGAGCACATACTTCATTCCCTGTGACCCTATAGTTCTAGTGGATGTAAGCCTTGCTGGGTTAACAAGTAACTCCTCTCTCTAGTTCAGGTCCCAAACATTGTGGTGCTTAATGTGGGGTACAAACCCCTTGCTTCTCAGGGAGAAGCTCAAAATTTGTGAGAATCCTCCTGTTGGTTGATTTGCTGTGCTGGGCATGGGGACTTTGGCAAGACTACATCTCTGTCTCATTGTGGTCCTTTTACCCCTTATTGGAGAGGAGCTCTTCAGCTAGTTATGAAGGATTTTCAGAGGGAATTGTTCCTTATGTAGCTGTAGATTTGTTGTGCTTATGGGAGGAGGTGAGTTCAGGATCTTCCCGAGCAACCATCTTGCACTGGCTCTGCCTACACTTTAGTTCTTAATCATTTCTCTTCAATGGTGTTATCAGAAAAAAAAATTTTTTTAGTATCAACTGTAAATTTATTGAGGACCAAACATCATTGTAAAGCAATAGTAATAGTGTTTATTTGGTTAAAAATCATAATCCTCATCATTACTATTTATTAAAAATCAATGATTAAGGACACTGAGGAATTATTAAAACAAAAAACACAAATGTTAAGTCTTAAAGGAAAAGTGTGACTAAGATTTTAAGAAGATTTGAATGTGAAAAGTGTCTGATAGTCACAAATGTGGATCTCTAACAACTGTCTTTTCTAGTGGGAGTTAAGATAGTTTATCCTTTGATGTTTGAGCTGTGAATGTTAATGGCATTTTAGTGTGATAGATAAGCAAATGCTCCTGGTGATGACATTTTATAAATGATTTTGAACTTTAATAATTCAACTTGGGTTCACCCCTCTAATATACCAGTGTTAAAAACCAATATAGTATTTAAGCAGCCCACCAGCCTGTGCATGATTTAGAGAAGGCATAAGAGTTCCTTGGTGTGTCCTCTAAGGGAAATAAGAGATGACTTTCAGGTGTGTATGGGAAGATTCTTACTCAATACAGAGAAAAGATCTAAGTATCTTATCCAAAATTTTCTGCCTTATATCTTTAAATAATCTTTTAAACTCCTATCAACTTTCAAAAGTTAAAAATTGAGATCTAAAGTTGAGGAATATAATTTTCAAAAACGAAATTTTGAATTAGCAACCATAGCTGGATATTCCCCTACAGCTTTTCTTCCTAATTGCATATCAAAAGACCCAGTAATTCGGCCATATTTTAGATTGCTGAGGGCAAAATGAGACAATTGGTACATGTATTCATGTATATGGGTATATCTGTGTTTCTTACCAAAATTCACTTTTGCTAAAACTGATTTTTGAAATCAAGAACACTTCTCTTTAGGTTTACTGGTGTGACCTATAATACAATATAACTGGCCTTCTTTTGAGTTTGACAGACTGAAAATAGAACCAGTGTTTATTTTGATTTTATAGACATGTTTCATATGACTAGAAATTTGGAGAAAATAAAATTTTTGGTTCAATATAATTGAAACTATATAAATTACTTTTACATATATGAGAGAGAGCAAGAATGATGGTTAATAATGAAAATTAATTTAAGCAACCATTCAAAATCATCCATGGATAAAATATTAAGACTGTGCTTGTGTGAAAGAAATATATGTGCAATATTAAAAATTCTTATGGTTATAAACTTGGAAAATATCAATTCAATGATTATTAAATATTTTAATAATTTAAATCATGTGTCAGGTACATATTTAATACTATCTAAAAAACTTAGAAGAATGGATATAAAATTATGGCTGTCAAATTTGTTATACTTTCTTAAAATTATCGTTATGAAGTTTAAGTAGCAATCCAGTTGAATAGTTTTGATATATCAAAATAGTGCCTATATTATAATGATAACTATGTAAAATATATTCTCTTAGATAAGGAATATATTTTGAAAGGGAAGTAATTAATAACTTGGTAAACCATAGTGAATCAACATTTTTTTTTACAAGGTAGTCTTTTAAAATCACAACAAATGAGTCAGTAATTTTGGGCAAGACCAGTAAGTATCACAAGCTTTTTGTATATAATTTGCCAAATGTATACAATATTTTTTCTAATGTTAATAAAAATCTCTTAAATATCAAACAGCTTTAGTAATAAGTAAAATTGTAAACTCTGAAGTCTCCCTCTTATCACTCTTTAATTTTAACATATGACAACATCCACTATTGTGTCAGTCATTCTTGGCAAACCCCATGAAATTCTGGATAATATAAATGTTGAAGTCCAATAACCTGTACAATCCTATTTAACTGTAATATAGACATGAAAGTTATTTTACGCTTCATATTGAGGAATAAAGATATTTTTAAACAAAGACTATTAAACTACAATCTTTAATGAGTCAAGACAGTGGTGGTCCTGGAGGACTAATAGTCACGGTTGTGTAATCAGTTACAAATAATTTTAGAGACAAATTAATCCAACATCCACCCTTTGGATTTGGTAATTATTCACATGATTTGGGATTACACCTATAAATTCACAAATGTTTAGGATGTTGAAGGCCAGGGTGCATATTTAAACTGAGAAACATTAGGGTTTCGTAAAACAGTTATTCATTACTTATTCCTCACTCATCCATACATACCTAATCCATTTATTATTATATAATAATACATCTTTTGCTGATAAAATTAAGTTTATATGGCTATTAAAACACACTAGTTATATTTTTTAATCAAAGGAATTAAACGGGATAAGATCAAGAATGATGTGTCAGGAAATCCCAATGCTTGACCCCTCACAAAAATAAAAAATAAAAACTCCTTATTGATGCAAATAGCTCTAAAAGACTGCCACAACACAAAAAAGACGCTGGATCACCCATTGAAACACACGCACAGAAACAAATAGGAAAGTGTAGGAGGAATTTTACCTGTGTCACTGCATGCCCCACTCCGGCACACTCAGCACCAAGAGGGTTCCAGTCTGCTGTGGCAACCCCACAAGGAAAGGAAAAAACAGAAGGACCCCAGAAGCCTATACCACTACTGGAAAATCACTGCTTTCAACATCAGTTATCCCCACCTCTAGTCTTGACCAATGCAGATCACAGCTGACAGAGCTACTTGAAGGTCATGCTAGTGTATACACCCACAGGGAACAAACAACTGCTTTGTGCTCCACACCCCATCCTGGTGCCACTGTGGACATGCTCCAAATTCCAGATCCATGATTTTCCATGTGTTCCCATCCCTGGGCCCTGGTGCTGCCATTGCTCCATGCGTGAATGCATCCCTGACCCTGGCCCTGCCGCTCTTCACCTGCCCACATCACGAATCCCCAAGTGTCATTGCTGCTATGCGTGTGCGGCATCCCACACTCCAGGTCCATGGCCACGCCACATATATCTACATACACTGAGTCCTGGCCCTGTGGCCCCTCTACAACAGTATCACAACCCAGTGTCACAACCACCACATATCAGCCATACACCAGTCGCTGGTGTCACCACTGCTTTGTACTTTCCCATCCCCCAAACTCTAGCTCTGTGTTCCCTCTGTACATGCTCAGCCACAGACAATGGCGTCACCATAACCTCATGTGCATCTGTGCCCCTGAACTGTCACCACCATATATACACATGTGACCCAGACACAGATACCAAGATTAGTCTGTCCACACCTGCATTTTGAACCAGCACCAACATTGTACACCCACACCCCGCTACCCTATGCTAAGATAGATCCCCTAGGCCATGACTAACTGCAGTGGTCAAGAAAAGGATAGGTGAAGAATGCATGCAGCCATTACCGCTGAGAACCCCGGCAACCCTTTCTGTTGCCATGGTTACTCAAAATTTGGCTGCTGAGGACACCCACAGTCTTGGGTGACTCTGAGCTTAGCTGTTGGGGTGCCTGGAGCCTATGCTATTCTCCCTTAGAGCCAGCCAAAGCCACCCCTGAAAACTTTCCATATCTTGAGAAGAAAATGAACATATAGATTCATGATGCTTTAAAGTCCCCAAACAGGATCAACTCAAGACTACTGTGAGATGTGTTATTATTAAATTGTCAAAGGCCAAGGAGAAAAACAGAATTTTGAAGCAGAAAAAAAAATTGACTCTACATATAAGGGAACACCTGTAAGACTATCCATGAATTACTCAGTAGGAACTTGACGGGCCCGGAAAAAGTGAGATGATAGCATTCAATTGCTGAAAGAAACTTACAACTAAGAATAATTTACACATTAAAATTATTTTAAGATGAAGAAGCAAGTATTTCCCAGGCAAAACAAAACAAAACAAAACAAAAATGCACAACTAAATAAATACCGAGAAATCTGATACAAAATGCTTATGGGAATAATTCAATTTAAAATGAAAACACCCTGAACAGCAATGTGAAAGCATATGATAACATAAGCCTCATTGTTAATGTAAATATATAGACAAATACAGATTAATACTGTAATGATAGCATATAAATTACCTTTAACTCTAATATAAAAGTTAAAAGATAAAAATTTGTTAATGAGTACACAATATAAAAGATATACTTTAGCTATAAGAATGAAAAACATGTAAGAAGAGTAAAAATACAGGTTTTTTGTGCAATCGAAGTTAAATTCTTAAAAGAGATGGCTTTAACAAAATGTTTTATTTAAACCTCAACCTAATTGCAAAGAGAAAACAGATACATAAAAGATAAATAGAAAAGGTGGTATCTCAGTGTGGTTTTGATTTGAATTTCCCTGATGGCTAATGATTTTGAACATTTTTTCATGTGTCTGTTAGCCATTTGTATGTCATCATTGGAAAAGTGTCTGTTCATATCTTCTGCCCATTTTATGATTTGTTTATTTATTTCTCGTGTATTGAGTTTGAGAAGTTCTTTGTAGATCTTGGATACCAGTCTTTTATCTGTAGCATCATTTGCAAATATATTCTCCCATTCCGTGGGCTGCCTCTTAGTTTTTTTGACTGTTTCCTTGGCTGTGCAGAAACTTTTAATCTTGATGAAGTCCCATAAATTCATTTTATCTTTTGTTTCTCTTGCCTTTGGAGATGTGTCATGAAAAAGGTTGCTTTGGCCGATATCATAGAGGTTGCTGCCTATGTTCTCCTCTAGGATTTTGATGGATTCCTGTCTCACATCGAGGTCTTTCATCCATTTGGAGTTTATTTTTGTGTATGGTGTGAGAGAGTGGTCAAGTTTCATTCTTTTGCATGTAGCTGTCCAATTTTCCCAGCACCATTTATTGAAGAGTCTGTCTTTTTTCCACCGGATGTTTTTTCCTGCTTAATCAAAGATTAGTTGCCCATAGAGCCGAGGGTGCATTTCTGAGTTCTCTATTCTGTTCCATTGGTCTATGTGTCTGTTTTGGGCCAGTAACATGCTGTCTTTGTGATCACAGCTTTGTTGTACAGCTTGAAATCTGGCATTGTGATGCCCCCAGCTTTGTTTTTCCTTTTCAACAGTTCCTTGGAGATTCGGGGCCTTTTCTGGTTCCACACAAATTTAAGGACTATTTGTTCCAGTTCTTTGAAAAACGTTCTCGGTATTTTGATCGGGATAGCATTGAAAGTGTAGATTGCTCTGGGTAGCATGGACATTTTAACTATGTTAATTCTTCTGATCCATGAGCATGGAATATTTTTCCATCTTTTTGTGTCTTCCTCAATGTCTTTCAAGAGTGATTTATAGTTTCTAGAATATAGGTCCTTTACGTCTCTGGTTAAGTTAATTCCAAGGTAACGTATGGTTTTTGGTGCTATTGTAAATGGGATGGATTCCCTAATTTCTCTTTCTTCGGTCTCGTTATTCGTGTATAGAAATGCAACTGATTTCTGAGCATTGATTTTGTATCCCGCCACGTTACTGAATTGCTCTATAACTTCTAATAGTTTGGGAGTGGCTTCTTTTGGGTTTTCCATATAGAGTATCATGTCATCTGCGAAGAGAGACATTTTGACTTCTTCTTTGCCGATTTGAATACCTTTGATCCCTTTTTGTCGTCTGATTGCTGTTGCAAGGACTTCTAGTACTATGTTGAATAATAGTGGCGAGAGTGGGCATCCTTGTCGTGGTTTTTATGAGATTGAGGAATGTACCCTCTATCCCTACACTCTGAAGGGTTTTAATCAGGAAAGGATGCTGTATTTTGTCCAATGTTTTTTCTGCATCAATTGAGAGAATCATGATTTTTGGCTTTTTTCTTGCTGATAAAATATATGACACTGATCGATTTGCGAATGTTGAACCACCCTTGCATGGCAGGGATGAATCCCACTTGGTCATGATGGATAATCCTTTTAATGTACTGTTGGATTCTATTAGCAAGGATCTTGTTGAGAATTTTGGCGTCCATATTCATTAGGGAAATCGGTCTGTAATTCTCCTTTTTGATGGGGTCTTTGCCTGGTTTGGGGATCAAGGTAATATTGGCCTCATAGAATGAGTTTGGTAGCTTTCCTTCTGTTTCTATTTTTTGAAATAGGTTTAGGAGAATAGGTATTGTCTCTTCTTTGAATGTTTGGTAGAATTCCCTGGGAAATCCATCAGACCCTGGCATTTTGTGTTTTGGAATGTTTTTAATCACTGCTTCAATCTCTTCTTAATTAATTGGTCTGTTTAAAAAATCAATTTCTTCCTGTTTCAGTCTTGGTAGTTTACAGGTTTCCAGGAAGGCCTCCATCTCTTCCAGATTGCTTAATTTATTGGCATAAAGCTGCTGATAAAAGTTTCTAATAATCCTTCCAATTTCATTGGTGTTGGTTGTGACCTCTCCCTTTTCATTCATAATTTTATTAATTTGGGTCCTTTCTCTATTCTTTTGGATAAGTCTTGCCAGTGGTTTGTCAATTTTATTTATTCTTTCAAAGAACCAGCTTCTAGTTCTGTTGATCTGCTCTACTGTGCTCCTGGTTTCTAATTCATTGTTCTCTGCTCTAATCTTGATGAACTGCTTTCTCGTGCGTGGATTAGTCCTGTTCCTCTGTTGCTGTTCTAGGAGGTGACAATATAAATACTGCATTTTAGATTTTTGTATTCTTTTGAGCGAGGCTTGGATGGCTATGTATTTTCCCCTTAGGACTGCCTTTGCAGTGTCCCATAGGTTTTGGACCATTGTGTTTTCATTCTTGTTGGTCTCCATAAATTCTTTAAATTGATTTTTGATTTCCTGGTTTATCGAGTCATTCCTGAGCATATGGTTTTTAGTCTCCAAGTGTTTGAGTTTCTTCCAAATTTTTCCTTGTGTTGAGTTCCACTTCAAAGCTGCCAGGTCTGGAGAATATGCAGGGAAGTCACCAGTCTTTTGGTATTGGTTGAGACCTTGTTTTGTGACCCAGAACATGATCTATTCTTAGAATGTTCCATGGGCATTAGAATAGAATGAGTATTCTTTTGTCTCTTGGGGTGTAGTGTCTCTATATATATCTATGAGGTCCAACTCGTCGAGTATGGTATCTCCCAAAGCTCTTGGTTTCTTGTTGATCTTCTGCTTAGGTGATCTGTCTATTGCTGATAGTGGAGTGTTGAGGTCCCCTACTATTAACATATTTTTATCTATATGTCTCTTTTTTATTGTGGTTAAGAGTCGACTTGTGTATCTTGTTGCTCCCCTGTTGGGGGTATATATATTTATAATTGTCATATCCACTTGTTGGATACATCCTTTAAGTATAATATAGTGCCCTTTCTGTATCTCTAACTGTAGTCTTTACTTTTAAAAATCCAATCTGTCTGATATGAGAATTACACCCCAGCTTTCTTTTGAGGTCCATTGGCGTGAAAGATGGTATTCCATCCCTTTACTTTCAGTCTGATGTATCTTTAGGTTCAAATGAGTCTCTTGTAGACAGCAAATGGATGGTCATGTCTTTTTATCCAATCTGCCACCCTGTGGCATTTATGGGGAGCAGTTAGCCATTTTTACATTAAGACTGATTATTGAGAGATATGATTTTAATGATGCCATGTTGCCAGTAAAGTCTTTGTTTCTATAGATTGTGACTTTCTGTTCTGTATCACTTTTTGGGGCCTTTTTACTTTATAGAACCCCTTAATATCTTCTGTAGGGCTGGTTTCTTGTTATGAAATTGGTCAATGACTGGCGATTCTTGGAAGGTCTTTTATTTCTCTTATCACTCCTTGAATGACAGCCTTGCTGGATAAAGGATCCTTGGCTGCATGTTTTTCTCTGAAAGAGTTTTTAAAATGCCCCCCCAACCCTTTCTCTCATTCCAGGTCTGTGTAGACAGGTCTGATGTAATCCTAATATTTTTGCCTTTGTACATGAGAACTTTCTTTGCCTTGGCCACTTTCAATACTGTATCCTTGGATGTAATATTTGTGAATTGCACTATGACATGACATGGGTTCGTCATGGTTGAACTTGAGAGGGGTCCTCTCTGCCTCTTGGACACAAATGCTTGTTTCCTTTGCTAGATTAGGGAGTTTTCAGCTACAATTTGTTCAAGTATCTCTTCTAGACCTCTGTTTTTCTCCACCCTCTTGGGGATGCCGATGATTCTGACATTGGAACGTTTCATTGAGTCGGTAATCTCCTGTAACCTACACTCTTGAGATTGGATTTTTTTGAGCCAAGTTACTATTTTTGCTTTCTCTTCTACTAACCCATCCTCCAATTCGCTGATACGTTCTTCTGCCTCATTCACCCTGGCCATCAGAGCCTCTAGTTTTGACTGCATTTGATTCATAGAATTTTTAATTTCTGCCAGATTCACTCTCATTTCTGCCCTAAGAGATTCTATATTCTCGTTAATATTTTCGTTAATATTTTTTCAAGTCTACACATCATCTTGACCATTGTCAATCTGAACCCCATTTCTGATAATTTGGTTATATCCATATCCATTAATCTGTGGCAGAGGCCACAGACTCATTGTCTTTTCTTTGCTGAGGGGGATTTCTCCTTCTCGTCATTCTGATGAGGAGAGGTTGTAGGGTTGTCTAGAGCCCAAGTTATTGACCAGGACCCAGGCAGTGCGCACTTGTTTTATAGGGATCTTAGGGATGTGGGCTTCTTGATTTTTCAGCCTGCCTTCTGGGGAAGGGGCCTGCCACGTGGATACTCAGGCAACCCTGTTTGGGTAGAGTCTCCATGTCCCTTGCAAGGGGGGATGGGGATGGGCACCCTGTGAGCTGGTATTTCCAGGCTTTTGTTCTCTGGCGGCTTTCCCTGGCAGTTGCTGTGCCTCTTCTGAGAGTCAGAGCAGCAATGGCCGAATCTCAGTCTGTGTCTCAGAACAGAGGGATTGCGGACCATTCTCCCCTGATGTTCTGGCCACTATAACTCTGTTTCTGTTGGTGCTGCTAAACCCTACAGCATCCCGGGATGTGCGCCCCACCCCCGGCATCCTAGCCCTCACTTCCAGGGCCCGTATGTCTCTGTCCTTTGTGTTTCTAACACTGCCAGCCACCAGCTGCCAGCCGCCCCCGCGCACTCTGGAGCTCCTTTTCCGTGTGGTTCACACGCACTCTGGAGGTCCTGCCCTCAGACTGGTCGTGTGCATTCCCCAGCTCACGGTCTCAGTCCGCTCTCTCATGGGTGCCGTCCGTGAGTCCGTCCGCTCCCCCGTGCAGGTGGCTACTGCTTCCCGGCGCCCGAACGCAGAGGCTCCCTCCCCCTTCCGTTTATCTTCCAGTATCTGTGCGGGTTTCACGACTCACCGCTTTGTACCTCAATACTCAGCGCTGGAGATGTTCATTTGTAGAGATCCAGACGTATCTTCCTGCGTCTCAGGCTGATTCTGTGGATGTTCAGGATGATCTGGTACCTATCCAGCTCGACTCAGGGGACCATTTGAAAAAGGGGACCCCTACTCCTCCGCCATCTTAACTCCTCTCTCGAGAATGATCAACATGGATAGATCTTGAGGGCGTTTTGGTAAGTTAAATCAGAGAAAGACAAATACTGTAAGATCTCACTTATATGTGGAATATAAAAACAAACTCATTGAAGAAGAGGTCAGATTTCTTGTTACCAAGCATGGAGACTGGGGAATGGGGAATTGGGAGAAGGTAGTCAAAAGATACAAACTTATAAATATAAGTAGTAGGGTTATAATATACAATATGATGACTATAGTTAACATTTCTCTATGGTATATTTGTAAGTTCCTAAGAGAGAAAATCCTAGAAGTCCTCATTAAAAGGGAAAAAAATTACAACTATATGAGGTGCTGGACATTAATTAAATTTGTTTTGATAATCATTTCATAATATATGTAGTCAAGTCATACTGTGTAACTTGTACAGTGTTATATGTCAAACTGCATCAGAGCAGTTAACAATACAAAGCAAGTGTTGACATATCTCAAGGTAGAAATTGACTTCAATACCCCACTTACAATTCTGAATAGAATATATAGGCAAAAAATAAGTGACTGATTTGAACAACACAGCCTGAGCAAACCAGTAACAAATACAAAGCATTCATAACTAAAAACTTTTCCAAAACTAAAGGCCCAAGATGAGATTGCTTCACAGGTGAATTCTATCAAATATTTAAAGAAGAATTAATATGAATCCTTCTTAAACTCTTTCATAAAACAGAAGAGGGAATCCTTTCAAACTCATTTCTTGAGGCCAGCATCTTCTTGATATCAAAATCAGACGAAGACACTAAAAGTCAAGAAAACTACAGGTCAATATCCCTGATGACCATAGATTCAAAAATTCTCCATAAAACACTAGCAAATCAAATTCAGCACATTAAAAAGAATCATACACTATGACCAAGTGCGTTTTATCCCTGGGATGCAAGTGTATTAAGACATAGGCAAACTAATGTGATCTAACACATTAACAAAATCAAAGGCAAATACTATATGATTATTTTAGTTGATGCAGAAAAAGTATTTGACAAATTTCAATATCCATTCATGACAAAGTCTCAACAAAATAACTGTAGAAGGAACTTACCTCAACACAATGAGGTCAACATATGAAAGGTTCACTGCTAACATCACAATTCAGGGAAAAAACAGAGCTTTCTCTCCAAGATCCACTATAAGGCAAGTCTGCCCACTCTCACCACTTCTTTTCAACATGGTACTATTTTTCTAGTCAGAGTAATTAGTCAAGAAAAAGAAAAAGCATTCAAATCAGAAAGGAAGAAGTAAAAGGGTCTCTGTTGGCCGTGCTGAGAGTGGGCAGATTTGCCTTATACAGATATGAAGAATTAATACTGTTAAAATGTCCATACTACCCAAAGCAATTGAGAGATTCAGTGCAATCCTTATCAAAATCTCATGGCCGTTCTTCACAGAAATAAAACAATTCTACAATTCATATGGAACCACAAAAGACCCCTGATTAGCCAAAGCAATCTTGAGCATGAATAATAAAGTTTTCTCTGATTTCAAACAAAGTTACAGTAATCAAAACAGTATGGTACTGGTATAAAAACTGATATTGAGATGACTAGAATAGAAAGCCCAGAAATTCATGCATCTATGGTCAACTGATCTTTGAGAAGGGTGGCAAGAGCACACAATGGGTAAAGGATGGTCTCTTCAATAAATAATGTTGGAAAAACTGAATATCTACTTGCAAAATAATAAAATTGGGCACATCTCACACCATATACAAAAAAAAAAAAAATAACCTCAAAATGGAGTAATTTAAGACTTAAGACCTGAAGCCTTAAAACTACTGAAAAAAATAACCAGAGGCAAAAATCTTTTGATATTGGTCTGGGAAATAATTTTTTGGCTATGACACCAAAAGCAGAGACAGTTAAAGCCAATATAAACAAGTGAGTTTGTATCAAACTAAAAAGCTAGTGCACAGCAAAGAAAATAATAAAACAAAATGAAAAGGCAACCAACAGAATGAGAAATATTTGCAAACTATATATCTGATAAGGAGTTAATGTTTAAAATATATAAGGAATTCATGTGACTCAATAGCAATAAATAATCTAAAACCAAAATTAAACAATGAGCAAAAACCTGATTAGGTATTTCCTAAAATAGGACATACAAATTGTCAACGGGTATAATAGCACAAAGAAAGGAATTAAACAAACAAATTGTTAAATGTACCTAAAAAATAAATTAATGTTTGTGATGCAGGATTTACATTTGAACATCATGTAATACATAGAAAATAACAACTGTCAATAAATGCTTATAGCATATCCCAGGGTAGGTCAAAGCCTAATAACCCTTAACATTTATTGTATAATTATCAGATTGCTAGAACTGTTAATTTTCCCCTATAATTTGAGAGCTTCTAGTCATCATAGCACTTATTTTATTGATGGACATGGAAAAGATGCTCAAAAATTATTACCTCTCTTTAGGCTGGTGAATTGGTCAAAGCTGGGCCAGTTACTCCTTTCCCTGGGAATTTAGAAATCAGGATAAAATCAAAGTCCTTTCTAGTGATAGAAGGCATATATTTTAAAATTTAGGAATTATCCAAACTTCTGATGAGCACTGGGTATTATATGTAAGTGATGAATCACTAAATTCTGCTCCTGAAACTAATAATACACTATATGTTAACTAATTGGAATTTAAATAAAAACTTGAAACAACAACATTAAAGTCTGTTTCTCAATATGTAGAGAAAGATTTTAATGTTGAAGAAAAACAAAACAAAATGCCAACAGGATGAGAGAAGATAATCCTGCCAGCTTTTTGGTTTTGGTTGCTGATACTTAAATTTTCTACCATTCCTGTAGTTGCAAAAAACTGTTTCATGAGTCAATGTTATGTTCTTTCTCTGAAGCTACTTTGAGTTAGAATTCTTTCAATAGAAAATAAATAAAACTGGCAAACAATGAATCATGGAACACTACATCAAAAACTAATGATGTACTGTATGGTGACTAACATAACATAATAAAAAATTTTTTAAAAAACTTCAAATTAATGATTAAGAGGAATTAGCCTAAAATAATTTTATTTTTTAATTAAAGTGGGATAAAATATATAAAACAATGACCTATACAATGTTAGAAAAAATAACATTCTAAAATTCTCAACCGTATTGCCAAAGATTTAGAGATATTCAAAAGATAATCTATTTCTTGAGTTGACTTTTAAAAATACTTAAAGATGATTTGAAGACATAAAAGCAACCATTAACTAAAATTAAATTAGTGTGAATGATAAGACAAAATAAGCATGTATACAAAATCCATATTACATAGCTAGTTATAATAAACAATGGAACAACCACAAAAATTCAAAATCATGAAACAAGAAAGACAACTTAAAAAATAGTATTTTTGTTATTACAAAATCTGAGATCAAAAGTTGAAAGTGTAAAATTTCAAACAGCTGTTTCATAAGAATAAAAAGATCAGAAATCTCCCAAATTCATGTTGGTTAGCAGATTAATAAATTAAAGGTAACCAAAGATGGCAACATAGACAAAAAGATTTAAAAAACAAAGTGCACTAAATCAAAAGTGTAGTTATAATTTGATAGCCAATAAAATTTGCAATGAAATTGAAAGAACTCAACCACTTTTGCCGAATAAAATAGCATGCAAATATTTGAGAAAAAGCTATTCCAGTGGAAGCCAAATTTTGTTTTGATTTTTACATTTACATAAGACTCGGGTTGAGGTTTCTCTACAGTATACCAAAATATTAAATATTAAGCTGACAACTCATAGAATTATTTTAATAACGGATTGAAAAATTCAAATTAATTTGTAAAAATACAAACTAATCAAATGTGAGTGAAAAGAAATCTGAGATGGAAAAAAGACAAATGAAATTTAAACTAGCAATCAATATAGTAGGCTATAAAGCTGTACGTAGACTTTAGGAAGGTTAGCACTGCCAATTCATCTTCCACCGTAGGATACTCACAGGGCGGTAATCAGCGGTGAGCATTTCTTTGCTATTGGCTTTGTGTGACCCGTTTTACACACAGTTTGATACATCTCTGTAGGGAATGAGCTATCTGAACTTTCTTTTTCTCTCCCAACTATCAGGCTTACTCTAGAAGAAAGATTTAAAGAAAATAATGATAGAATTTCAGAAACATTTCATAACGAGCATATGTGCCCGTTTTTTAAAAGTGTACCAAAGTTAAATAAAAAATACTAATTTAGATTAGATTTTTCTTCTGTGTAAATGGAAAGAGATGTGACCTTTTATAGTTTATATCTAATAAGTAGAGTTTAAGTATTCTCTTGATATAAGTAACTAGTATTTAGACAGTTTCTACTTAGTTATAATTATTCCAAGAATTTCAAGACAAAATGACAAATAAGAACAATAATTGAGGTTTTGATATAAGCCAACATTGCTTATTTTAAATAAAGTTTCCTTTATGTATTGGATTCCATATCTTTATTTCTATCTTTGTTTAGGTTTGCCATAATAAAATACCACAGACTGAGTAGCTTTTAAATAATAGACATTTCTCATAGTTCTGGATGCTGGAAAGACTAAGAGCAAGGTACCAACAAATTCCATGTCTGGTGAGGACTGCTTCCTGGTTCATTAACAGTCCTCTCACTGTGCTCCTGCAGGCAGAAAGAGTGAGGGAACTCTCTAGGGTCTCTTTTAGAAGGACACTAATCACATTCATGACGGCTCCACCCTCATAACACAATCACCTCCCAAAGGTCCCACCTCTTAATACCATCACATTGAGATTTCAACACAGGGGTGTTGAGACACCCCAAACACTCAGTCCATTACTCTGCATTATATCTCATGATACATCATAATTTGTCACGGATGTCTTATATTTTGGCAGTAATTTCCAATGTATAAATATTTTCATTGTGTCTAGCATGTCTGAAAATTTATCATTGGTTTTTAATTAAATTTCTAGTTTTTAAAACAAATCTGTGAGATAACATGATTTGCTCTAGCAATTATGATTAATAATTTTAAAAATCTCTCCCTATTTCTTATAAATTTTATCTAGAAGTCAATATTAATAACACAATTGCAAATGTATTTAAAATACTTTTATAAGATGTGAAAAATAAACCCTGGAAAATAAGCACTGGTTAAGACACTGAAATAACTAGGAATTATGGACTGTATATGAAATGAAATGAAATGAAATATCAAATGATAATGTATATCAAATGATAATATTAAGTTCAGGTACGTGTGTGGGGTTATTGTATTATGTTTACATAGAAGAAACTTCTTTTTTCATCATGATAAATATTAAAGTATCTAGGAATAAAATGCTATCATATCTATAAATAATACACACAAATGCTATACATATGAGGAGAGTGAGAGTGGGAAAGGGAAGGGAAAAGAGGGAGAAAGAGAGAAATGTTAACAGTCCGTGAATGTTTAGGGAAGTACATAGATTGCTGTTTTTGCCATTTTATTATCCTTGCAATAGTCCAAAATGATACTGGGGAGAAAAAGAAGGCCGGAAATATTTTTCATAGATTCCAGTGCAACCTTTGTTTCACAACATGTGGATGATGGTGCTGATGATAGAAATAAAGTTCCATTGTGTTTTTTCCTTTGTAAAGTGTTTCCACAAGTTGAACTCCCTTTGCTTCCATATGTAACACCTATTAGAGAGCCATCTTGATTAAGGGTCTATCCTTTTCCAGGTTTTTTACATATATTTATTTATTCTGTTAACTTTAGTAACCTTATGGGCTAGATATACTTACGCTACTTCTTTTTAAAATAGGAAGTTAAGACTCAAAGTGACTAAGTAACTAAAGTCACGGTCTTACCAAGAGGTAAGGCCTGAAAGCAGAGCCAGTTCAATTAAACTCCCGAAGGTTAGAATCTTTATGCTGCTTCAAAAAAACAAAACAAAACAAAACAAAACAAATTTACACTTGCAGAAGCCAGTGTGCTTCGCTGGTTAGTGATAAGGTAGGAGGAGAATGTCCTTCACCTGAATCCTAATCTTTAAACTATTCCTCCCAGCAATGATATTTTCTAAGGAGAATGGCTGATAAGTTATTTTCAAATAGTTGGCCTAGCTGTATTTTTATAAACTGAGCCTTCTTTTTCTTTTTCTTTTTTCTTTCTTTCTTTTTTTTTTTTTAACAAACATCTTGGTGGATAATCAAATGGTTTTATAACCTCTTCCATTATATTCTCAAGAATGCTTATGTAGTCTGATAAGCCATTATTCATTTAGGAATATTGGCATTTTTATTTACATGATAGCTTCGGCCATGTCTAAGCAAGAAAAGAAATAATAAAAATGCCTCATTCATGATGGCAATCTCAATAGTAAGTGTGGATTTCCAGACTGTTTTTTCGGGAACACAGGATGTTTATTGGATGTGAAAGCAGCTGTGTAAAGGGTTAGCAGACATAGTCATTGTCCATTTCACCAGCTCCCTAGCATCAGAATCTGTCACTATGTAAATCAGTTATAAAGACAAAATCTTTTATGATGACACTTGGGAGAATTCAATTTATCTTCAATAAATCTATTTTGATCCATTCTGTGAAATCCTCAGGTTTTTAAACATCAAACACACATGAGAAAAAACAGCTGCAAGATTTCAAATGCCTGTGATGTAGCCCACATTTTAGTTTGTCACTTGCTTGGCATTTGCTCATTGGTATTTTCTTTTGTCCCCATTTTACTGATCTATAATTGACATCCAGCACCATGTAAGTTTAAAGTATACAACATAATTATTTGACTAACATATATTGTAAAATGGTTACCACAATAAATTTAGTTTAACAACCATCCTCTCATGTAGATACAAAAAGAAAAGAAAGAAAAACATGTGGGTTTTTTTCCTTTTAATGTCAACTTTTAGGATTTACTCTTAACTTTCAAATATACTATACAGCTGTGTTCATGATAGCATCATGTTCTATGCTATGTCCCTAGAATTTATTTGTAACTGGATTTTTGTACCTTTTGACCACTTTTCTCTAATTCCTTCACCCCCCTCAACCCCTGCTTCTGGCAACCACAGATCTGATCTCTTTTTTAATGAGTTTTTTGTTTGTTTTGTGGGGGTTGCACATACGAGTGAGATCATAAAGTATTTCTCTTTCTCTCTGACTTATTTTACTTAGCATAATACCCTCCAGTTCCATGCACTTGTCATGAAGGACAGAATTTCCTTTTTAGTGGTTGAGTAGTATTCCATCGTGTGTGTGTGTGTGTGTGTGTGTGTGTGTGTGTGTGTGTGTCCATTCTTTATCTGTTCTTCTACCCAGGGACATTTAATGCATTTCCATGTCTTGGCTGCTATGAGTAGGTGGTGCCTGCCTCTCTTTATATGGTGTTTTCATTTCCTCTGGACGTTCCCACAAGAAGAATTACTGGATCATATAATAGTTCTGTTTTTAGTTTTTTTGGGGGAAATTCCATACTGTTTTTCTTAGTAGCTACACCAATTTACAATCCCAAAAATGATGTACCAGGGTTCCATTCTCTGCATACCCATACCAGCATTTTTTTTTTTTTTGTCTCTTTAGTAATACCCATTCTAACAGGTATGAGGGGATATCTCATTGTGGCTTTGGTTTGCCTTTGCCTTATGATTAGTGATGCTGAACCCCTTTTCATGGATCTATTGATATTTCATATATACTTTTGTGAAAAAGATCTAATGAGGTCCTGGCCAATTTTTTTAAATTAGATTATTTAGATTTTTGCTTTTGAGTTGTAGGAGTTATTTATATATTTAGATATTAACTGCTTATTAGATATATGGTTTGAAAATATTTTTTCCTGTTCTGTAAGTTGCCTTTTCATTTTGTTCATAGTTTCTTTTGCTGTGCAGAAGGTTTTAAGTTTGATTTAGTCCAACTTGTTTATTTTTCAATTTTTTTGCTTGTGCTTTCATTATTATATCTAAACAAAACAAGAAAAATCATTGCCAAGACTTATGTCTAAGAGCTTTTCTCCTGTTTTTTTTTTTCTTTTTCCTGAGTTTTATGGATTCTTATATTTGAGTCTTTTTTGGGGGGTTAACTTCTCTGAATGGTATAAGATAGGGGTCTAGTTATATTGTTTTACAGTAAACATCCCATTTTCCCAGAACCATTTTTTAAAGTGACTGCCTTTTCTTCGTTTAGTATTCTTGGCTCCCTTGCCGAGTATTAGTTGGTCATATATACATGGATTTATTACCGGGCTCTTCTCTGTTCCATGTGTCTGCTTTTGATCCCAATACCATTCTGTTTTAATTACTATAGTTTTATAATACAGCTTAAAATCAGAAAGTGTGATATCTCCTGTTCTATTATTTCTCAGGAATACTTTGGCCATTTGAGGTCTTCATATACATTTTATTATTTTCTACTTTTGTAAAAAAAAAATACCATTGGAATTTTTGTAGATACTGCATTGACTCTACAGTCAGCTTTGGGTAGCATGGAAGTTTAACAATATACTTGCAGTCAATGAGCATGAATACCTTTCAGTTTATTTGTTCCACCTTCAGTTTATTTCATCAGGGTCTTGTTCAGTGTAGAGAGCACTCACCTCCTTAGTTACATTTAATCCTTAGTATTTTATTGGTTTCGATGGGATTGTATATTACAGTGTTCTCTATTTCTTTTCCAGATAATTTGTTAGTATATAGAAACACTACTGATTTTTCTTTGTTGATTTTGTATCCTGCAACTTTACTGAATTCATTCGTTAGATCTAAGGGCTTTTGGTGGAGTCTTTAGGATTTCCTATATAAAATCATGCTATCTACAAAGAGACTATTTTACATCTTCCTTTCCAATTCTGATGTCTTTTATATTTTTCTTGCCTGATTGTTCTATATAGAACCTCAAGTACTGTATTGAATAGAAGTGGTGAGAGTGGGCATTCTTGTCTTGTTCCTGATTTTAGTGGAAAAGCATTCAATCTTGTATTATTGCGAACGATATTAGCTGTGGGCTTGTCATGTAGCCTCTATTTTATTGACATTCTTTATATCTATACCAAATTTGTTAAGAGATTTTATCATAAACAGATGTTGAATTTTGTCAAATGCTTTTTCTGCATCTGTTGAGATGATGATTTGATTTTTTTCATTTATTCTATTAATGTAACATGCCACTTTTAGTTGTGTATGTTGAACCATTTTTTTGATGTAGGGGTAGATCCCACTTGATCATGGCAAATGATCCTTTTAATGTACTGCTGAATTCAGTTTGCTAGTATTTTATTGAGAATTTTTACATTTAAAATCATTAGGGATATTGGCCTGTGCTTTTCTTTTAATGTAGTTAAAGCTTTTTCCTTTTCTGGCTTTGGTATCAGAGTAATGTTGGCCTCACAAAATAAGTTTGGGAGTGTTACCTTATTTTCAGTATTTCAGAAGGATTTGAAAAGGATTAGCTTCAATTTTTCTATAAATGTTTGGTGAAAGTGAAGACATCTATCTGGGCATGGGCTTTCTTCATTGGGAGATTTTTTTTTTTTTTATGTTTCAAGTTTCTACTTAAATTTTAATTAGTTAACATAGAGTATTAGTTTCAGGAGTAGAATTTAGTGATGTGTCACTTACATAAAACACCTGGTGCTCATTACAACAAGGGCCCTCCTTAATACCCATCCCAGTTAGCTCATCCCCTGTCCGCCTCCCCTCCAGCAACCCACAGCTTGTTCTCTTTAGTTAAGAATCTCTTATGGTTTGCTTCCCTCTCTTTTTTTTTTCTTTCTCCTATGTTAATCTCTTTTGTTTGAGTGAATTCCACATATGAGTGAAATCATATGGTACTTATCTTTCTCTGACTGGTATCTTTCCTTTAGCATAATACACTCTAGTTCTATCCACTTGTCATTGTAAATGACAAGATCATTAGGGATATTGGCCTGTGCTTTTCTTTTAATGTAGTTAAAGCTTTTTCCTTTTCTGGCTTTGGTATCAGAGTAATGTTGGCCTCACAAAATAAGTTTGGGAGTGTTACCTTATTTTCAGTATTTCAGAAGGATTTGAAAAGGATTAGCTTCAATTTTTCTATAAATGTTTGGTGAACTATTTTTGCATCCTTTGGATAAATAGCTAGTAGTGCAATTGCTGGATCATAAAGTCATTCTATTTTAACTTTTTGACTGTCTTCCAGAGTGGCTGCACCGGTTTGCATTCCCTCCAAAAGTGTAAGAGGGTTCCCCTTTCTCTGCATCCTTGCCCAGCATCTGCTGTTTCCTGTGTTTACGTTTAGCCATTCTGACAGGTGTGAGGTGATCTCATTGTAGTTTTTATTTGTGTTTCCTAGGACCCTGGGATCCTGACCTGAGCTGAAGGTGGATGCTTAACCACTGAGCCACCCAGGAGCCCTTAGGTCAGTGATTCTTTCTTTAAGTGTGATTTTGAAGATCTTGTCTGAATTCTTCAGTTTAGTTACTGGATTTTTCAGCTCTAGGATTTCTGTGGGTTTTTTTTTTTAATGGTTTCAATTTCTTTATTGAATTTCTTGTTCTGTCCATGTATTTTTTTCTAATTGTATTTAGTTGTCTGTGTGTTCTTGCAGTTCACTAAACTTTAAGAGAATTATATTGCATTTTTCACAGCTCATACTTCTCCATTCCCTTAGAGTCAGTTATTGGAGTTTTATTACTTTGGTGGTGCTGTGTGTACCTGATTTTTGTGATTCTATTTATTATGTTGGTATCTGCACATTTGAATAAGCAGTCTCCTATTCCAGACGTTACAGGTTCACTTTGTCAGAGATATCTTTTCACCAGTCAACTCATTTTAGGTTTCTGGACATGTCTGTTGTAATGTCCTTGGGCAGGAGGGCTTGCTATTAGGGTCTATGTTTTGGTGAGGATGCAACCTGAGCTCTGAGGTTGGAGGTGGGGGCCGCCATTGGTTATGAACAGTTTGATAGTACTGATGGATTGATTCCCCACTCAAATGAGACCATAGGATTGGCTCCATGGTTTCTTGGATTTTCTGATCAGGCTTCCTAGGTAGTCAGGACTGAGGACTGTATTCAGCAATAGGCAAGACCATGAATTGGCTCCCCTTCCCTGGTCGAGTATCAGCATGGTTTCCAGAGCCTGCATAGCTCATTGTTTGGGAACATAAATTAGGCAAGACTGTGCACTGAATTTCTTGGTGAGATGGCGCTACCTGTTTTGCTCTGCAGATGGCTTAAGCCATGGGCTGTGCTCTTTGTTCAAGTGCCCCTGTATGCTGAGCTATTGGATGGGTTACACAGATTCTAATATGCTTGGGTTTGATTCCCTTATGAAGCAATCTGAAGGCTGTATTTAACAATGGGTAGGGCTGTGAATTAATTTCACTGCTTATGCCAGGCAGGAGGATTGCCTCCAAGGCTGGCAAGGCTCTTTGCTTGTGGTCTTGACTTGAGCCTACCGACTCCCTAGGTTCCTTGACTGAATGGGGCCACTGGCTTTGCTCTGAGTGACTCACTCTATCTGCCAGAGTCTCTGCTCCAATGTTGCTGGGCTATATAGCTTTCAGGTATTCCAGCCAGGTTTTCTGGTCAGGCATGGCTGGGAGCTATACTTTACCAGTGGGTAAGGTTTTGAATTAGCTACCCTGCCTAGGCAGGGACAGAGCAAGCTCCAGGGCCTGGCTCTTTGTTTGAAGACCCAAATCAGGCAGACGGGTACCCTGCCAAGTTTCCTGGTCAGGCTGTGCGACTGTTTGACTTTGCAGATGAGCAAAGATAGTGGTTGAAACTACCTGGGCATTGTAGGTAGGAACTCAGTCTGCCAAAATCTGAGTTCTGGGTATTGCAAGCCTCTATCTCTTTTCCTTCACAATTTGATTCCCAGTGGTTAGCCCTGCAGATTCTCACATAGCACTTGTAGGATGAGACTGCATTAAAGACTCCCAAGAAGTGACCCATAACACTGGGGAGTTGAATGTCCACCTTGGTCTCTATTTTCCCACTGGAGTGCCTTAAGCTCAGGTGAGACCAGTCAGTCTGGTGCTGCGCCATCCTGGGGGGTAGGGGAAATTTGTCAGCATGTAGCCTCTCCCCTTACCCATTTAATGTGATCTGTCTTGGTCTTCGTGGTACTAAGGACTGCCTCAGTCTTACCCCTGTGTTCTAGGATTTTCTCAGTTGTGCCTTGTCCATGAATGGTTGTTAGTTGCTGTTCTTGTGAGGAAAAGCAAAGCTAGGCATAACCTATGTTGCCATCTTGGTAACATTACTCCTCTAGTATTTTCATTCATTAGTGTTTCTCCCTGTTATTGGACAGTAAACATTAAACTATTATTTGCATTAATTTGACATGGTGCATTTAAGTTAGAGTGGTATTTTCATGTTTTTTCTTTGGGCTCAAATTCTTCTATACATTGTTTTTTTTAATATGAGTATTTTGTTTATCCTTATATATGGCATACTGCCTGGCTGCTATCTGAAAAGCATACGAAATAATATATCTCATCAAAAAGAGCAACTATTTCAAGACCATGCTTGAGTTCTACAGTCAGTTTTGATTTTCAGTTATTTTAGATTTTTCATACACACACTCAAAGATCTCTTTCAGAAGTACCTTGAAATAAGTAATGGTAAAGGTAGCTCCTTGAAAGTATCAAAGCCCTTCTTTTAAGTTACAAGTGTGCACGAGAGCCTAGAAGGGACACTTATGCAAGTGTATTATATAAATTACAAAACTGACTTACTCTATGTTCGTCTATGAGTTTTGTAAATCAAGCAGAGCCAAGTGTGGGGAAAAAGGCACTTTAATAGTTCTCTACTTGCTAGTCCTCCTCCTTTAGCTCCTAGAGGAAACGGTGACTCCTTTTTGGTGTTTAACAAACAAAAAAAGAACAATAGTAAAACAAAATACATATACACATATATATCGGATTTCTAACTTGGGAACCAATCTAACACAGATAATTCTGAAAGCATGTACAGTAATCAAAAAGAAAACCTGGTGAGCTTGCTTTTATTCACTACTACATTTAAAGTCATGAAGCTTCTAAAAGGTCAGAAACTGGCTTTTAATGGATAGTCAACTAGCATTGGAAAGTAGGGCAGGAAGACTTATACTGTGTAAATTTTTAGAGGGCTTGACAGTGGGTCTCCAGAGGAGTGTCAGCTGTTTGAGATTAGGATCAAATATTTGTGTGCGAGATAATTTCACTTGCTTTTGGGTGCAAAAGGGGATAGAATAGTGTTAGTTGGCATTGCCACAGCATCTTTGTGCTGCAGGTGCATTTCATAGTTGCCTCTCTTTGACTGTGGTACTTCTGACTAACTTCATAAATTAACTCTTAAGTCAGTTATACATATTTTAAAGTTGAAAACTGAATTATTAAAAATAATGAGATTTTTTTTCAAAAAGGCTTCTAAAGTAAAACTCTAAATGGACACTAAATCAACGTCAACAAAAATTGTACAAATGATAGAATGACCGAGGACTTTTTTTTTACTTCTAAATTAAAATAGCTAGATGCAATAGAGCATGTTCTGAACAGCAAGTCTTAGGTTTACTACTGGAAACATTCAAATTATAAAAGAATCTAAACTTAAAATCATGTATCATTTTTGCTTTATTATCAGAGTATCACCTCTTACTCTTTTACCCACCATCCCTCCACCCCCCAGTTGTTCAACCAATGTAGCTTCCTACAGGCAGTTACACACAGCATCCCCAGATTACGTGAAGTTACCTAGGACATTCTTAACTGATGTTGCCAGCCAGAAAGGAGCTAAATTCTAATGACTCATCATGGTGCAGCTTTTGTGGAAAAGAAGGCTTTGCTCCCCCAAAACAAGAGTGGTTTTCAAGAACTCTTACTAAACCCACTTTTATTTCATGGTAGTTCTTTCCAGTCTGCCTTCAATGAATAACATATATATGTATTTACTTTTCTATGTTCAATAATTATGGTGATAGACACATTGTTTTTACTCTCTCTTTTTTACTTCATGTTATTAAATACTTCTTAAAAGCTTGATTTTAATGGCATTTAATGGATTTAAATGGCATTTAAGACCATGAACTTCCTTTGAGGTTCTCTTGTGGGCAGAAATAGCAGAATCCTCCCCAATCAAGGGATTAGCTAAGTATTGCCTATTATCCCCTTAAGGATTTCACCTGACAGTGGCTTTTTAGGTGGATGCCAGTTCTCAGTTCCTACATGAATTACTTTTCCCTGCACTTAGACCTACAACTAGATGTAGCAGACCACAAAAGAATGACTACAAAGCCTGATCTGACAGGATGCACCAGACACAACAAAGAATTACAAAATTTTATCAAGTTATATTGACACAAACCTGATGAATTCAGGTGAGAATAAGTCTAAGAGTGCTATACAAGGGTTGAAAAAAAATGTTAGATCTAGCTGAATTTATTGATATGGGTACTGATCAAAAAGACCCTGAACATTATTGAATTAACAATAGTTAATGCATTATTTTGAATATATGAAAGTAGCTCTAACACTTTACTCAGTTGATTAAATAAAACCTGGGCTCAAAAGTGGCCTGCATTAAATGAAGTCGAGATTTCAGAACATACTTGTTATACTCTAAAAGGAAAATTAAAGGTTTAAGGAGATGAGTGTACTTATAAATTTATTATGTACGATCTCCCTGTCCCTTAAGTCTGTCACCTGGGACTGTCCAGGACTGATGTGTCCTCCACCAATACCTTGAGCAACATATTTCTTTGAAAAACATCAATATCACTGAAAAAACTCTATTATTGTTGTCCGTTATCTGCAAGCCAGAGATTACAGTTGGATATACTGTCATTGCAGTGAGTTCTCAGACCTAAGTGGGATGATAGATCCCAGGGCTGCAGACATGGCTTAATGATCAGAAGCTAGGTGAACACGGTCATCATAAGGGGCAACACACACACACACACACACACACACACACACATTTATATGTTATACCCACACATACATCTATATATCTATTCCTATATCTGTTTATGCAAAAGACCTAAAAGCAATGCTACACCAGTGACAATGAGTGTAGGTAGCATTGAGCTTTCTTTCTTTCTTTCTTTCTTTCTTTTTCTTTCTTTCTTTCTTTCTTTCTTTCTTTCTTTCTTTCTTTCTTTCTTTCTTTCAAGATTTTATTTATTTACAGAGAGAGACAGCGAGAGAGGGAACATAAGCAGGGGGAGTAGGAGAGGGAGAAGCAGGCTCCCAGCAGGAGCAGGGAGCCCAATGTGGGGTGGGGAGAGGGCGGTGCTCAATCCCAGGACCCTGGGATTATGACCTGAGCCAAAGGCAGATGCTTTAATGACTAAGCCACTCAGGCACCCTGAGCTCTTGGTTTCTAAATAATATTCTCCACTAAATAAACCACGGGAAATAGTTGATTTCAGAGTGTAGCTGGTAAAGTAGAAGATAAAACTAGTACTTATTTTTACAGTGGAAAGTAAGGAAGTAATTAAAGAATTATAAGACCATGTCAAAAGGACACACAAAACTTAGAGACTTCCACTGGCCAAATTTGGGACAAGTCAAGCATCAAAATAAATAACAATAATCCATCAAATGAAATGAGAATTCATAAAATCATACTGATACAATAAATGTCACACACACAAAAAGCTTTATATTAGAATGGAGGCTGATGAATGTAGTAGGAATGTTGAAACTGGAAAATCATCAATGTATGTTAAACTATTCATTGAAATTTCGATAAGAGAAATATTGAAATATTTTCATAGTTTTTCCCAAGAAATATTAATTAGAAAAAGAAAAATAGTATTTACAGAGAAACCTGACAGGCACAACTTCCAGTGATTAATATTTAACATTACCAATATTGGAAAATCTTGTGCTTTCTGAAATAATGCACTGAAGAGGACATTATATTATTTAAGTGGTAATCCCACCCCACATACATAATGTAAATAGAGTCATGGAGAAACATCAGAAATACACAAATTAAGGGGCATTCTACTAAAATAACCTACATTCTTAAAAATCATATTTTTAAAGATTCTATTTATTGACTTAGTGCACACAATTGAGGGGGAGGAGCAGAGGGAGAAGGACAAGCAGACTCTGTGCTGAGTGTGGAACCCGACGTGGGGCTCAAGCTCATGACCCAGAGATCATGACCTGAGCTGAAATCAAAAGTTGAATGCATAACCAACTGAGCCACCCAGGTGCCCCTTAAGAAAATATTAAGACAAGAATGACATTATCAAAGTTCTCCAGTGCAGTGTTGTGTCCCGCAGTTTTGCTTAATATTCCCTGTTCTGGACTGTAAAAGGGGGGTTCAGTAACTTCAATTAGGTAAACAATATGGCATACCCACTATGACACAAACATATATAAGTACCACCTAATGGAATATATTACCCAGTCTAGCTGACAAAGACATTGATATCTAACAAATTCCTTGAGAGTATTTCAGGTGAATAATAAAAAAAAATCAATCTTTACTGGGTAATACTTAAAACAACAAAGGTATACACCAAAGAACATTTAATATTTATTCATTTCCCCTACTTCTTTCTTCACTTTCACTCATTTAATAATAGTTAAGCAGATGTGCTTCCTTAATCTTGGAAATCTTGCAGGCGTATTCAGGAGTAATCTTTTTGTTAGTTTTAAAATTTATTAATATGTTTTGGTAGTTAATTGCATTGCCACAGTGTAGTACTGAATACATCATGGTGACCACAATAAAACCACAACGGAAACCTGTTCTTCAGGGAACACGATGTGGTTTTACTGTGGCTTGGTAACAAGTGACAAAGAACAAACAAATCTGAAACAAATCAATCACCAGTAACGTTTTTTTCACTTGACTGAGCTTTTGTCAATGTCACGAAATTGCAGAATATTGGAGACTTGGATTGAATAAAGCTGTAAGCATTCAGTTCCTCTTTTGTGATTTTTTCCCCACCTCATTTTATTGTATTTAAATGGACTTTGTTTCAATTTCCAGCTGGTGGGTATCCTGCAGGAGTGAAATTCTGATACAATGTTTTCAAAAGACTTAAAACAACTTCAGTGGTTATTTAGGTTTAGCAGTTTGTGGGATAATAAGTTGAAGTTTATCACTGCCAGCTTTTCAAAAGAGTGAAGTTCATTTAGGAGTGAAGAGGTCAGTAATTCAGAATGTTCTATTTCAGTTGGATAAGAAAAGTAGATAGCAAAGGGAGTCCCTGTAGACTCTGTCATCAGGCACAAAGCACAGGATGGAAATTAGGAAGGCTGCAAATCTAAGAAGCAGTAGCATTTCCAAGAAGAGAGAAATAAAATAGAAATAAAAGTTTCGTAGAAAGGATACCGTTTAGAGGTACCCAGGAGAAATCATCCTGGAGTTTTGAGTGATGATCCTTTCACGAACTGCAGGAGGGTGAGTAATACAGTTTCATTTGCCATTGTAACCACAACCATAATTACTAGCCTACCTGCATTTCGCATTCCAATGAGAGAAAAGAAGTTGAAATATTTTTGGTAGTTATTTTCTTAAATGTTCCAAGGTAATCGAAGAATCTTTATCAGTGATTCTTTCTGTAATAGGCCAGAATAGGTGTATTCCATTCTGAGTGCATACATTAAAGTTTGCTAATTTGATTAATTTTGTTTTTGGCAAGAAAAATTGAGAAAGTCCTTGAGGAAATGGCAATTCATCAATACTAATTGGTAGTATTTCCTACCTATCTTGTCCCTTACTAAAGAGGTCATTTGAAGAGAAAACAAGGGTTTATCACTAATTTGGGAATTAATAAAAGCACTGTCTCAAAGATGCTCTTAGGCTAGAGGGAAAAAAAGGAGAGAGACACAGAAAGAGAAACAATTATGAGTTGGAGAAATATCAGCCAATGCATTATACTTTATGCTTTAAATCATCTTAAGTAGTTTTAATTTGTTCAAAACTTAGATATAGTCCTATCAAATTTTTTTTATTATCCATAACTCTTCCAACTAAGAATAGGTAACTTTAGTATGAATTAGCATTTTACAACATATATACATTCAGGAGTAACATTAATCAGACTCATCATTAAAATAAAATACATATTATTTCCTTCAAATTGTTTGTTTTTAAAGATTGTATTTGTCTTAGTTGTAGAATCATAATTTGTACAGGTAATCTCCACACAGTTCCTGTTTGTCCACCTGAAATAATTATTGATTTCATCGTACACTTTCTGTAAAGACAAAGCCACATTTCCGTTAATACAAGTCATTCTGGGTTTTAGAAAAAAGATCTGGGAAAATTCTCTCATGATCACCTTAGTTTTTTTCTGGTTACTATGCATAAAAGATTAACAGTGAAGAGTTTTAATTGAAGAATCACTGGAGAAGGGTATAGCAATAATCATTAGAAGTACCTAAGAAGATAGGGTGAGATAATCTGAATTAAACTATAACATACTTTTATGCCAATTTGCTAGGCTCTGGAGGATTTAAAAATCAATGACTTTTATTTATTAAAGGCACTAGGAAATCTATGATTGTTCTGCAAATAGGTCATGATAACTCTGGTATAAATATAGGCGTAGTAATTGGTTTGTATTTTCATGGATTAACCCACTCAGAAAAAAGTCTTACAGTATTTGTCTGATTATCTCACTTGGCATATTGCCTGAGCATATTCCATGTCCGCAAATGGCAGGATTTCCTTTCTTGTATTTGAGCAATATCCTGTTATATATGTTTACCACAACTTTTTTATCCATTCCTCCACTGAGAGACATTTAGGTTGTTTCCATATCTTGGCTTTTGTGAATAATGCTGCAGTGGACATGGAAATGCAGGTCTGTCTCTCTTTGAACTCATGTCCCTTGCTTTTTTACCTGGAAATGGAATTGCTAGATCATACAGTTCAATGATAAATAAAAACTTAAAAATTTTACAGTCTAAAAAACTTGATTATTTAAAATAGAGATATGGAAAGGAATATACATATAAAATTTTCACCATTGTGTTAAGAAGAAAACTTCAGGTTGCGTTAAGAAAAAATATGATTTTCCTCTAAACACAGGAATATACATATACACACTCGTGTTTGTGTATCTTTGTGTGTGTGTGTGTGTGTTGATTTACCTTTCAACCTGAGTATATGTATGGACACATGAGCATATGTATATATACATGAGTGTATGTATTGTACATGCATGTATAAATGTTATTTTAATTTAAATATTTGATTTGTTATGTATTTTGGAGATTTTTATCTTAATTCCAAAATAGTAGTGTGCTATTTGCATACGTGGTACTTTAGTATTAGGGATCACAGCTAAACTAATAGATAAATCATTTAATGAAGTGTTCAATTAATCAGTCATAATTACTTCCAATTAAGACTAATGAAATTAGGGTTATATAAAGAAGAAATATTATACAGTAATAAGTGTTAACTAATATGAATGGCTGAGTACTTAATGCTTTCACATTTTTTATGTAAATGTTTTGCTAAACTGGGTGCAGTAAAGCATAATAAACCCACCATCTTTTTCCTTACCATGATCATTATGGAAAAAGAAAGAAATTTTTAAAATTTTAGTTTTAGAAAAACTTGTTTATTGTATCTACATAGAGATAGCTATGTAAATGTTTCTTCCTATACCCATCATCTTCACATCACTTTGAGCCACCTTTTTAATCAGGCCATTGCTGCAGGAACCAGTAGTTTGCATGAATCCACTGGTCATTTTTCTCAGTCCATGTTGTATCTCTTGCTTACTTTTCCGTAGTATTTATCTGCTATCACTACATGGTTTACCTGTAAGATTTGCTCAGCCATCCTAGTTATGCACAAAATTGGAAAGGTTAAGTAATTAATAGCTCCTGAAGGAACCCTTGATGATGTGAAAATAGAAGTCTGTGGATGAATACTTTTCTGTTTCTGTTAAAAATCCTGAGGTTCAATTGGTATAGCCACTTGAGGTACTTCTGGGGGATTCATGTCCTTCAAGTTTCAACCAGAGAAGTAGAATCATTAGGAAATGGGTGGATGGGTGGATGGATGGATGGATGGATGGATGGATAGATAGATAGATTTCTTGCAAAGATTTGGCCTATGCAATTGAGGGAGGCTTGCTAGGCAATTCCAACATCCAGGGCAGACCATCAGGAAGGAGCTGAACTGCTGCCCATATATGAAATTTATCCAAAGAAAGCTCAGCTCTGTTCTTAGGGCCTTTCAACTGACTGAATCAATCCCATCTAGATTATCTAGAATAATATCCCTTACTTAGAGTCAAGGGATTACTTAAAGTCAATTTTTTCATGGGGCACCTGGATGGCTCAGTCAGTTAAGCATCTAACTCTTGATTTGGGCTCAGGTTGTGATCTCAGGGTCATGGAATCCAGCCCAAGGTCAGGCTCCACACTTAGTGGGGAATCTTCTTGAGATGATCTCTCTTCCTCTCCCTCTGCTCCCCCCTCCCTATGCTTATGTGCACTCTCTCTCTAAAAAAAAAAAAAAAAAAAAAAAAAAAAAAAAAAATCTTTTTTAAAAAGTCAACTTTTTTAAGATTTATTTATTTTGGGGGGGGGGCGAGAGGAGGGAGGAGCAGATGGAGAGGGAACCTTAAGTGGACTCCATGGTGAGTATGGAGCCTGGTGTGGGGCTCAGTCCCATGACCCTGAGATCATGACCTGACCTGAAACCAAGAGTTAGACATTTAACCAACTGTATCACCTTGGCACCCCCCAATATTCCATTTTAATCACAGCTGCAAAATATCTTCAAAGCAAAAATTAGATTGATGTATGATTAAATAACTTAGGAGTGTGGCCTGGCCAAGTCTGTACATCAAATAGCCCTTCATATGGCTTTATTTGTCCAGAGCAGAAACCAGCTCAATAACACAACCTTGGTTTGACATTACTGTTTTACTCTTCCCTAACACCCTTGTCCTTGTCCCTAGGAGAACATTCTCACATAAACTAACTGTGTGCTAATCCTTATTGTAAGTTCTATTTTGGAAGATAGACAATTGATATGAGATAATTGGTATCATAGTGGCCTTAGAAAGCATACACTCAATGTGGCATTCTGGTGAGATATCACCCACAGGACAGACAGCAATAAGGACTCCATTGATGTTAACAGTAGTGGTGGTAATAATCCTTGGAATGCAGAACAATTATCATTACTAAGAACCTAAGTGGTGGAACATTTTGATGAGGTGTGTATTCGTTTCTTGTGGCTGTCATAACAAATTATCACAAACAAGGTTATTCTTTATTCTGTCATAGTTCAGAGGCCAGGGCTCTGAAATCAAGGAGTTGGCAAGGCTATGCTTCCTCCAAGGGCTTTAAGAGAGAATCTGTCCCATGTTTTTCTTCTAGATTCTGGTGGCAACTTCCAGAATGCAACAAGGTAGACCGTGAAACTTTGGCTTATACTATAGGGATTACACTTGAACATTTTGCAACAATGGACATTATAAGGACTTGGTTGATAGCTTGAGATTAATTTTAGTAGTCCTAAAAGAAAATGATAGGCTCAGATTAGCGAACTATCAATGGCACATGATGAATGTCAGAAAAACACCATGGGAACATTTTAAGAAACTTGTTACCTACAACTACAAGGTAGACTGTGCTGAAAAATCAGGGTGAAATTTAATTTTAGTGGTGGCAGAGTTCCAAAGGACACCAAATGTACATCTACAGAGATCTATGCCAAAATTAAGATAGAGAAAGAGTACAATACAGGTGTATATGATGGTGGAATTTGTGTCAACATAGCTGAGAATCTTGAACTCCCAATATTTCCACCCAAGGGAAACAGCTCCTTCCTTGTTATGAGACAACAGCCTTCTCTCACTTGGAAACCACGCAAAAATCTCATGTGAGGCATTGTCACAAAGATGCTCTATGTCTACCTCAACATCTCAATTTCTACGCTTATCTTCATTTTGTCTTAAAACCAATAGATAGGCTAAGATTGCTACAAAGACTAATTTGGGAACAACTACAACTTTAGTAGGTTCCCAGGAAAGGCTCAAAAGAAACTTCTTCTAGGTAATAATAATGTATTTGTAAGAACACATGAGGATATTTAAGGAGCTCAGGAGGCTAGAGCTGACAAATTGATTTACCTTGGTGTTCCAATCACCATGGTATTGTCATGCAACTGGTTTGCTTTGTACTGTTGGGATTGATAGTATTCTCAAAAACCAGATACTAAGATTAGCATTCCATGGTAAGAGGCAAAATGGAAATTACCAAAATAGATTCTAAGTTAGAGAGGTAACCAGTCCTGACCTGTATGTTTCCAGAAGTGAATGAGTTTATTTAGTCTGTCACAAGACACATCAACCTACTATGCTCTCATAGAAAACTCTGGTAAAATACTCTTTCAGCCAATGGTAGCTGAGTTAATAAAATTATAATCTGTAAAAATTGACCACAAGTTGCTATTCAATTTGAAATTATTTTACTGCTTTTGTGTGTGTGTGTGTGTGTGTGTGTGTGTGTGTGTGCGTGTATACATATATTTTAGTTTTTATGCTGAAGTTTTAGGGATGGGACCAGATATAGAGAGGTATTCTGGAAAACTAATATGTAATACGATTCTGAAAACTTTGTACATTTTGCACTTTGCATGATTTCTGAAGACTAGAGTGACTTCTTCTATTTCTCTTTTCCCAGTACCCCAAGGAGTTGGCTGACATCTATAACTGTGAACCCATAAATCTTCTGTGGGTTTAGCTGCTGGCTTTTTAAGGAAAAAAATTGCTGATAAAGGAATTTATTTGCTTAAAATTTACAAGTAAAGAAATGAAACACTTCAGTGCTTTAACTGTGTAAACTTAGAGGAGAATTATTACTGATAAAAGTCTCTTTTCCTAAATTTATAATGTATCTTAATCAGGTTTTCAATTCTTCCTAAAAAATAGAGGCGCATTCAAAGAAAAAAAGTCTAACTATAATTTCCTGAAAAAAATTTCCTATGAATGGATGCAATTATGCATATTTTAATGAAAATTACCTAAGCTTTCAATAAACACTGACAATTTTCATATTTGAAAACAATCTGTATTGCATGGCATGTTAATTTTCATCATTAATGAGAAGAGTATTATACTCTAATTAATTTTGTAATTAAAAGAATGCTATTTAAAATGTCAAATCATCTAAAAACATGAAATGCAGATTTTAAACAGAATGTATTATCATAATGGAAGTCATTATTAACATAAACTAAGTGGATGTGTTGATGTTTATTTAAAATAGGTGCTTTAGTTGTTTGAAAGAATATTCTGTATTGGGATAGACAGGATTTTATGAAATGGTTCAGGAAAATCAAAGGTAAGGGCGTTAATGTTTTCTCCTAAGAGATAGGCCTTTTGGGATTATACTAGCTGCTTATTCTGAGTAGGTTTATGACTTGCTCCTATGATTCTGGACTCTTCTAGTTTACAGGCCTTAGTGACCAAGGGATGATGGCACCAAGGCATACTGATAACTGCCTCATTGCAGCCAGCGCTCCTCACTGGGTCATTGCAAACAGGGTAAAATCTATATGTGGTGACTGACCATGAATATGAAAAAGAAAGAGGATCGGTTTATCCAATAACGACCTAAATGAAATTTATAATTATGACACATTTGAAATACTTTGTAGTATCCCTATGCTTAGAGGCAATGATTATCAGGAGGCAGAAGGCATCCCACACCTAACACAGGCAGGGCCACCAAAGTTTTGTATGTTATCCTTATGTAAGAAAAACATTATCTTCCTTCTCATTATAATATTACATAGGGTTTATTAGGAAGAATGAGAAGGAAAATGAACAGTGCCATCAGTTAGTGGTTCTGGACTCTGACAACAATGGCTTCATGATATTATCTCCTGGACTCAGTAGCAAATTGCAACCTTGTGTTTCTCTCAACAGAAAGGGAATGGATCTATATTTTTGTTGGTTTGGAGAGAAGTTGCAATGCCCAATGGAACAATTTTCTGGGTTTGTATGTATTAAAAGAAAGTTTGAATACACAGTGGCCCCAGGATACAACATAAGGCAACTTCTTTTTTCTTTTCTTTTTAAAAAACATTCCTCTCCAGTGCAGGGCTTTTTTCCCTCTACTTTGTGTGTATCTTTTTTTTCTTTTAAGATTTTATTTATTTATTTGAGATAGCAGGAGCAGGGGGAGAGGCAGAGGGAGAGGGAGAAGCAGACTCCCCACTGAGCAGCGAGCCCGATGAGGGTCTTGATACCAGGACCCAGGGATCATGACCCAAGCCAGAGGCAGATGCTTAACCAACTGAGGCACCCAGGCACCCCTACTGTGTGTGAATCTTAAGGAAATGTAACTATGGGTTTCCAAACTCAAAAATATATGTGTAGGCTAGATCAGGCTCTCACTAGGAATGTAAATGATGACCAGAAAATTTGAGAGCATAATCTAATATACTAAATAGAAGACCTAGATTCCCTGCTGCTTTTGAAAGCCTGGGTCTTTCCTGTTTCCTGGTCTTACTTCAGGTTCCTTGAATCCTGTGACTATATGCTATTTCTGTTGCGTTTTTTAGGTTGATTTGTGGAGCTGAATATTTCCCTAATTTTTGTCCTTAGTTCAAAACTATTAGCTCTGATTTTCATAATCAGGAAGAAAAAGGAAAATGATTATAAGCATAAAAACTGAATGAACTTTTAAAACATTTAGCATTTTATATTCCTTTTAGTGTAGTATAAAGTAGAAAAATTATAATTAATGTATCATAATATTATTTCAAGGTTGTTGCTTAGAATAAGGCTAAAGAAAAACAAAATGAGTAATATTTAAGGAAAGTTAAAATAAATTAGTATACCAGGATGACAAAAAAAATACTTTTTAAAAGTAATTAAATAGGGGTGCCTTGGTGGCTTAGACAGTTAAGTGTCTGCCTTCAGGTCGGGTCATGATCCCAGGGTCCTGGGATCAAGCCTGGAGTCAGGCTCCCTGCTCAGTGGAGGGCCTGTTTCTCCCTCTCTGTCTACGCTTCCTCACCCCCATTCATGTGCTCTCTCTGTCTCTCTCAAATAAATAAATTTTTAAAAGAGCGATTAAATATGTAACACTCATAAGATGATAAGAAAATGAGCCAAATAAAATAGCAAAATAAAAAACCATCATCTACATGTGTTTGTATATGTATGTATGTATGTATATAGAGTTGAGGCCATGACAGCACTTTAGCTTGCATTTATTCTTGCCGTTTATTGTGTTTACACTTTTTTGAAAGCTGGACGTACTATCTGAGAAATAGGGGAACAGGAAATAAATGAAGTAAAAAGATCTTTAATATGAGGATTTAAGCTAATCTGGGTAGGAGTTGAGCTGTGTTTTATGTTTGTTGTAGCTTTATGTACTAGAGGCTTCAAATTCTTTTGGTGTTTTTATGTCCTATCTTGATTTTTGGGAGATATACATATCTATCTTCATAGAGAATCTGTATTATACACCTCTTTCATCTAAACCCACTATAATTATATTATATTGGAACTCTATTTGTGTGATAATAATGTGACAGGAAAGGGAGGTGTTCTATAATTTGAGTGAGAGTCAGTGTTTTAGTGGGTTTGTGTTTCAGTACTGAGACTTTCATAAGCATTTCTCCAGTGGTATAAACTGTCCCCTAATGTTTTCCCTGTCTGCAAAGCTCCCATTCCATTTCCTTGAAGCCTTGTCTCCTATTGACTATTATTTTTGACCCTTTTGGGGGGGGGTCCATACTGGAGATAGCTAAACTGGGAATCCTCTACTTTCCCAGCAGGAATGAGGTTTCGTAATTGTTTTGTCAAAATACTTTTCCCTGGAGAGCTATCCTTTGCTCTGCTGTAGTTCATAAACTCTCCCTCTCTTTTGCCAGAGCCAAGAGGAGCTATTTCTTGGATCCTCACAGTGAGAACTCAAAATTTATAGTGTTTCTAGGAGAAAACCCACTAAAACACAGGCCCCTTGAGAATGTGGCCTCATAAGTTCCTCACTCTTACATTAGTCCTCACTCAGCCTCCAGCCACTCATGTCGGTAAGAAAACTCTTTTTTCACTTTCTCTCAGAAAGTCCTCTCACTTCCACTTTGCTTATCTGCTGATGCTTATAAAATATATATAATATATTATATGTTATTATATTAATTAATATAATTATTATATTAATTAATATATTGTATATTAATATATAGTATATTATATATATTATATAAACATGTGAAAATCCTAATCCACAACACACCCTTCTGAACAGTCTTCTTTCCTAGTCTGATCTTGACCTTAGAAAAGTTCCTTGGAATGTACAAATTGGTCTCCTTATCTTAGTGCATTTTATG
>NW_024424453.1:3589376-3613479 GCF_017311325.1 Ursus maritimus | reverse complement strand
ATATTCCTTTTAGTGTAGTATAAAGTAGAAAAATTATAATTAATGTATCATAATATTATTTCAAGGTTGTTGCTTAGAATAAGGCTAAAGAAAAACAAAATGAGTAATATTTAAGGAAAGTTAAAATAAATTAGTATACCAGGATGACAAAAAAAATACTTTTTAAAAGTAATTAAATAGGGGTGCCTTGGTGGCTTAGACAGTTAAGTGTCTGCCTTCAGGTCGGGTCATGATCCCAGGGTCCTGGGATCAAGCCTGGAGTCAGGCTCCCTGCTCAGTGGAGGGCCTGTTTCTCCCTCTCTGTCTACGCTTCCTCACCCCCATTCATGTGCTCTCTCTGTCTCTCTCAAATAAATAAATTTTTAAAAGAGCGATTAAATATGTAACACTCATAAGATGATAAGAAAATGAGCCAAATAAAATAGCAAAATAAAAAACCATCATCTACATGTGTTTGTATATGTATGTATGTATGTATATAGAGTTGAGGCCATGACAGCACTTTAGCTTGCATTTATTCTTGCCGTTTATTGTGTTTACACTTTTTTGAAAGCTGGACGTACTATCTGAGAAATAGGGGAACAGGAAATAAATGAAGTAAAAAGATCTTTAATATGAGGATTTAAGCTAATCTGGGTAGGAGTTGAGCTGTGTTTTATGTTTGTTGTAGCTTTATGTACTAGAGGCTTCAAATTCTTTTGGTGTTTTTATGTCCTATCTTGATTTTTGGGAGATATACATATCTATCTTCATAGAGAATCTGTATTATACACCTCTTTCATCTAAACCCACTATAATTATATTATATTGGAACTCTATTTGTGTGATAATAATGTGACAGGAAAGGGAGGTGTTCTATAATTTGAGTGAGAGTCAGTGTTTTAGTGGGTTTGTGTTTCAGTACTGAGACTTTCATAAGCATTTCTCCAGTGGTATAAACTGTCCCCTAATGTTTTCCCTGTCTGCAAAGCTCCCATTCCATTTCCTTGAAGCCTTGTCTCCTATTGACTATTATTTTTGACCCTTTTGGGGGGGGGTCCATACTGGAGATAGCTAAACTGGGAATCCTCTACTTTCCCAGCAGGAATGAGGTTTCGTAATTGTTTTGTCAAAATACTTTTCCCTGGAGAGCTATCCTTTGCTCTGCTGTAGTTCATAAACTCTCCCTCTCTTTTGCCAGAGCCAAGAGGAGCTATTTCTTGGATCCTCACAGTGAGAACTCAAAATTTATAGTGTTTCTAGGAGAAAACCCACTAAAACACAGGCCCCTTGAGAATGTGGCCTCATAAGTTCCTCACTCTTACATTAGTCCTCACTCAGCCTCCAGCCACTCATGTCGGTAAGAAAACTCTTTTTTCACTTTCTCTCAGAAAGTCCTCTCACTTCCACTTTGCTTATCTGCTGATGCTTATAAAATATATATAATATATTATATGTTATTATATTAATTAATATAATTATTATATTAATTAATATATTGTATATTAATATATAGTATATTATATATATTATATAAACATGTGAAAATCCTAATCCACAACACACCCTTCTGAACAGTCTTCTTTCCTAGTCTGATCTTGACCTTAGAAAAGTTCCTTGAATGCCAAATTGGTCTCCTTATCTTAGTGCATTTTATGGGAGAAATACTTATTATCTGAGTTCTGCACCCCAAAAAGAGAACATGGAACATGCTCTGCATGCAATAATTTTTCCATAGACAGTACTGTTTCTCAAACTGACAGCACCTTGGAGTGACTGATATCTTAAGTAAAAAGAAGGGACAAAAGTAATTTTTCTTTATTAAACTTTCAAGTGATTAAAATGTGTAAAGGAGTTACAAAACATTACTATCTGAATATTACACATCAAATTTAACAATTTTGTGCTTAAGACACTAATAATATGGAAAGGCAAACCACAGAGTAGGAAAAATATTTACAAATCATATATCAGATAATGGACTTGCATCCAGAATTTAGAAAGAACAATTATAATTCAAAAATAAAAAGAGAAGTAATCCAAGTAAAAAAATGAGCAAAAGTCCTGAATAGACATTTTACCAAAGAAGATATAGGAATGGTCAATAAGCATATGAAAAGATATTCAACCTCACCCGTCATTAGGGAAATGCATTTTAAAGCCATAATGAGATAACACTGCACAGTTACTAGAAGACTGCAATAAAAAGCACACATAATAAAGTGTGGGCAGGGATGGAGAGAAATGAATCCTCATACCTTGCTTATTGGGATGTAAAATGGTTCAGCTGCTGTGGAACATAGCTTGGCATTTTCTAAAAATCTTAAACATGAATTTACTCTCAGAGAAATGAAAACATATATCCACACAAATACTTATTGCGAATGTTTAATCAAAAATATAGAAATAACCTATCCATCAACTGAAGAATGGATAAACATACCATGGAATATCCATACAATGGAAGACGAGCAATAAAAGTGCAAAGTACTGATGCTCGCAACAACTTGGATGATGGACCTCAAAAACACTAAGTGAAAGAAGTTAGATGTAAAAGACCACATTTAATGTAATTTCACTTATATGAAATGTCCAGGAAAGACAAATCTACTGAAACAGAAAATGATTAGAGATTCCTGGGCCATGAATGGGAAAGGATATTGACTGAAAATGAGCATAAGGATCATCTCAGGATGATAAAGATGTCCTAAAATTAGATTGTAATGATTGTCCAACTCTGAATTTACTAAAAATCATTGCATACTTACCTGAAAAATAATATGGTATGTAATTTCTACATCAAGAACACTGTTAACACAGATATAGAATATGCGAAGAGACGAATACTAAAAATTCACATCTACTAATAATCTGCATAACTGGTAGAAAGATAGTTGTATATCTTAGAATCACTATACTTGGATTTCACATATTAAAATAGTAACATATACAACAAAGGATACATCACCACTATCTTTTCAAAATTGAAGATGAAATGTATTAAAAATTAACAACGTGGGTTCCTATGTATGGCAAGTTCTTAGCAGAAGTACATTTTGAAGTTACATAGACCTACGTTGAACGTGTCTAATATGACTTCTCTGTGATTTAGGTTAAGTACAAACTGAAGATACTAATATTCTCCCCATTGTATTACTTTGAGTATAAATGATTGAAATAAAAAACACCTAACACAGGCCCTGGAGTTTAAGAGAAAATTCTCTTTCTAACGTGTAATTGTGTGAGCAAATTCCCAGCAGGTTGTATTGGTTTCTTTGAGCTGCCATAACGAATTATCTCAATTTGGATAGCTTAAAACAAGATAAATTTTCTCACACTTATGGAATCTAGAAGCCAAAATCAAGAGGTGAGCAAGGTCATGTTCTCTCCAAAGATTCTGGGAAAGGGTCCTTCCTTTCTAGTTTCAGGGGATTGACAGCCATTCTTGGTGTTCTTTGGTTTACAGTCACAGCACTCCATCTCTGCCTTTATTGTTATATAGTTTAACTCCCACTGCAGCCAAATTGCTTTCTTATTACAAAGATGTTAGTCATTAGATTAGGGCCCACCTTAGTCACTTAGGACCTCATCTTAACTTGATTACATCTGTAAAGATCTAATTTTCAAATTAAGTCATATTCAGAGGTGCTGGGGGTTAGGACTAGAATATATTTTGGGGAGAGTGGGGGAGTAGATGCAATTCAAGCCACAGAACAGGTATAAAAAAACCGATTATGTATAACCTGTCTTGCAAAACAAAATACTAGTACTAGAATCAGCCTAAATAAATGGTTTTATTGTGATTAAAATAATTACTATAGGGCTTCGTTGAAGCGAGTTCTCTTATTAAATTTTAAAATGTATTTGAGTCATTAAGATTTGATTTATACCCCTGTATATGTATGTTTCCTAAGGACTCAATTTTTTTGGTGCCCCATATCAGGAGTTACAAAAGTCTATATAAAACATAATAATAAACATTTCCAATATAATATTTAAATTGTTTACATTTATGCAATATCAATTTCCTGAAAACATTTGAGAAATTGGATTTTAAAAGTTATATATTAGCACAATGAAATGGAAGAGGATTCAAATAATGTTAATTTGGGTATGCCTTTAAGGTATATTTTATTGTTAGCTAGCAAAAAGATTGATTACAAATACATGTGTTAGAGACAGTGTAATTATTTTCACAGTCAGGAATTAATCTTGTTTCATGTTTACTTCTTCAGAGTTCAATGAAACTTCTATTGGGTCCCTAACATAGCTTACAACTGACTAATGAAAATTAGAGTCATGGGAAAATTCCATTCCAGTTAATCAGAAAAATAATATATTGTTTATTTGATTTCTTTTTGAGAGATTTGGCATTTTTACACGCTTTCAAGATAAATATATTAAGATTCTCTTGTGGAGATAAGCACATTTGTAAATTGAGTTACTAGAAGGTGGACAATAATTGCTTAAGTACATTACAAATAGAAAGGTGAGAAACAATTTAGAAACATGATAATATTAAAATACTCCCTCATTGAGTTAGTTTTAAAATGTTAACCTATTTTCTTATTTGAAAAAGTCCATTCAAATATATTAATTTTGAGTCCTCAAATGAAGAGTCCATGAAGCTCTTGTGAACTACTTATTTCATATCTGTTCTGAGTTATCAAAGTCACAATTGGTGAAACAGCTGACAATTTAGGAAGAGTTTAAACTTGCCTCACATTTGTCAGTTACAATGTGTACCTCAGTTACCCCAACTTTTAAATGGATGCTTTAATTTTGATAGAAACACTTATCTCCTAACTGTTGTGATTCTCAATAATGCTCTCCTCATATCTGATGTCATATGTCCCATAATAAACCAATATGATTTGATAAAATGCCTTGGGGGGTGCCTGGGTGTTTCAGTCAGTTGGGTGCCTCAGGTCATGACCTTGGGTCCTGGGACTGAGCCCTGCATTGGGCTCTCAGCTCTGCAGGCAGTCTGCTTCTCTTCTGTGCTCTCCCTGCCTCTCTTTCTCTCTCAAAATAAATAAATAAAAATCTTAAAAATTCCTTGGGGACAAAGAGTTAGCAAATCACCAGTGGCCTTAGAACTCCAACTTAACAAATCTGCTCACCAAACATAAATAGACATCTGCATGTGCTCACCTGAGGATGCCCCTCCCCCAAACACACACATATCTGAGTTCATAGTTGCTAAAGGTGATAACAACAGCTCTATTTTGCCAGAGATTCAGAGAACTTTTAGTGGTGGTTTCAACAGTTTATTCTAAAATACTCCTTTGTTCATGTATCTCTTATATGTAATCCAGAACTCTTATTGAATCTAATTTCTCTGACAGAATTTGTGGTCTAAAGTCATAATGATTGGCTCATATTCCAACAACGTTAGATTTTGGTGTATTCCTAGGTATCGATATATTCCAGTTAATGCCATACAGAGTCTTGAAGACCTTCTGGAACTCTACATACATCTTTCCATGCAAAATTATTTTTGCTTTATTTTTTGCTAAATGTATTTTTTAAATAATTGTGATCATGTCAGTTATTTTAAATTCAAGAAAATATATTTGGTTTTTTAAATGCAATATTATTGAAAGAAAATTGGAACAGAGTAGAATACAAGGTGTCACACAGATGGGCACTTGACTTGTAGTAAGCGTGATACTGGAAACAGCCTTTTCAATAAATATTACTGGGTAATCTGGATTTTCATATGGAGAAATAAAAAGAAACCTGATTCTCCCATCTCATATTGTATTAATTCAGTCCCTGTTTTGGGACTGTCTGCTTCAGGTGAATATATGCATATCTTTGAACCAGTACTTTCATTCCTAGACATATACCTAGCAGGATTACATGAACAAATGCAGTGACAATATATTAGAATGTTCATAGCTTCATTATTTCTAATAATCTCATTATAAAAACAAAGTAATGTATGGCATATGCCATAGCAGGAACATCTGAGCATGTTATTCAAGTCAGGAGACCACACAAGACAAGTGAAAGAAGTTTCACAGTCATGAGAGCTAAAGGTACAAACTAAAGATGGATGTGGTTAAGTCATTCTACAGACATTGCAATTCAAGCTGGCATAAATCCAGTTAAATATATTGAAATGTGCACATAAATCATTGAGATAAATGGTCTTCATTTTTTTTTAGATCAGTGCATGTTTTCATTTAAAAATAATGAAAAAGATCTGAATTATGAATTAAGGCTATTTGCTGTACTCAGGATTTATCAATGAGAAAAAATATTTGATTTAGTATTATAAAATGATATTTTAAATCTAGAAGATACCTTAAAGCACTTACATTCTAAGTCTCATTTTACAGATGTGCAAATTAAAAACTTTTGAAGTTAAAGGAGAGGGGCATTATCACAAGAGATAGCTTGTATACAGAAGACTTTATTGAATGATATACACACACAGAAATAAAATTCAGAAATTACTAGCAAATTATAGTCAAATGTATTGTAGAGATCTACATGCTATACCACCCTTCTAAAGATTAACAATAGACATTAATAGTCATTAATTGAATGTACACTAGATATTCTTTGATATAAGAGGATCACAGAAGCTCTACAGTTTATTTTTTAAAAAGATTTTATTTGAGAGAGAGAGAGAGCATGCAGAATTGGGGTGGGGGGAGCAGAGTGAGAGGGACAAGCAGACTCCACGCACTGAGCACAGAACCCAGCTGGGGCCTTGTTCTCACTACCCAGAGATCATAACCTGAGCTGCAATTAAGATTTGGGCACTTAACACATCGAGCAACCCAGGTGCCTCAAAAGTTCTACAGTTTTTTTAAAAAAAAGAAAAATGATTAACTCATATTTTCCCAAGGTTATTTGGCCACAGATTACACTCCCTCCCAAGCCCCCACCCCCAGATCTATAGCCCATACCAGAGAGGTGTTGAGGATGAATTCTTGTAGTTTTTATTAATTGGGACAGAAGTGCAATTGTAGGAAACTTCTAACCAGTTCCCTGAGGTTTTCTTACCTCATTTCAAAGAGAATAGACTGGGACAGGGTGGTCAAAAACATATGGAGACAATAATTTGCCTCTGCATCTACCAAGTAAAATTTGAAAATGTGTAAGTAAATTTTCTATCTGGAGATTACAAGCCCCTAGACAGTGCCTACTTCAAGATTCCAGTTTTTAAATCTTGCATTTGTTATTACTTCCTTTAGCTATGACTTCTCTTTCTTTAGTTTGCCCTTTTTATACAACTAAGGATTAATTTTGGAGTGCTCTGCAATATTGTTATAAAGTAGGGAACTCTCGTGGGAGATTTCTTTCATGGAAGGAATATGTGAATATGTTTCATAAAATTAAAAATACTGAGCAAATGCATGCATCCATTACGCCATTATCAATTCAGCAAGTATTACTGAGTACCTAACCTATGCTTAGGCTCTAGTTAGAGGAAATAAAAATGATTCCTGTCCCCAGAAAACTCAAACACAGAAGAGGATGTTTGAGTGAAAATAGTGTTCATTTTGAAATGTCATGAAATATGATGAAAGAAATGCAATAGAGAAACCATCTCAAAAGCCAAAGAAGAATAACTCATAGGAGGAGAGAAAAGTGGGTTAAGGAACATTCACAAAAAATCTTTTTATTTTTTTACCCTCCCCCCTCTCTTGTGAGTCTTAACTTAGGAAAAAGAGTTTGAGAAGAGACTAAGAAAATATATTGTATGGCAGCACTACAAATTTTTATCAATATATAAAGGCACAAAAGAACATACCTTGTTCATGGAATCACTATTATGTTGGTTATATTTAGGTTTATACAAGAAAAAATATGAAAAGTATTAGAACAAACTATGTCAGCATTAGGTATGTAAAGAAGAAGGCTGAGAGGGAAACAGGGAAGAAGGAAAGTTCTAATGAAAAATTTCACTTAGTTTCATAAAGATAATTATATTTAATGACTATATTGAATCTTGTGTTTATCTCTGTTAGAAATAATAACTATTGGCTGGATTAAGATAAATTTCTATTTTGGTATGCAGATATTTTTATGAAAATTAATAAAATTTGTAGAATATAATGAAGATATTCCAACCAGCCTTTATTTTCTTGTGATAAGGACACACCATGATATCTACCTTCTTAACTGATTTTTAAATGTAAATACACTATTGTTGACTATTGGAAAATATTCAGATTTCTAGAACATATAAATCTTGCATAATTAAAACTGTATACCTTTGGTTAGCAATTCCCCATTTCGTTCTGCCCCTGCATCTGGCACCAATATCCCATTCTCTGTTTCTATGAGCTTGTCTATTTGAAATAGCTCATATAAGTCAAATCATTCAGTATTTGCCCTTCTGTGACTAGCTTAGTTCAGTTAGCATAATGACTTCAATATTCATCTATATCGTTACATATTACAGGATTTCTTTTAAGGCTGAATAATATTCTATTGTATGCATATACAACTTTTTTTTTTAGTATAGTTGACACACAATGTTACATTAGTTTCAGGTATACAACATAGTAATAGATGGGCTCCACATTATGCCACACTCACCAAAAGTATAGCTACCATCTGTGACCATACAATGCTATTACAATACCATTGACTATATTCCCTATACTGTACCTTTTATTCCTTTTATTCCTGAGACTTATTCCATATTTGGAAGTCTCCCATTGCCTTTCACCTATTTTTCCCATCCCAACATGCCCCTTTCCTTTAGCAACCATCAGTTTGTTCTCTGTATTTATAGATCTGATTGTGATTTTTATTTTTGTTTGTGAATTCCACATAAATGTGAAATCATATGGTATTTGTCTTTCTGTGTCTGACTTATTTCATTTAACCTAATACCATCTTTGTCCGTTCATGTCATTGCAATGGCAAGATCTCATCCTTTTTTATGGCCAAATAATATTCTATTGTATTTATATATACCACTTCTGCTTTAAATGAATGGATACTTGGGTTACATCCATATCTTGGCTATTGTAAATAATGCTGCAGTAAACACAGGGGTGCATATATCTTTTTTAATTGATGGTTTCATTTTCTTTGGGTAAATACACAATAGTGAAATTATTAGATCGTATGATTTTTCTGTTTTTAGTTTTTTGAGGAAACTCTACTGTTTTCCACAGTGGCTGTGCTAATTTACATTCCTACCAACAGTACACAAGCACTCCTTTTTCTCCACATCCTCACCAACTCTTGTTTCTTGTTTTGTTTTTTTACTTTTATTTTTATTCTAGTCATTCTGAGAGGTGTAAGGTGATATCTCATTGTAGACTGATTTTCATTTTCTGGTGATTATTGATGTTGAGTATCTTTTCATGTGTCTATTGGTCATCTTTCTTCTTTGGAAAAATGTTCAGGTCCATTGTCCATTTTTTATTTAGATTATTTTGTTTGGTGTTGAGTTGTATATGTTTTTTAAGTATTTTGGATAATGGGACACCTGGGGGCTCAGTTGGTTAAGTGTCTGCCTGCAGTTCAAGTCATGATCCCAGGGTCCTGGGACTGAGCCCTGCATCGGGCTCTCTGCTCAGCGGGGAGGCTGCTTCTCTCTCTCCCTGTGCCTGCCACTCTGCCTACTTGTGCTCTCTCTTTCTGTCAAATAAATAAAATAATTTTTTAAAAATGATTATTTTGGATATTACCTACTTGTCAGATGTGTCATTTGCTATATCTTTTCCAGTTCAGTAGTTTGCCTTTTTGATTCGTTGATGGTTTCCTTTTCTGTGCAAATGCCCTTTATTTTGGTGTAGTCCTAATAGTTTATTTTTGCTTTTGTTTCCCTTAGAACACTGTTGCTGTAACTGGTATTAGAGAAATTATTGCCTGTGCTCTGATAGAATTTTAATGATTTCCAGTCGTGCATTTAAGTCATTAATCCGTTTGAATTCATTTTTATATATGGTGTAAGAAAGTGGTCCAGTTTCATTCTTTTGCATGTAGCTGTCCAGCTTTCCTACACTGTTTATTAAAGAGACTATTTCCAACTGTATATTCTTGCTTTTTTGGTCATAAATTAGTTGACCATATAAGCATGGGTTTATTTCTGGACCTTCTTTTTGTTCTGTTGTTCTATGTTCTTATTTCTCTCTTAGAACTGCTTTTGCTATGTTTCAAAGATTTTGGACCATTGTGTTTTCATTTTCAGTTGTCTCCATGTATTTTTTTAAAATTTCTTCTTTGATATCTTTATTGACTCATTGGTTGTTTAGTATCATCAATGTGTTTGTGTTTTTTACAGGTTCTGTGTGTGTGTGAGAGAGAGAGAGAGAGATTTCTAGTTTCATACCATTGTGATCAGAATAGATGCAAGGTATGATTTTAATCTTCTTAAATTTATTTAGACTTGTGGCCATCGTGTGAACTATTCTGGAGAATGTTCCATGTGCACTTGAAAAGAATGTGTACTGTATTGTTTTGGGATGGAATGTCCATATATATCTGTTATGGCCATCTAGTCTGATGTGTCATTCAAGGATACCACATTCTTACTGATTATCTGGATGATATATCCATTGATGTGAGTGGGGTGTTAAGTCCCCTACTCTTATTGTATTACCACCAATTATGTATTAGTTTCCAATGACGGATACAGAGACATTTACAATTGTTATATCTTCTTCTGGGTTTGGACCCTTTGTCATTATTTAATGCCCTTCTTTGTCTCTTGTTACAGTCTTTGTTTTGAAGTCTGTTTTGTTTGAGGTGTTTGGGTCACTCAATCAGTTGAGTTTCTGACTCTTGATTTTAGCTCAGCTCATGATCTTAGGGTCCTGAGATTGAGCCTTGCATTGGGCACTGTGCTCAGCAGGGATTTCTTCTTGAGATTTCTCTTCCTTTCTGTCTGGTTTTCCGCCCACTTGCATGCACTTGTACACTCTCTCTCTCCCTCTCTCTCTCTAATAATAAATAAATCTTTAAAGTCTATTCTGTTTAAGTATTCCTACCCTGGCTCTTTTTTCACATTCCATTTGCATGGAGTATCTTTTTCATCTCTTTACTTTTGGTCTGTATTTTTTTTAGGTCTGAAGTGAGTCTCTTCTTTGCAGCATATAAATTGATTTTTTTTTTAATTCATTCTGCCACTTTATGGCTTTTGGTTGGAGTATTCAAACCATTTACATTTAAAGTATTTATTGATAATTTGGTACCTATTGCTGTTTTGTTCATTGTTTTCTAGTTGTTTATTTAGTTCTTCCCTGTTCCTTTCTCTTTCTCTTTCTTTCTTTGTGATCGATGACTTTTGTAATGTTATATTTGGCTTTCTCCTTATTTTTTGTGTCTCTATTATAGTTTTTGGGTTTAGGGTTCACATGAGGTTCACATATATACCATTCTAAGTCTATAGCAGTCTATATTACGTTGATGGTCATTTAAACTCGAACACATTATTTAAAATTTTTTTTACTCCCTCCTCCACATTTTGTGTATCTGTTGTCATATCTTACATCTTTTTATTCATAATATTTTTACATCAAATTATGCACTTTCCTTTTCTTTTAAAGAAGTCCCTTTAACATTTCTTGTAAAGATAGTTTAATGATGATGACTTTTGTTTGTCTTTTGTTTAACTTTTATTTGGGAAACTATCCTTTTGTTCTGAATGATAACTTTGCTGGATGTAATATTCTTGGTTGTGAGTTTGTTTTTATTCCCTCTAGCACCTTGAATATATCAATATATCCCTTTTGGCCTGTAAAGTTTCTGCTGAAAATGTAGCTGATAGCCTTATAGGGTTTTCCTTATATGTAACTTTTTGGTTTCTAAAATTCCTTTTATCTTTAAATTTTGACATTTTAATTATTATATGTCATGGTATGAATCTCCTTGGATTCATCTTGTTTGGAACTCTCTGTGCTTCCTAAACCTTGGAAGGCTTCCTTCAGTAGTTTGTGGAAATTTTCAAATATTATTTCTCTAAGTGTTCTGCCCCCTTCTCTGTTCTCTTTCTGGGGCCCCTAAAATGCTAGTGTTTGTTCACTTGATGTTGTCCAAGAGATCCCTTAACCTATGTTTATGTTGTATGTTTTTTTCTTTTTTGCTATTCACCTTGAGTGCTTTTCATTACCCTGTCTTCCAGATCACTGATACATTCTGCATCCAGTAATCTATTGTTGATTCCCTCTTGTGTATTTTTTATTGCATTTATTGTATCCTTCAGCTATGGTTCTTTTTAATATATTGTATCTTTTTTTGCGGGTCTCACTGAGTTCTTCCACTCTCTCTCCAGGGCAGTGAGCATCTTTACAATTATTTTTTTTCCAATTTTATTTATTTATTTGAGAGAGAGAGAGAGCATGAGCAGGGGGAGGGGCAGAGAGAGAGAGGGAGAGGAATAAGCAGACTCCCTGCTCAGTGGGGAGCCTGACACAGGACCCTGAGATCATGACCTAAGCCAAAGTCAGACAGTTAACGGACTGAGCCACCCAGGTGCCCCCTTTACAATTATTATTTTAAACTCTTCATCAGACATACTGCTTATCTTCGTTTCATTTAGTTTTCTGAGCTTTTGTCTTGTTCTTTCTTTGGAGCATATTTTTCTCAGGTCATTTTTGTGTGGATGTTCTCTTTAGCTCTCAATTCCATTCCACTGGTTATATGTTTGTCTTTTTGTTCTTTTTTAAGATTGTTTTGACTATTCAGAGTCCTTTGAGGTTCTGAAGTCTAGGAGGGTTTCTTTCTAATTCTGCAAAAAATGACTTTGGGATTTTAATAGAGATTGTACTGAATCTGTAGATTATTTTGGGTAATATGTATATTTTAACAATGTTGTCTTCCAAGTATAAGTAACATACACAATATAAAAAATATATATCATTTAATCCTCATAAAAGTTCAAGAAGTATTAAAAGTTCCAGAAGTTGGGTTAGTTTACAAAAGAGAAACTTTGCAGTCAGAGAATTGAAATATCATCATACTAAAGTAACATAGCTAGTATGTGATCAAAGCAAAATAAAATTCCAAGTATTTTACCTCAAAATTCTACTTTTTCCTCACTATGCTGAATTTCCGAAGTTATTCTCTGGAATCAGAGGAGAGTCCAGAAAATGGTAAATCTTTACCAACAAGAAAGAGGGAATGAATTTTAAACACAAAAATGGGACAGCCTACTTAGTTTATGGGGCATTCTGAAACCTGTTCACTTTATGCCTGTGATAAACAGTCTAGCCCAATGGAAGAAGGAAGAAGGATTCTTGTAGAAATGTCACATAACCAACATACTCACTGTGTTATTGAACATTTGTTCTAAAAACTTAGTTTGCTCTCTTCTATACCAGAAGAAGAAAAGTTCCAGATGGCTTTGCCTTTCATCAGGCACAGAATTTCTACTGCAATAAGCAACCTGTGTCTCTCTGTCTCAGGGAAGCAAACCCTATGTGGTGGTTTGATAAGGAAAAACAGGAAGATAAGACAGCACACTCAGAGCACACGCCTCATGAAACAGTTATATTGGAGGAACTGATTGAAACTTCATTTAAAAATAATCACTTAAGAAGTTATAAATACACAAATACAAAAAGGCTTTCTGCATCTAATTTAAAAATAGTATTTCCAAATAAATTGAAGGAAAGAAAGATAATATTGGCTCCCAAAGTTGAGGTGAAGGGCATATTTCATAAAACAGGGAAAAGTAGGTTGAAATTGTGATGGCATATGTGAGACTTGAAGAATAAAGTTAGGACATTAATAGTGAAGTAGAAATTCAAGAAGGAAAAGAAATAATTGATCAAATAATAGAAATAAATGTTCTTGAGATGAAAAAATAAAGTACCTCAATTTTCCAAATGAAAGAGTTCACTAATTTCCAGGCTGGACTGATAATGGCAAAATAATAATAATAATAGTAATAATAATAGTAATAATAACAATAATAATATTTTAATAGAGTACACTTATAGAATTTACTACATGCCAGGCACTGCTGTAAGTATTTCCATATATTAATTCACTTCATACTTGCAGTACTCTATAAGTTAGGTACTGTTTTAAGGTTGAGGAATCTATGGCACAGATATATTAAGTAACTCAATCGAGTGTCAGAGTCAGAGGCCATGTTCTTAACATTATAATTTTTGAAGGATTACTATCCAAATCCTCAAACATATCAGAAATCTGAGGTTAAAGAGGATGTCTTTAAAACACTGGGGCAGCAAGAACCTTGAAAGGAAAAACAGATGGATGTCATATTTTTAACTATGACCTTGTAAGCTAGGAAATAATAAAAAAGATGTTATCCACTTCACATAGCTTCATACAAGAATTAAGAGTGTTATGATAATCTGAGGCAAGTGGTCAAGAAAAGTCCAATCAATGAAACAGCACAAAGGACATGTGTAAGCAAAGATAAAAAGAAAAGTAAATACTAGTGAACAATCCAACTTGCTACATATGTATCTCAACTTACATTTAAATATATAAAGATAAATGTTAAGTTTCTTAAGACAAAGAGACAAATTCTACAAAACCTTTAAGTCTTGAGAAATACTGTTAAAGCATTCTTAAGATTTCAAGGGGTTAAAAAAATAGGAAGGGACTGAACAATTTCTTTTGGAGGATGAAAGGATACATGGAAGATAAATTCTTTTTTTTGTGTAATAGTCTTCGTATTTGGGGTGGGAGGGAAATAGTTCATGCTGTTTTTCAAATAACAGAAAAACATAGTTGTGAACCAGAAAAAGTTTAAAGATGGATTTGAAACTTACCTTTTAATTTCCTGTTTAACAATACATGGTTATCCAAGAAATTAAAAGAAAAAGATATGAAGGGTATGTATGTTTATGTGTGCTTGTGTTATGGTGGTAGGGGGAAAGTAGCACCCTAATCAAATACCAGAATATCAGATACTAAAGTAAATTGTACATATTGGTATGATAACTGATACTGGATTTTGTAGACTCTATAAATAGACCTTCATATATTTGAGAATTTAGTATTTACTAGTTTAGAGACAAAGGAATAGATTATTTAATAGGGTTATTAATTCAACCAGCTATTTACTTGTAAATACAATATAACAAAATGCCAAAATTAATTCTGGATGGATTTAATATTTGAAATACACAAGTAGAGTATTCAACATGACGTATTTTAAAATAGCAGGATTAAGCTTTGAGTTTCAGAGACAAAAATGGAGGTGATGCCAACTAAGAGGACCCCATGTCTTTTTATTCCACTTAGGTATGGATGTAATTGACAGTGACTCACAGGTTTAGTGATTCCACTTACACCATAAGCTGCTAAAACTATATCTTTAATTACTTGTCCAAAGGTGGGAGATTGGGAATTGAACTGGAGATCAATGAACAAGTATTCTGTTTTGCTGTCTTCCTCTCCAGGGATGTTAGAAAAGCAAAGAAGCAAGGAGTTACTTTTTATTGAGTTGTTTGCTCTTGAGAGAACTGCTCAAGAGAAGAAAAGTTTGATTTTTGTGGTTACAATAGTTTTATCTTGTTCTGAAGACAAAATGTAGGAGCCCTAGGAAATGAAATATTTTTTAATGGCCAAGTCTTGCTGAAAAGTATAAAGTTTACTTTAGGTTATTTTTTGTTTTTTTTCCCTCCAAATTTATATGCTTAAATGAACATTCCCACCCTATACCCAACATCATATACCAGGAAAGTTATTTAAAAATCCCTGTATCTCATTTATATTGTATTTATATTTATATGATATATATAATATCTAATTATATATAAGATTTTCCTGTTTGAGAAATGGATTTAAAACTAGAAATGCACACTAAATTTCCATTCCTGTAAATGATTGACAAAAAGGTATATGAAAATGAATACATTGGAAATTAGAATTTTTTTAATGTTCATTAAACATAGGTTATGAATGCTTTCAAAATTCAGTTATCTGATAAATAAGAACTATGTTACAAACTTGACTCCTACTGACCTGGCCATTCTCCATGCTTTCTACACAATTATATAAAATAGTTAATCTCATAGATTGAGATAAAGATTTCTCTCAATACTACTCTGGAAATTAGAGATTAAAAACAAAGTGTTAGTGGTAAAGAGAAGCCAATAATGAAAATTTTAGATAATTCCAGAATTTTAACTTCCAAAAATATTTGAGTTACATTTTTTCTTTATAAATAAAAGTATAGGTTATTTATCTGGTTTAAAATAACACCATTTTCTCTTCTGTAAATATGCAAGAAATAGAGATATTTTTATTTTGGGGGGAAAAAATAGATATGTCAGTATTTTATTTGGCTCATCTCCCCAGTGTCTGCTTCACTCATCTTGGCCTCAGCATTCCACTGCAGGCAGGCCACAGTGTCTCTCTCTTATGATATCACCTGGAGTAAAAAAATGATTGATAAACAAGGAGAAGTCTCTGTTTTGAAAATAAAATTTTCTAGAACTGTGAATTTAGTGGGTAACAAATGAAAGACAAAGCCAAAAGGGGGAGAACCTCATCAGGCTAACAAGTATTATTTAATGTTTCTTTTATAAAATTTTTTAAAAGATTTATTTATTTGGAAGAGAGAGTGCCAGGAGGGGGGAGGGGCAGAGAGAGAGAATCTGAAGCAGACTCTCCACTGAGCATAGAGCCAGATGCAGGGCTCAGTCTCACAACCCTGAGGTCTTAACCTGAGCCAAAATCAAGAACTGGACACTTAATCAACTGAGCCACCCAGGTGCCCCGTATTATTTAATGTTTTGATTTCTTTCTTTTTCTCATATACCAATTCAAGGTAGGCATTCATTGTGTCCTCTTCCAGGTTTGCCTGTTATTTTTATGATATTTTACCTGCTTTTTTTTTCATCCAGAGGTTATGCAAAATGTTTCCCAGTGTGTTCCCTTGTTCTACTCACCTATGGCTCTCAGTATTCTGACTATTAATTCTGCTATATAGAGCTCTCCCACAATGAGAATTGGAAAATGGTAACTGCCCTGTCACTATTTTAATTAGATAAACTCTAACTGCTTCCTGGCATCATTGGATGTTAATTAGATAAACTCTAACTGCTTCCTGCTACCATCATTGGATGTTCTTTTTACTATTGAATAGTAGCCTCAATTTTATTTTCCTATTCTTCACTCAATCATTTCAGTTCAAACAATTTATTTATTTTGTACTGTGTTTAAACACTAAAATGGAAAATGAAATCTGCCCTGTTGCATGGGCTCAGTGATATTCCTTTGACATTAATCACATTGTATATGTCAACAAACACATCATGGTCAGTGTGTGTTGCTTTGAACTGTCTTTAATGGAGGTAATTATGAAATGGTGACATTTAAATGAAACATAGTCAACTTAAGTATCCAATGTGTGGAGCCTTTTGTCTCTTTATTGACTACCTCCTATGGAGATATAAAGATGTTTGTTCTGGTCTTTCAGGTACTCCTAGTTCCAATTTGTATTCCCAGTTTTAGAGATAGTACAGGCATACTCAGCACTAATTACCAAATAAATTACATTAAGCAAATATTTACTGAGTGCTTTTTATGTGAGGAAAATAATAAGGAAGATTTGTTTAGATAGGAGATATTTGCTTCATTCTTAATTTGACTAGGTCAGATCTCACCATGGGGGTATCATAAAAGCACCCAGGTGAGGATTTTATAAATTGGAAAAATCTGCATTATAAAGATGTGAATACTCTCCTAAACTGATCTACAAATTTAATTCACTCCTATTCAAAATTGTATAATAATAATAAAAACATATTTTGGTGGAAATTGATAGGCAGATTCTGAATTTTATGTGGACCTCAAGGGTTCAAAGAATGGCCAAGAAAATCTTAAAGAAAAATCAAATGAATGGATTTACATACACGGGTTCAAGATTATAATAAAACTATGACATTTAAGACAGTTTGGATGCAAAAATAGATAAATAGAAAAATAAAATATAATTGAAACAAATGTAATGATAGAGAGGCCTAATTTAAGAATAAGTTCAATCCAATGGAAATTGAGTTTTTCATCAGTTAGGGTCAATTTGGATACTAATGTGGGAAAAATTAATATCAACCCCTAAGTCATAACATACAACAAAAGTAACAATATTGGTTGTAGATCTAGATTTGGAAGACAAAATAATATAGCTTTTAGAAATAATAGGAGACTGACTATTCAGTGAGCTTGATTTGGATAAATGTATTTTGAAAGGGAAATACAGACACAGAAATATATTAACCATAAAAGAGAAATATTGGTAAATTGAACTTCATTAAAATTAAGTTGTATAAACCAAAAAAATCACAATTAAAACACTGAAAATGCAAACCAAGGGTGGGAGAAGATATTTTTATTATATATATTGGACAACACAACCAAATTATATTAAACTAAACTTGTACTAATTAATACAAAAAAGCAGGTAGTCATTTTTAAATGGATGTAAGTTTTCAACAGGCACTTTAAAAAGATATAAAAATAGTAAATTAATATTTAGAAAACTGTTTAATATCATTCATCCTCAGGGACATGCAAAATAATGCCTGATACCTTTTTAACATTGTTCTTTGTATACATATCTTATTACTCTGAAAGCAAACATTTCTGGTTCAAGACGGACTATCATTATTTACAACAATAACCACATCCGTTCTCCACACTGCTTTCTCCACTTTAGCACAATGCAATGGTAGTCTGAGGATTATGTCTGTGCATACATTAAGAGGACGTCATGAACAATAGGAGAGGACCCCCATAATTATCAGTCTGGGGTAGACTACATAGTGTCCCCTTCCTCTCCTGAGAAAAGAAGAATCTTTTGTTTATGTTTTTCAGTCCCTTGAAATGTAAACACATGGCTCAACTAAACAGAAGACAAGTAGGAATAAAAGACAATTGATGCTATCATTATATCAATTTTCTTTGCTGAGGAAGCCCTGACCATAAACAAAAAAAGGAAATATTCATAGAGCATCATTTTGTTTCCTTGACAATGCCACAGAGATGTTGTTGCAAAACCATCAGAATGAATGAAATTATAAAAACGAAACAAACCAACCCTGTTATTAATTAGTGTTACCAGGGATGTGGAGCAACTGAAACTCTCACGTACTGCTGGTAAAACAAAATACAGTCAATTTGGAGAACTCTTTGGCCGTATCCACTAGGGATACTACAATGAAAAATGTGTACATGTTTATCAAAAACATGTACTAGAATCATTCATGTAAGCATTATTTATAATAATCAAAAATTGAAAAAAGCTCAGATGCCCATCAACAGTAGAATGAATAATTAAATTGTGGTATAGTTATACAATAGAATATTCTAAAATAATGCAAATAGATAAACAACATAAAGATAACAATATGGCGGAATCTCAAACATAAGTTTAGTGTACAAGTACTCAAGAACTAGCATAATGTCAGTTTAATGTGCCATTAATCGCTATACCAAAAACTAAGGATATTATTGCTTATAAATGAAATATTATGCAACCATTGAAATAAGAAGGAAGAAGTGTACTGGCATCAAAATATTTCATATTGTAAAGTGAAAATAAATGAATGGTATGTATAGTCTAACATGAACAAATAAATTATTCAGTATGATTTGAGAATTAAATTTCTCATGTATTATCTTTGTATATGCAAATGGTAAGGGACAGGCAACACTAGGTAGGGAGAGACAGGTAGGGGGCAACATGACTAGGCTCATGCAGGGGGCTACGTAACCAGGCTCACAGAAATCCCAGATGCGGAGAAATGTTATAGAAAAGATATTAACTGGAGAGAAGGAAACATAACAAATCCACCTTGTTCTAAATATAGATGAGATATTGTCATAATATTTACAAATCCACCTTGTTTGTCTTAAATGTTATAGACGTGTTTACTAAGTTCCCTGGTCAGTTTTCTATAAAATCCCTCAATGGCAACCCATTCAGGACCCCTCTCACTCTAGAGAGTTTTCCTTTCTGTTCTCACACTCCCTTAATAAACTTTCACTTTCCCTTATTGTCCTCCAGATTCATCTTCAACTCTGTGAGACAAGAACCCTGAAACCCTGCAATGCAAAGATGGTATTTAGAAAGATAGACACAGGAAACTATTAAAAGGCCATATGGCACAGTGGCTAGAATTGAGGCCCTTTATATGTTACTGCAAGTTAGATGAACAAGGAAAGATGCCTCTGTCCTTTTCACTGTTGCAGTAGAGAATTGCAGGACAGGGTAGGGAAAGTAAAGCAGACCAAGTTTTTTGTTTTTTTGGTTTTTTTTAGATTTTATTTATTTATTTGACAGAGAGAGACAGCCAGCAAGAGAGGGAACACAAGCAGGGGGAGTGGGAGAGGAAGAAGCAGGCTCCTAGTGGAGGAGCCTGATGTGGGGCTCGATCCCAGAACCCTGGGATCACGCCCTGAGTCGAAGGCAGACGCTTAACGACTGCGCCACCCAGACGCCCCAGAGAGCAAGTTTTTATTAAAGTACACTTCAAGGGAGGAGTGGGCCAGTCAAGAGAAAAAGGCCCCAGAAATGCCAGGGTCCTAGGGTTCTATCGTAATTATATAATAATTAGCCAACTGTGCATGTCCTTGCCCAAGGTGTATTCAAAATGCCTGCCTGCGGTAGGAAGCCACAACATTGTTTCTAAAGACATCGGTCAGATAAGAACAAGGAGCTGCTTTCTGCAGATGTGCAAGTACAGCAAACTTAACTCTTCCTCTGCTGGGATGTGGTATGACCGCAAACCGACTTCCAGATGGGTGGAATGGGGTGGTCCCTGGGCGGTCCCCAGATGGGGTTCTCAGTCAGGATGTCTAAGGTCCAGCCTCCTGTAGCTCATGCCCAGCCTCCTGCCTAACTAATCTAGAGTCACGACACTTGGGTTAAATACTGTTTTCAACAGCTACTAGCTGTGTTAAATAGCAATGTTTCAAATATTTTTGGACTTGTTTCTTTAATTCAGTTGTTTGGTTTAAACATTGGTATTGGGAATAATATTTAACTTTGTCACAAGGTTTTTTTGTTTTGTTTTTATGCGGGTAAAATACAGGATAATTTCTGATGCATTACATATTGTTATAATTCAGTTTTATTATAAATCATATAATTTCATATTAATATACTACTAATTATTATATTAATAACTAGAATAATTATTATTATCTTAATAATAATCTCTTAGGAGAGAAATTAGTTGAGCCAGAAAAAAAGCCCTAAAGATCAAATGCAGGATATAAGTATCAAAGTAACAGGGCTATTGTGTGGTGGGTATTAAGGTGGGCAGATGTGATGAGCACTGGGTGTTATATGTAAGTGATGAACCACTAAATTCTATTCCCGAAACCAGTATTACCCTATATGTTAACAAGAATTTAAATAAAAACTTGAAGCAAACAAAGAAAAAATAACAGGACTATAGCGAGTTTGATTTTCAACTGTTCCATGTCTTATATGCCAAGGTAAAAACTATGATTGGGAAAGACAGGGTCTTTGAGACTTGACATAGGAACCTGAAAACCTTGAATTCGTAAAATTCTCTGAATCATTTGAAAATGTTGAATATTTTCCTTGTTCGAAGTAAGGATCTGTAATCACATCCCTGTACTCTTGCCTGACATATCAACAACTAGGATCATCTAATATAATTTATTTAGGAAAGAATTGGGTTTGCCGAGTGAGGAAAGCACCCAAGAAATTGCAGAACCTAGGTGTAAATGAACACATGGTCAAATAGCAAATGGTTGACTGATGAGAGTCTTGGAATTAAAAAAAAAAAAAAACAAGTTTGGGGCAGAAGGTCTTGGGAAGAGACATACAGATTGACATATGGGAAGGCATGCAGTATGAAGATATTTGTATTGCACATGAATGCCCACCTACTAAAGAAAAGGCGCTAAGTAACCTAGTAAGTAGAATGACTCATCCGGCTGATGTCAGCCATCTTCTTCACCTTTGAATCCACTGTGCTTGCTCACCCCAGTTCTAGAAAAATGGACTCGTGGACAGAGTAACCATAATGCCATCAATGGGCATTATGTATAGGTCCCAATCCATGGAAACCCATGTAGGCAAGCAGATACAGCTACCGTTGCTGCTCAGCATTCAGCATGTCGGTAGAAAGAAAGCTATGGCTCAAATATGGCACCCCTCACAGAGACCAACCAGTTAGTAGGTGGGAGAGCTGCCACATGGGAACCCTTCCAGCTGGAAATGGCAGAAATTCATCTCGATTGAAATAAACACATATTCTTAGGTAGGCTTTGCTTTTTATCGATGACAGCATCTTGGGCCTCAGCACTCTCAGAAGGCTAAGTGTTTGCTCCATTAAAATGGGATCAGCTAGGGAAACCTGGGTGGCTCCGTTGGTTAGGCATCTGCCTTTGGCTCAGGGCATGGACCCAGAGTCCTGGGATCAAGTCCCACATGGGGCTCCTTGCTCACCGGGGAGCCTGCTTCTCCCTCTGCCTGCCACTCCCTCTGCTTGTGCTCTCTCTCTGACAAATAAATAAAAATCTTTTTTAAAAATGGGATCAGCTATTTTCTGAAGTACTCCTTAATAGATTTGATGCACACACATCTCTGCAAGTATGTTTCTCTGGGAATGTGTCCCAGTACAACCCACGTAGACACATAGTGTTAAAACCTTGAGAAACAAAGGTAAGCAGACATCTTAAAAACGCTTGTACACCCTCATATATACAAAGGCCTATAATCTTTAAAGTAGCAATAAGACTGACAGCTGACTACCAACAGGAAAGGTGGGAGGCAGAGGTAAAAATATGACAACTTTTAAGTGCTAAAAGGAAATCTACCATTATGACATCATGCCCTGGGAAAATAATATTTAAACATAGAAAAGAAAGTCATTTTCAGAGAAACATGAACTGAGGAATTTTTTTTCTAGAAATCTTTGCTAAAAAATAATAATAATAAATAAACAGAGTACTTCAAGAAGAATAGTGATGCCAGGCAGAAACCTAGAAGTGCAGGAGAAAAAGAAAAAACAAAAACAAAACAAAAGTAGAAAAAGAATTTGGCAGGATAAAAATGGGATAATAAAAATGGGTAATCCAAAAGAATGCAAAAAGGAGGAAAAAATAAACAATTGCAAAATTATCATTACCTTTGTAATGTTAGTTTAATCCTCTATGTTTTGGTTTTCTTTATTAGTGTGTGCAAAGATAGGGAGACATGAAACTCACCATTAGGGGAACATCAGAGAAGTTTTAATTACTGAGAATTCTGGAATAAAAGTAAAAAAGGGAATAAATTTCATTGTCTCTATGTCACAATTTTAAGGAATGAGTCTGCATATTCCATACAAGTTTCAAGTTTCAAAATAATTAATAGAATAGAACATACCAATGTAATAAAAATGGATTTAAAAACTGCTAACTTAGGAATAGGATTTCTATACCTGAAATAACTATATGACAAAGGTAGAAGGCCATAAAAAGAAAAATTCTATAACTGTGAAAGAATTAAATGGATATTTAAAGAAAAAAGGGGGGAGATCCACAACGAGGTAAGAGGCTTGAACCAGAAGATAAATCAGTGTACTGCATCCTTCACTGAGAAAGTCTTGAAATGGAAAACCGTGTCAGCTGGACTAAACTATTTAATTTAGATTCTGGTAAAACTCATTGATTCTATTCACACCCTGTAAACCAATAGCAATTTCATAAATAAAACTTGTTATAGCAATGATTTCTATCATATGCTATTTATTGAGTAAAAAGATTCTTTAAATAGCTCTTAAAAATACTAATGGCAGAATAACTTCAAGGTACTCCTATCAATGCATCACCACTCCAGATAACGGCACAAATAGCCTGTGTTCATCCTGGACACAATTAACAAGGGAAAGAAGCAAGATGAATAAAGGTAGTTAATAGTATTACCTTTACCACGTGGGCCACCTTTCATATATTTAAAGATGGTATTATGTAGGGGCGCCTGGGTGGCGCGGTTGTTAGGCATCTGCCTTCGGCTCAGGGCGTGATCCCGGCGTTATGGGATCGAGCCCCACATCAGGCTCCTCCGCTATGAGCCTGCTTCTTCCTCTCCCACTCCCCCTGCTTCTGTTCCCTCTCTCACTGGCTGTCTCTGTCAAATAAATAAAAGCTTTAAATAAATAAATAAATAAATAAATAAATAAATAAATAAATAAATAAA
>NW_024424453.1:3486594-3589366 GCF_017311325.1 Ursus maritimus | reverse complement strand
TAAATAAATAAATAAATAAATAAATAAATAAATAAATAAATAAATAAAATAAAGATGATATTATGTAGAAAGCACAGACATTCTAAATTTAGAGGGCGGGAAAAATAATTATCTCTTCATAAGAAAGCATAGAGAGTAAGAGTCTCTTGGGAGAGAATGTACTTTATCAGAAAAAGAATTCTCCAAACAAAATTCTACCCTCTATCAGTGAATAAAGATGCCTTGTCCTAAGAAGCAAATTCAGAATAAGGTTCTAAAAATAGATTCTACATTTTTTTCACGGTGGATTTCAAGACATTCTGAGGAAACTCATAATAACTATGGTAGAGGTTACCAGTGCTCACTTCTTGAGGTAAAATGACATGTTGGGGTCTCCTTGAATCAAAATGACTATGTGACTGGTTTTCACCACTGCAGTGAGTGGAGGTATCATTTCTAGGCTGAGGTGCTGAAAAGTGGGAATGTCTTCTCCAATCTGGGTTTTGTTTTGTTCCTTTTTTTTCCCCCAGACCACTAACTGGAGAGGATATGAGGATGTTTATGAGGGGAGAAGTACCAAAATGGAAGAGAGGAAGCCTAGTTTCTGAGTTACTGCTTAAATTCTGTTCATTCAAGAGAGCCCCTACTCAGAAATACCACTTAGGGTAGTTGCATGAAGAGAAAATACATTACATGTTTACATATTATGGCACTGAGCTTTTAGATTTTATCTGTTATACCGTCTAGTATGACTTTCACCATTTAGTATTACTTTCACCAATAAGAAATTAAATCTTTCTGGGTTTTGTTTTGTTTTTGTTTTTTTGGTTTTTGGGTTTTTTTTAGTCCATCTCTCTATTTACATAAATAGCATGTACAAATTATTTATTTCCAAAATATTTGTGTATTTGCCTCATTACTTGATAAGCACACCCAATTAAAATAATAATTCTCTTCAGTATTTAATGGTGTGCAAACCAACATATGTATTTTGATGTATAAATGGATTTTATATCAATAAACAATATCTATTGTTTGTTAAATTGGGTAATATTCATTTAGGGTCCTTATTTTTTGCAAGGTTATTTTTATCTTTGGAATTACATAGATTTGTTTACCTTCCCCAAAAAAGTTATGGAAGAGTAAATTATAATACATGCAAGCAATGAGAACTTACCCAAAAAAAGACAAAATTCAGTTGCACATAAATACATAAATGATGTGTATATTTTAGTTTGGTTAATTGAATTTTACTGATGTAAAAGGTAATTTTCTCTTGGTTTAATTGTCTTAATTTTTTGCAAGAGAAATTAAAGCTATTTAAAGTGACTGATGAACTTACTGGGAAATGAAACTTACAGATAGTTTACAAAATCAGTAGTCCAAATTTAGGAAAACAATACAGTTAGGTACCAATACAATGCAGTATACTCCCACACAAAGTCTGTTAAGCAATTATTTGCTGGCAATAAAGATCCTTAAATTTCAGTTAACTCATTATCTTTTACTGGTACTGCTAATGTGAAATCTAGAATTTGGAAATTTCCCCCCCTGATTTTCAAGCTTTGTTTTAAAAAATATTTCCAATTAAAATCCTCAATGATTTTGTACGTGCCAAAAATTATTGAAAGTTTTAAGTATTTTTAGTTTCTAGAAAATGTATATTTCACTTAAATTTGAAGGCAAACTTTATCATTAAATCGAATATTTTATTTAACAAAACTGGTTTCAGGAAGAAACCTAATAGAACACACTGTTTTCAGGGGCGCCTGGGTGGCACAGCGGTTAAGCGCCTGCCTTCGGCTCAGGGCGTGATCCCGGCGTTCTAGGATCCTGGGATCGAGCCCCACATCAGGCTCCTCCGCTATGAGCCTGCTTCTTCCTCTCCCACTCCCCCTGCTTGTGTTCCCTCTCTCACTGGCTGTCTCTATCTCTGTCAAATAAATAAATTAATTAATTAAAAAAAAAAAAAAGAACACACTGTTTTTAGGGATTAGTTGAAGGACACTTTTCCAATTGAGCTTTAGGAGTTGGAAATATAATCGCAATATAAGTTTAAGTTCTATCATTGCTTTCATTGTCTACAGAATTCTGATGCTACAATTGCATTGCAAACTTAATTAAAAAAATAGCCCATATAAGTAATTTTATCTGAGTTAATTTTATGTTTTGGATTTCACTTGATAGAATAACATTATATATTTTTTCATATTAAATTACTTATAACTTTTCTCAGAAATTCTCAGTATTAAAAATTTTAGATGTCCTTTGGTTTGTCTGAAAGTCTAAAAAAATTAATTAACCAAAAGTTATGTTTATATTTTAAAACTGATATATAGTTAACATTTCAAGTATACATTTAAATTTAAAAAAAAACATAAGATACCACTCTAGTAGCCATTAGTTTATTGAACAGAAGGTGTCCATCTGTGTTTCTATGATTTATTTGCTTTTATTTCTGTGGGTTAGGACATACTCAACAGTGGTGTACCCAAATACAGAATAACAAGAAACATGGGATTATTTCTAGAATGGTTCAAATTAAACATGTGCCTACAAAATGCCATTTTCCATTTTGTAAAATGGAAAGCATCTAAAATATTTTTTAAGATTCTACTTTCTTGAAATATATTTATTTAAAAAGAATTCAGATTTAATATATAATTTTAAATTTACAGTCTTTTTTATTTTCTTCAATACAACTTGTAGAAATGGAGGCTAAATGTATAAATTTGTTTGAAATTATGTTACATAAATTTAGTGGATTATTCATTTTCTAGCAGTTTGAAAGTGATGTTAAAAATCTATTTTCCAAGTTTCCTATCGGTTTGCTGATTAAGAATCATGTATTTCAAAATCTGGAAAGTGCCATAGTATTTATTGGAGGAACTGTTTGCGAAGGGAAACCTGGATAAACAGCGATGTGCAACATAGAGGAAGGGGCAGGAAGTGTAGAGAGAGTTCACCTGGTCAAGATGTTCGGCTATTTTTTACTTGACTGACTTTTGATATATGAACTTTTCTGAGCTTTTGTTCTCTTATCTGTCAAATGAGAAGTCAGAATTATATTATCTAAAAGGTTTCTATTATGGTTTGATTCTCTCATACATGAAAATTATTTTGCGAATACTGTTTTTTCTTTCCTGGAGCGGTCACTGTGCTTGTGGACACAGCAGTATATAGTTTACTACTATTGTATAATGGGCTTAGTGGTTTAAAACAACACAATTTAGTAGCTCAATTCTGTAGGTCAGGAATGGGGCCAACATAACTGGATTCTCTGCTGAGGTTCCCACAAGGCTGTGATCTACCTAAGTTTGGGCCATACTATGGTTCACATCTAGAGCTTGGGATTTGTTTCCAAGCTCACTTATGTTGTTGGCAGAAGTGTGTCATTTTTTTTTTTCTTTCGTAATTTTTAAAAAATTTTTACATTTTTTAAATTTGAATTCAATTAATTAACATATAATGTATTATTTGTTTCAGGGGTACAGGTCATTGATTCTTCAGTCTTATATAATACCCAGTGCTCATTACAACACATACCCTCCCCAATGTCCATCACCCAGTTACCCTATCCCTCCACATTTCTCCTCTCCAGCAACACATAGAAGTGTTTCTTCTAGCTCTAGGAATGAAGTCCCTGTTTCCTTGCTGGCTGTCTGCCTAGGGTTGTGTTCTACTCTCAGACGCCATCTACATCCTCCATGTTAAAAGCTAGCAATAGAAAATCTCCCTCCTATCAGATCTATCTCATGTTTAGAATCTCTCTAACCTTGTATCTTTTACCAGGAAGAGTTCAGACCCCTATAGGAGCTCACCTGATTCAGTGATGCTTATCAGTGATAATCTTCCCATCATAAGGTCAACTGATTTGGGATTTAATTACATCCACAAAATACCATCATAGCAACACCCAGGTTACTGGTCATTTGAATAACTGGTAAAAATTGTGTGTTTTCTGGTTGGATGGGAATTTGGGGACACATCTTAGTATTCTGTCTACCACAAGCAGTGAATAAGTCAAACACAATCTCCTCTTTTGCAATGTATGCCATCAAGTTTGGGAACAAAAGCACAAATAATGACTTTAATGTATACATAATAAGTGTTAAATAGAAGTGTAGGTTACTTTGAGTGCAGTTTACCAAGATCATCTTAATTAGACAATGAAGTTGAGCTATCCATTTGAACCCAAAGCAGAACCACTCTAGTTTCAATTGAAAGCATGTATTTCCTTAAGTCTTTTAGTCAATATTTCTTGCACAGATTTTACATGTTATTTGGATATTGAACTGGCTATTATCCATTTACCCCTTCAAATCTACCTCCTCCTTTTGGCCTCATGCTTTAGCCACCCCTCAAAACTTCCCCCCAGGAGGTGTAAATTTAGGGACTGTTTTAACTGGGTTCACTTTGCCTTCTGGTTGAATTCCACAGTGGCAAACACCAACAAGAGATCAGAGGTGGGAAGACAGTGATGTTGGGGCATTTAATCTCCCTGTGCTAACCTGTAGATTGACACGGTTCCTGTCCCGATTAGTCCTACAAATACAACTCTGTTTCTCTGGACAATAGTAAGAGCTCCCTCTAACGTTTTCCTTCAATCTGGCATGGTAATGACTTTCTGCTCTTTCTGACCTGAAGTTCTTTATCATCTCTCTTTGATTTCCCTCACCATTTCTTGAATATTATAAATATTCCTCTCCTCAGTTATCCTATTTGAGTATGAAATCTGTTACTGGTGACTCTGATACAAATACCTTATTACTGCCTGCTATTCTTTTTTTGCCAAAATACCACCCAGTTTGTTTAGGATGGCAATGTGTTATGTAAAACACATTAAACCATGAAACATAGTTTTGGCCAATTGAACATAATCAGATGAGCATTTCTGGGAAAGCAGCTTAATTTCTTATTGCAGATGACCACCATTCCTTCTTCACCCTTCCTGCTTCTTCCTGTTTGGTTGGCTGGAGGAGACATATAGCCATAAAACCACAAGAATGTGGTGAGAGACCAAGTCCCTAAGGGGGAGAAAGTACAAGGATGGAAACGGCCTGAATTCCCAGTGACAACTTTGAGCCACCGTACTCACCCTGAGCTTTATGATACAAATCAATTCTGTCAGCAGTCTATTTTTGTTTCCAGCTGGCAGATGAATGTAATTTTCACTAATATATCCAGTAATATATCCACCTACCCTGTTGTCTTCATGCTTCCTTCCACACAACGTCATCAGCGGTTTAAGTGAGGAAATGTGTGTTGGTGGAACATTTACTTTACTACTTCATCTGACCGTGATCAGTGCTCAGGAAGATAAAGTAGGTCTGCAATTCCCAAGAAGTTCTTGAACACACAAGGTCAAGTTCCTCTTTCACACACACACAGTCCTCTAATATCTTATTTTCGGTAGAAACCCATAAAGACTCCTATCCAGACTTTCTCATCATACTTTTGTCAGAGTTTCATGTTCCTCAGCCCATAGTTTCTAATTACTTTATGGGATATAAAACAATGTAAAAATCAGGGCAGAGTGGCAAGTTCAGTGCACTTTCACAAGATATATACACAATTCAGCATTCATGGGAGTCTTAACACCATCTTACTAAACTACCCGTTTTGTTTTTGGCTCACTTCACACTTCTGTGGCAAGAAAGAAAAGCATTGGGGCACCTGGGTAGCACAGCGGTTAAGCGTCTGCCTTCGGCTCAGGGCGTGATCCCGGCGTTATGGGATCGAGCCCCACATCAGGCTCCTCCGCTAGGAGCCTGCTTCTTCCTCTCCCACTCCCCCTGCTTGTGTTCCCTCTCTCGCTGGCTGTCTCTGTCTCTGTCCAATAAATAAATAAAATCTTAAAAAAAAAAAAAGAAAGAAAGAAAAGCATTGCATCTCCCTGTTTTGATTCCTCCTCCATGTCAACTTGATGGTCTATGTATTTTGTCTTCAATCTGCTTTTTTAACTCATTATATTTTTACCAAATATTGCTGTGGATTTTTTTTTTCTGTTACATGGTTAATATAGTCTCTGATTCTTCTTTGATAAATACTGGTCATTTCACATTTTATGTGTGACATGTTAATAGCTGATCCCCTTAATGATATTTAGAAAATTGGATGAACAGAAACTGAATTTTTTTTTTCACTTCCAGGAAACTCTTGTTTCTTTACTCACAACTAAAGCCATATGAATAATCAGAGATTTTGATCAGACATCTGCCTTTATGCAGGTCTTAATTTAGCTCATATAGGTTTGGAGTAATTAACCCTGAGAATGTTTTCAGCATATATGGGAAGAAATGGATTGGAGAGATAGCAAGAAGGAAAAATAATGAAATGATTATAAATTTTATTTTAATAACATATGGGGGGATGAGTCCCATCATACATAATGTCTGATATTTAGTGATATTTGGTAGAGTAGAAGCAGATTTGGTTGAGGCAAAGATATTTTGAAATGAGAAGACTAGATCATAAGGCAGCATGATACTTTTTTAATGGGATATTCTTTCACATAACATTGATATGATTCTGATTTCTGAGGCTGAGCTTTGCTACAGACCATTAGGTTTTGACTGTGAGCTACTGAGATGAGACAGCAGCAAAAGATTAAATAAATAAATAAAATATAGCAGCAAACAAAATTTAATGTGAGAAATTGAAATGGTCAGTTTGTTGAACTTGGCTACATTTTATTAATGTGAACAAAAATAAAATCTGTTGCTGAAATGATAAGGAAATACTAGAAAATGTTTTTATATGTTCATTTTCTGTCTCATTATGGCAAACAATTAAAACTGAAATTGCATTACCAGTATTATTGTCATTACAGTGGTATTTCATAGACACTATTTGCCTCAGTATTGAGACATTAGAGTGATAAAAGGAAGCAGTTCACATTTTATGCTTTTGTGTAATAAAGACTTTTCATGCTTCTCTTCAAAGTTTGAGATTATTCTTACTAACAAAATTAAATAAAATGATGATTTGGGGAATTCTCTATCACTCTTACGGTGCTTTTTCTGGTTTAAATGTACTTTTGAAAGGTTTATGTAAGTACAACATAAATTGCACAGCTTGGATTAACTTCCTTTTATCTCCAAATGCAAGAAAGTGTCATTTGTCATATTCCTGAATCATTGTCAGAGGACTGTGATACTAACATCAAATTTGCCCTGGTTTGGGGCTTCCGATTCATATGCGGCAACACGCATTTATGTCTTTAGGTGCCAGAAATGAGGATGAAACAGAAGGTTAAATTGGAAGTGATACCATGGCGGCTGGAGGGGAGTCACCCCTCCCGGACTTGGTGATGAGATTACAATGTAAAACCTGAGACATAAGCCGTAACTTCATACCTGCACAGAGCCTGGTGCTGAAACTGAGCTGCCTAAACCCACCATACCACCCTCCCTAATGGATGTAAAGCAGCGGGGCAAATGCGTAAAATACAACACATAGCTATAAACGACAATTAGGGTAGTAGTATGCTTTCTATCTTTCTGCCTATATATTTTTTTCGGTAACCAAAAACATGCTCAAGATAAACAAGGCACATGTTTAGGTGACTGATGGATTTGAACCTATTTGATCCTATCCCTCCCTATCTTCCAAAACTAAGATGTGGCCTTGAGGTCTAGGATTTTTTTTTTTTTTTAAGATTTTATTTATTTGACAGAGAGAGAGAGAGAACACAAGCAGGGGGAGCAGCAGTCAGAGGGAAAGGAAGAGGCCAGGCACACACCATGGAGCAGGAGCAGAGACCCCCAGTAGGGCTCAATCCCAGGAGCCCAGGACCATGACAAGACCTGAAGCAGATGCCCAACCACTGAGCGCCCCAGGCGCCCCAAGGTCTAGGATTTTTATTGGTTGTGTTTATGATGGTCACGTCAGTGACTTACACAGAAAAGGTGTTAGCAAATATTTGCTGAGCGATTAAGGTTTTCTTTCCATTTTCTTTTTTTATGTAGGCAAGTGATCTACACAAAAACAAGTACCTGAACATACCAAAAGGACTTGTGGGAGCAGCGTCATGTCATGTAAACAGGTCATAGATACCACGAATTTCTTACCAAATTTTATTATATTTAAAATATTTTTATGTCAAAATGAGGAAGCAGTATGTTTGATAAACAAAACTTAATTTGCAGATAATCTTATTGTAAAAGATACATAAAAGCTTTAATTTCAAAATTACAGGTTTTATTGAAAGAGCTATGTAGATTCATTAATGATTTTTAAGAAAAATTATTTCATTCCTGAGAAATTTTTTTCTACTTACGGTTATTTTTCAGTGTTTATGATTTAAAATGGTCATGTTAGCATTTTTAAAAAGTATCCTCTCTATTTGTCAATTCATTCTTAACCCATATCTCTTTGTTAATAACAATAATACTAATAATAGTGTGGTTAACATGTAATTCTGCTTTAAATATTAAGTTTAAATATATACTATTTGATATTTTTCTCTCATTTGATTGTCTCTTCCTTTTTAAAATGATTTGTAAATATTTAATATTTATTATTATTTAATATTTATTTAAAATTTATTGTTTATTTAAAATTCCAAAGAAAGGAAATTTACACAAAATGTAAGAATTTTAACCGTAGTATTATCTTCAAAAGCTTAATTCAATTTGGAAATAATTAATGCATGGAGAAGACATAGACTATAAGAAGAAAATTTGTATTAAATCACTTTATATTCAATATGATCATTTAGACATATACATCTTTTCACAGTATTCCTATTACAAAAGTTCACAAACCTAGCGCATTTATCTGAATGTTATTTTTGTTCCTGTTAAAATTCCAGAAATAGCACAGCTGGAAGAATTGCTGTCTGATTGGAGCATAAATAGACACTGTTAATTCAGATGATAATACTATGATTTAAATACACTTTAACGCCTCAGAGTAATTACTGTTACATCTGACGTATGCTTACCTATTCTCAGTAAATCACTTCGAAGATGTTAATTTTACCTATTAAACAATCCTAGTTATGTCTAAGAATACAATATCCTTCACCTGTGCCTGAGATTCCTACAACCATTAATTTTAGTACTAATTAGTTACTTGCACACCAATTATGTCCATGGTTTTTCACATGATTGCACCACTCTGGCTCATAGCCACTGAAGTCAAAATTCCTTTTGTTATGATATAGAGTTACTGCCATTTTATTTATTTGAATCAGGTAATACTTTTCCCAATTAAAAAATCAGAATTGAAAATACTAAAAATGAAATACACTTTAATTCAACATTGTTTTAGAAAATGAAATTTGACATATTCTCTTTTCTCTCCTCTATTTTCTTTTCTACTCTCTCCCCCACTCTCTCCCTGTTTTCTGATTGTTTTACATATGATAATACTAGCATGTGGAACCTTTTTTGTTTATGTTATGAAATAAATTTCATAACATAATGTGAATCCAATCAGAGAGAGTGACTCAAACAAGTAGGCAATTTTACCAATATGATATTTCATCATGTGTTATAAAGACATCGTATTATGACTGAAGGATCAACCTTTCTAATGGACTATATTAGTCATTTAGGAAATACTACTTTGGCAAATAAGCTAATATAAAATGGTTATTAGTAAAAATTTTTCCTAAAGGGGATGGAGCTTTAATTCTCTCTGTTTCAATCTATCATAGTTATGAGGTGAGGGTATATCTAATTCCTAGCAACAGCTCATAGGTTGACAGCATAGCTATGACTTCGGGAATGTCATTTAATGTATCATAGTCCTTTTTTCCTATGATTACATATGAAGTTGAATGTTATGGTTTATTTTATCATTTGGTTAGAGGAGCAATCAAGCTAAAAGAAATGTCACTACTTGTAGAAAATAACTTCGTAGAGGGATAACCGAATACAAAAAATTATTACTAAATAACAGAGAAAAGGTTAGTAGATATAAGAAATGTATTTTAGGACAATGTAACTTACCACTTTTGGACTTCCTACTTCTATATTATTATCCATTGTTTTAAGGATTTGTCTCTATATATTCTTCCCTTTTCTTTTATTATTATTATTTTTAATTTCTCCAGGAAAATATCTCTTTTTGCATATGTATTTCCTGAGTCTGTAAGTCTTAGAGTTTAGTGGGAGAAATGAAAAATGAAACTAACAGTAAAAAAAAATCAACTTAAACATGCTGATTATTCCTTCAAAAGTTATATGGCTCGAGAATCCACAAAATATACAAAAGATTTAGAAAGTACAGAAAGCTAAATAAATATAGCAGACAGAATTGAGAAAATCACATTAGAATAAAAAAGAAAATTTATTTTCTGGAGCAAAGTTTTGAAAATATGTTCTTCATCTATAACCTAAATGATATATAAACCTCAAGCTTTTTCTTGTTTACTATCTTCAAAATTTACATATTGATTTTCCCAGTTTTAATTATTCTAGAAAGAAGACAGATAAAATTGATATTTACTTAAAAAATATGTAAGAGATTATTTTGAAGTCCCACTTTTGAGGTTCTGGACATAAAGATGAATTTTTCCTCTCCACAACTCCAGATTTATCTCCAAACTCCTCAGTATGGTAAATGGCATAATAATATAAATCATCATCACTGGGGTTTGTTGTTTTTAAGACTTTATTTATTTATTTAAGAGAGAATGACAAATGGTGACAGAGATAGAGAGAGAGAGAGAGAGAGAGAGAGAGCATAGGCGGGGAAGAGAGGGAGAAGCAGGCTCCTGCTGAGCAGGGAGCCCAATGTGGGGCTTGATGTGGGGCTCTACCCCAGGACTCTGGGATCATGACCCGAGTCGAAGGCAGGTGCTTAACTGACTGAGACACCCAGGTGGTCCGTATCACTGGGTTTTGATAATGATGTTCAATCACACCCCTTTGGGGTGTAATTTTATTATTGCTAAAATATAAATTAAGTATATGACAAGTTAAAAAGTCTGGTCAATACACTAAATTTTCATTAGATTCCCAAAGTTACTTTTTTTTTTATGCTTCAAAATGTAGAACTTTCTGTTCTAAAGTATCTGTTGTGCATTGAAGAAACCAAGAAGTCAAATTTTACTACTTTATTTTTGATTAATTGAGCTGTTTTTTTGCGGTGGTGGTGGTTTTTTCTTTATTTTATTTTATTTTTTTTACTTTTTTGTTTTGTTTTTACAGTTCAATATATAACACACTTTTAAGTCATGAGCCTGCTTTGGGTGTTATGGTCACTGATTAGAAAATCCCTGAGAAAATATACTGGGAACAATCTGACCTAGTGTTACTTTAATATGTATTAGAATGTATATACTCTGTTGGCAGAAGTAATGAGTCTCAAATGTCTACTAACAAATTATTTGATAACTTCAAAAGGAAATATAGTAACTATGCATTAGAGAAACCAAACGACACTTCATCTAAATGATCAAAATTAATATAGCAAATAATGAATAAGCAGGTATACAGTATTGAAAATGTGATACTCTGAGAAGGAATAATCAAATTTATATTATTGTAGCCAAAAATAAATAACCTGAACCAATAATGAGAAAGTCAATAAACAACCAACCCTCAATTGAGATAACTGGTAGAGCAAATGCCAAGAAAGACATTGAAAGACTGAGGAAAGCTTCCAGATTAAAGGAAACTATGAGAATGAAAAACAGTGGAAATTTTTTCCCCTGACTGAGTCCTATATAGGAAAAGCAAGCAAACAAAATCCTTTGTGGATATTATTGTGAAATATAATGAATTTAAATATACAATGCAGGTTAAAGCGTTGTGTGAATGTTAAATTTTCTAAAATGATAGCTGTAGCACTCTTGTTTTAACATGTTATTTAAACATGAAAACTATAGAACTGAAATATTTGGTTCTTAAGAAATACACTTAATAAAATATTAAGGAGTAGAGGAGAATATAACTTGTTGAATCTGTACAAAGAGTACATGGAATCATTTTGTATATTTTTCAACTTCTCTGAAAGTTGGAAATTTTTCTTTAATTGAAGTATAATTAATGTGCAATGTTATATTTGTTTCAGGTGCACAATATATTGCTTTAACATTACTAAATGCTCACCAGGATAAGTAGGCACCCTCTGTCACCATACAATGTATGACAATATTAACAACTATATTCCCTATACAATGCATTTCATTTCTATGATGTATTTATTTTATAACTTGAAGTCTATACCTCTTATTCCCTTTTAGCTATTACACACACACACACACACCCCACACACACACCCCAAATAAGTCTCTGGCAACCACCAGTTCTCTTTTTGCTTTTGTTTCCTATGCCTGAGAAGATATATCTAGAAAATTATTGGTAAGGCCAATGTAAAAGAGATTACTGCCTATGTTTTATTCTACAAGTTTTATGGTTTCAGGTCTCACATTTAGGTATTCAATCCATTTTCAGTTTATTTTTGTGTATGCTGTGAGAAACTGGTCCAGTTTCATTCTTTTGCATGTCCAGTTTTCTCAGCACCATTTATTGAGGAGACTTTTTCCCTTTGTATATTCTTACCTCCTTTGTTGAAGATTAATTGACCATATAAGTGTGGATTTATTTGGAGGCTCTCTATTCTGTTCCATTATTCTATATGCCTATTTCTATGCCAGCGTTATGCTGTTTTGATTACTGCAGTTTTATAGTATATCATGAAATCTCTGGTATTGTGATACCTCCAGCTTTGTTATTTCTCAGGATTGCTTTGGCTATTTGGGGTCTTTTGTGGTTCCATAAAAATTTCAGCATTTGTTCTAGTTCTGTGAAAAATGTTGGTATTTTGATAAGGATTGTGTCAAACATATAGATTGTTTTGAGAAGTATGGACATTTTAACAGTATTAATTTTTCCGAAACATGAATGTGGAATATCTTTCCATTCATTTGTGTCATCCTCAATTGCCCTTGTTAGTGTGTTATAGTTTTCAGGGTATGTCTTTCACCATGTGGTTAACTTTATTTCTTGGTATTTTATTCTTTTTGGTGCAAATGTAAATGGGATTGTTTTCTTAATATCTCTTTCTGCCACTTTGTTATTAGTGGATAGAAATGCAACATATTTCTGTACTTTAATTCTGTATCCCACAATTTTACTGAATTTATTCATTAGTTCTAATAGGTTTTGGGTGGAGTATTTAGATATCATCTTTCTGAATACTATGGTTAAGACTCCCAGTACTATGTTGAATGAAAATGGTAAGAGTGGACATCCTTGTCTTGTTCCTGAAATTAGAAGAAAATTTTTCATATTTTCACCATTGAGTATGATGTTAGCTGGGGTTTTTCATATATGACCTTTATTATGTTGAGATGTGTTCCCTTGAAACCCATTTTGTTGAGTGATTTTATCATGAATGTATGTTGTATTTTGTCAAATGCTTTTTCTGCATCTATCGAAATGATCATATGGTTTTTATCCTTTCTCTTTTGTTAATGTGGTTTATCATATTGATTGATTTGCAGATATTGAACCACCCTTTTGTTCCTGGAATAAATCCTCAGTGATCATGGTGAGTGATTTTTTAAAATGTATTCTTGAATTCAGTTTGCTACTATTTTATTGCAAATTTTTGCATCTATGTTCATGGTTGTGGACATCCTAAACATTGGTGGGCAAGGCTGGCAGTCAGACCAGGTATACACAATTACCTTCTTTGTTATGGTTGTGGGCACCCTAAACTTTACAGGTCTTTCTCCCTGCTCAGCCAGATAAAGGGCTTAGCTGCTGGAACTGCAGTCACACTGGTGTGTAACATTACCTCCTCTCCTCCGCAGGGCAGGAATCACTTTGGAGTGGCACTGGTTCCTGCCTGGGCCACTTGCAGAATATGTTGGGGTGGGAGCTGCTTTGGAGGGATGCCTGCCAAGGTGAATGGGTTGAAAGGAACATAGGGGTGGGATACATAGTGTTGGCAAGATAGGTGGTTTAGAGTAATGGTGCTGGCTCCTGCAAGTGTCTGGCTGCCTAGACTGGGGGAGGGAAGGGAAATGGTGCCTGTCCCTCCAGTGCATGTTCTGAGATTAGTCAAAAAAAGTCTCGTCTCCACGTATACCCCAGTTGCTTTTCAAACTCCTGCTTCTGTGCTGTGTATCAATGTGTTGCTATGCTGACTCTTCAAGGTCAGGGACTGAGTTTTCTAACACTCTCTGGTTCTCCCAGGGTTAAGCCTAATGATTATTAAAGTATGTGGAGTTAAGACATACTAACTTTAAAAGCTGCTGAAGCTAAGCCCCACTGGTTTTCAAGGCCAGATGTTCTGGGGACTCATCTTCCTAGTGTGGATCATTAGTGCCGGGAATGCCTGATGTGGAGTCAAGTCCTCTCACGTCTTTGTGCTTGGTAGTTAGTCTTGCTGCGACTTTGGTTCCCATCTGTGTCTCTGCCCCTCCTACCCTTTTCAACGTGGCCTCCTATCTATGATTAACTTTGGAAGATCTGCCAATTTTCTGGTCATTTTCAGAGTTAGTTGCATAAATGTAGCTGTTGCCTTGGTACGTCCATAGGACAAGGTAAGCCCAAGATCCTCTTACTCTGCCATCTTCTCTGTGACTTTAACATTTGGAAATTATTCTAAAATAAAAAGTTAAAGGGTAAAAATAAATGTCCAAATAAAATAAAATGCATGCTTGAGAATCTAAAATTCTTAGCAGCTGAGTTATAGGCATATCAACTTGAATTATTTATTTTCTTTAAAAAAGGATGTGCATTTCCTGAATTTTAAAAAGAGAGATGACAGATTTATTTACATGGGATTTAGGCAGAACCTATCTACTTCAATAAGTTTATGCATTAAATCTTTCATATATCTGTATGGGTATCATAAAAATTAAAAGAAAGTAGAAATAAAATTGAAACATGTTAAAATATTTTAAAAAGTCCAAAAAACAGATTAAAATGAACTGCCAGGTGATTTGAATATAGTTGTTATTAATCTGAGCTTTAAAAATAATTATAATTATTTTATTCAAGAAAATAAAGGAAAATGTAAGCCAAATATATGAAGAATTATATATTTTAAGGAACTAAAATCTAATCTAGAATTTTAAAGTATCTGAAATTAAGAAATATTGCATTTAGCAGAATACGAAATTGTTTAAATGAAAGAGTACAAAATATAAATTTATGGAGAAACACTGATGAGATGAACAGAAAAAGAGAAACAAAATGCAGAAATAAGCATAAGAGAGTTATGGAATACAGGAACAATATCTAAGTCTAAATGAAATGCGAGAATGAAAGTAGAGTGAGATCTGGGCAGAAACAGTATTCAAAAAGATAATGTCTACTGACCTTCCAGAATTGAAGAAAGACTATAACACACAGAATCATTGAGTTTGGACTGCTCTGTGAAGGAAAATACAAAAAAAGAAAAGAAAAGAAAATCGTATAGATTACCATAGTCAAATTTCCTAAAACCAGAAATAAGGATAACATCCTTAAAGTGACAAGAGAAAAAAAAAGACACACTTCTACAAAAACATAAAATCTTTGGTACACTTTTCAACAGAAACAATGGACACCAAAGTTAAAGAAAAGATAAATGTTGAAAGAAAAATAGTATTAACTTAGAATTATTATCAAAATTAAATACTTTTGGAAAATAAAGGTAGACTATATACCTTGTTTTATAAACAATGTTGAAATATTAAAAGCCTGAAAATAAAGGTCTAATGTTGCCTGTTAAGAAGCTAGAAAAATATAGAAAAACAAAACCAAAGAAGAATAAAGTTAAACATAGAAGTTTTTAAAAAGTAAAAAAGCTTAAAAAATTTAACAAAGCCAAAAGTTATTTGAAAAGATTACTAAAATGATTAATATCTTGAAAGAGGAATCAAGAAAAAAATTACAATAGCTTTTTAGTAAGTGTGCTATTAGTTATAGTAGAAAAATGGAACATATTAGAGTCCAGTATTTTTCTGAGCATTTTACTATTGAACGGTCCATTTTTTAACTAGCTATTGCTATCTTACCACAAAATAAACAATGTTGCCCATACTCATAGATACAGGCAAAAAGGTTAGTGGGGCGGGGGGAGAAGTCCTCACCTTTCAATGACAGAAAGTGGCACTAAATGCAGAGTAGAATGACCGCACTAAAAAATAAAAAAACACAGAACCAAAGCCAAACAAAAATGATATAGACACAAAACAAAAAAGAAAGGCAAGATCTTGATCCAATGCCTTAGGTGAAAGCTGTGTACCTCACAATGTCATCAGCATGATTTTATGATCTTGGAATAGCTCTCTTTCATTTGATGTCATCTATTTATGGATAACTTTTGACAGTCTCTAGTTTTAAATCTCTCACTGGGATGGAGAAAGATGATAAAGAGTTAACAACTGTATGTCTTCTCAATTGGGGATCATGCATCCAAGCCCTGCCTCTGGTGATGAACTGCTGCTATTCTAGTGGCTATATGACAATGTCTGTTCTGATGTGCTTCTAAGACATTTTCATTTTAAGAAAAGACATCAAAGAAAGTCCTTAGAATTTGAGCTTGTGGAGACCCCTTGGAAGGACCCTGAGAACAAGCGGATTGTACCTGGAATATGGCTGAGTTTATTTCATGAGTCCTTTTAGGATATTGTCATGTCATCTTAAACTAATTTAAAGTCCACAACTGGGGAGAAATGCCCAACTTCATAGAATAACACTGGGTATGTTTTACTGTGAGAATCAATGATTGTTGAAGGCCATACAGGCCAAAGACAACAGAATTGTCTAAGAAAGCCCAAGAGTGTCAGATGGTTTGGACACTATGGATTCAGATTTGCTGTGTTGTATAATGCCTCATGTTTTCCCATTCGTGTCATAGACTATAGCCCCTCAAACACAATATTTTCTAGGGAAGGAAATTTTAATAAATGGACTTGAAATATGGACAGTTGTCAGAAATATGCTAGGACATTTGTGAGTTCTCCCTTCTTTGGTAGTAAAAGGAAAGTTGGATGAAAATGTTTGAGGAATAAAGGGATATAAGAATTTACCTCCTAGGCATCAATCATATCCTAGGGGATTTTTTTAATAATATTAAAACATGAATTGGAAGTTCAGTATTCTTCTTGAGCTAAAATAGAAACGTAATTGTAATAAATCTTAGAGGTCCCCTCATATTTAAGACACACTAAGAGATCACTTGCATATTTGAATAATACTAGAGTTACAGGGAAATCTAAGGGTCCTCAGGTTCTTGACTAAAGGATTTGAAAAATAGGACAGTGTCTTTTTTTTTTTTTTTTAAGATTTTATTTATTTATTTGACAGAGAGAGAGAGACAGCCAGCGAGAGAGGGAACACAAACAGGGGGAGTGGGAAGACAGTGTCTTAGTAAACTCCAGAGACAGAACTGTCTCAATACATCGTTGTGTTTTCCAAAAACAGAAGATATTTACTCTCTTGTTGCAAAGGGACACCAGCATAAAGATTCTAGACTGGGGCATGGGAACTATCTGTGAGTTATTAAAAACAGACTCTGAGGCAGAGTTTGTGAAACATTGGCAGGTGTTTGAGGCTCATATCCCATACCTTCATGTATCAAAAATTTGTAGACTTATTATTTAATATTTAGATGGATATCTCCGTGATTGTTTAAAGGTAAAGTAGAAAATCAGGCACTCGGTTCTCATTCAGATCACCTTCACTGATCAGCTTTTTAAGTTTATTTTTCAGGTTTTTAGTGAACACAGGACAATTGCTTACCCAGTGTTGTTTTCTGATTGCACTTTCTGCAGGTGTCTTTTTCAAAAGGCTCTCTTTGCTGGTATGTAATGACTGGAAGGAACCAGCTATTTTGTTGTTGTTGTTGTTGTTTGTAAGGCTAGCAGCAGCAGTTTTTCCTGGGTCTCATTCTACTCGTACTCTAAATGTTCAGAAAGTAGTTGGAGGTCTGACAATAGAATAATTTCCCGTTACAGGTTTGCAGAAGTTGAATTTCCCTATTTCTGGCTTAATGCTCATCACAAATCATGAAGACAAAGCTGGTATACATCTGTTTGAGAATTTACACCTGACTGGTGCATAAAAGGGTCAACCTATTCCTGAAGTCTTCTAAGGATTGTCTTCTCCTTGATTGCAGGACTGTATTAAAATATAAGCTATTTTTATGAGAGAGTTTCCAAAGATATTATCAAGCATTTTCAGCTTTTTGGAACCACCCTAGTTCCCTATGCAAAATGGAGTCTCTTAAATCGTCTTAGGGTCGTCCTTTTCTGCATTTGTCAACCATTATGTACGTGCGAGATTCATTCTTAGAGCTACTCTAAATTCTTGTATAAATTTCTGTTCATCTTTATGGGTTTTAGGATTTTAATAATAACTTTCACCTATTACCAGGATGAGGTCTTAAAATAAGCTTTAAGGGACTTGCTTTATTCTAATTATGGCTCAGTTTTAACAGGCAATTAAGCATTGGAAGTTTCTTTCCGGGTGGTCAGCATGGTAGGTAAATTAGATCAGATAGAAAGGTAGAGGCAGAGAGCAATGAAAATACATAGGACAAGGAAAGGAATATGTTGGGGTAAAAACTATTAGGTTCAATTTATTGTTGGGGGAATGTGAAATAGAGTTAAGTTCACATACTTTTTCTTTGCCTTGGTGGCACAATTAAAATAATTTTGCAATCTGAATCTATTTTGCAATCTGAAGCTTACTCATACCAGTTAAAATGCAGACCATTGAATGTTTGGGACTTTGATTTTTTTAATTCTAACTTATTTTTCAGTTGAATAACTTAGTTCATAAGTTTAGCCTTGGTGAACATAGGAAGAAAAGGGTCTTAGTGAGCAATATATATATATATATATACACACACACACACACACACACACACATAATATACACAAACACACATATATATGCATACATACACACACATATATCTTTGCATGTGTGTGATGATAACTAAAGCAACTTTATACATCCTTTTTCATGATTTCTTGTGTGTATTAATGTAGGTTTTCATTTCTGTGAGATACATGCCTAAGGGTGAAATTCCTTGGTCTTATAGAAGTTGTGATGTTTAGTTTTATAAGGAACTGCCCCACTGATTTCCAGAGTGGCTATAATATTTCACATTCTCACCAGCAATCTGTGAGTGATCCAGTCTCTGTGTATTCCTTGCCAGTATTTGGTGTTGTCAGTACTTCTTATTTTAGCCATTGTGATTAGTGAGTAGTGATATCTTATGATTTTAACTTGTATTTTCCTAACAGCTAATGATATTGAACATTTCTTTATGTGCTTATTTCTTATCCATATAGTCTCTTTTGTGAAATGTCTCTTCATGTCATTTTCTTTTTTCTAAATGGATTGTTTTTTTAATCAGCATGTTTTAAGAGTTCTTTATATAGTCTATATAGGATATGTGGTTTGCAGATGTTTTCTCCCAGCCTGTAGCTTTGTGTTTTCATCTTTTAATAGGGTCTTTCATGGAGCAAAAGTTCTTAATTTTGATGATGTACTCTATGGTCACTAACATATCATAATAAATAAAAAAAGAAAGATTGATAAATAGGTAGTTGAATTTTAGTTGCTAATACTTTGTAAGGATCTTTGTATTTATATTAGAGGTATTAATCTGTGATTTTCTTTTTTCATACTATGCTTGACTCATTTTGGTATCAGGACAATACTAACTTCATGAAATAATTTGGGAAGTGTCCCTTCCTATTGTATTTTCCAGAGGTGATTGTGTAGTATTGGTCTTAATTTTTTAATGATCTGGTAGAATTCCTTAGTGAAGCCATCTGGGCCTGGAATTTTCTCTTTTCTTTTCTTTTTTTCTTTTTTTCTTTCTTTCTTTCTTTCTTTCTTTCTTTCTTTCTTTCTTTCTTTCTTTCTTTCTAAGTTTTACTAAGTACATACTTGTTTTCCTTAATAGGGTATGGGGTTATTCAAGTTATCTATATAACTTTAGGAGATTTGTGGTAGTTTGTACTTTTTAAGGACTTTGTCCATTTCATCTAAGTTGTATAATTTATGTGTAGAGTTGTTCATATTACTCTTTTAATATTATTTAGATGTCTACAGGATCTGTAACGCTATCACTCTTTCATTCCTGATATTGCTAAGTTGTCTTCTCCCCCCCCCCCTTTTTTGGTCAATTTCCTGAAGGTTTGCCCATTATATTGATCTTTTCAAAAAATGTAGCTCTTCATTTTATTGGTTTCTTTTTCAATTTCATTGATTTCTGCTCTTTATTGTTCCTTCCTTTTGCTTGCTTTGAGTTTCTTTGGCTCTTGTTTTTCTAGGTTCTTGAGGTGAGACCCTAGATTACAGATTGCGATTCATTTTCTTTATGGATGTATGCATTTGGTGCCATAATGTTCCTTCTCAAAACTCTTTGAGTTGTGTCTCATAAATTTTGATGTTTTGTATTTTTTTTTACATTTATTTCAATGCTTTTTTTTTTTTTTTTTTTTTTTTTTTTTTTTTTTTTTTATCCAACTAGTCCTCTTTTTTGACCCATGGATGCTTTGGAATCCTGTTGCTTCGTTTCCAGGTTTCTCTACGATCATTGTCTTGTTGATTTCTGGTTTGGTGCCATTGTGGATTATGAACAGATTCTGTATGGTTTAAATTCTTTTAAATTTATTGAGGTTTGTTTTAGGATATGATCCGTTTTTGTGCATGTTGCATGGGAATTTGCAAGACATTTTATTCTGATACTGGGTGGGGTGTTCTATAAATGTTGATTATATTCTCCTGGGGCGCCTGGGTGGCATAGCGGTTAAGCGTCTGCCTTCGGCTCAGGGCGTGATCCCGGCGTCATGGGATCGAGACCCACATCAGGCTCCTCCGCTGTGAGCCTGCTTCTTCCTCTCCCACTCCCCCTGCTTGTGTTCCCTCTCTCACTGGCTGTCTCTATCTCTGTCAAATAAATAAATAAAATCTTTAAAAAAAAAATGTTGATTATATTCTCTTGGTCGATGGTATCCGTAGTAGTTTCTATGGCTTCTGTAACAAATAACCACAAACATGGTGGCTTAAAACAACAGAAACTTATTCTCTTATAGTTTTGGGGAGCAGAAGTCTGAAATAAGTTTCACTGAACTGAAGTCAAGGTGTTAGTGGGGTCATACTCCTTCTGGGGGTTGTGGGGGATAATCTGTTGCTTGCCTCCTTTAGCTTCTGGTGGTTGCAGGAATTCTTTGGCTTCTAGGCACTTCACTCCATTTTTAAGGCGATCTATAAACCTCTTTCAGTTTCGTCTTCATATTGCCTTACCCACCGTGTATATTAAATCTCCTTCTCCCTGATCATCTAAACAATTCAAATGGGATATGGGTGAAACTCTGGATATGATTCATCCTTGGGCAAAATTCCTGTCTATCTATGGGTCTGAAAAGTAGAAAACATGTCATTTGTTTTTAAAATATCGTGACAGGAATGACATAGTATAATAGTTATAGAAATTCCCATTCCAAAATTGAGGTATTGATCTACTTTAATTAGATATTTTTCTATTTTTTTCTTATATTTTGCGACTTAGTTGTTTGATGTACGCACATTTAGGACAGTAATGTATTCTTTTTTTTTTTTAAGATTTTTTATTTATTTATTTGACAGAGATAGAGACAACAAGCGAGAGAGGGGAACACAAGCAGGGGGAGTGGGAGAGGAAGAAGCAGGCTCATAGCGGAGGAGCCTGACGTGGGGCTCGATCCCATAATGCCGGGATCACGCCCTGAGCCGAAGGGAGATGCTTAACCGCTGTGCCACCCAGGCGCCCCTGACAGTAATGTATTCTTGATGGGTTGACCCATTTCTCATTATATGAAGTCCCTCTCTGTATCGGGTAATTTTTTTTTGTTCTAAGGAGGTATCAGTGTAGGTATTTTTGCTTTCTTTTTATTAATTTTTGCATGATGTGTCTTTTTCCATCCTTTTACTTTCAACCTATTTTGGTGTATTTGAAGTGAGTTTCTTGTAAACAGTACATAGTGCTCATATTTTAAATATGTTCTGCTAATCTCACTCCCTCTTTTAATTGGTGTAGTTAGGCTATTTACATTTAATCATTGTGTAGTGGAGCTTAAGCACAGGCATACTTTGGAGATATTGAAGATTCAATTCCATGACCAACAAAGGAAATGCCATAATAAAATGAGTCAAATGAAATTTTTGGTTTTCCAATGCATATAAAAGTTATTTTTACACTCTACTAGTCTACTAGTGTGTAATAGCATTATGTTTAAAAATGTGCATACCTTAATTGAAAAATACTTTAAATTAAAAAATGTGAACCATCATCTGAGCTTTCAGCGAATCATAATCTTTTTGCTGGTGGAGGTTATTGCCTCAGTGTGGTGGCTACTGACTAATCAAGGTGGTCATTATTGAAAGTTGGGGTGGCTGTAGCAATTTCTTAAAATAAAACAACAACAGAGTTTGCCCATCAATTAACTTCCTTTCATGAACAATTTCTCTGCAGCAGGCAATGCTGTTTGACAACATTTTACCCACAACAGAATTTCTTTCAAAATTGTAGTCAATCATCTCAAACACTGCTCTTGTTTTACCAACTAAGTTTATATAATATTCTAAATCTTTATTGTTTCAAAAATCTTCACAGCAGTGGGGCACCTGGGTGGCTCAGTCAGTTAAGTGTCTGACTTCAGCTCAGGTTGTGATACCTGGGTCCTGAGATCCAGCCCTGTGACAGGCTCCCCGCTTAACAGGGAGTGTGCTTGTCCCTCTGTCCCTCCCCCCAATCATGTTTCTCTCTCTCTCTACCAAATAAAATCTTTAAAAACAAATCTTCACAGCATCTTCACTGGGAGTAGAATCCATCTCAAGAAGTCACTTTTTTGTTCACCCATAAGAAGTAACTACTCATCCATTAAAGTTTTATCATGAAATTACACCAATTCATTCACACCTTCAGGGTCCATTTCTAGTTTTCTTGCTATTTCTACCACATCTGCAGTTCTTTCCTCCACTGATGTCTTGAACCCCTCAAAATCATCCATGAGGGTTGGAATCAATGTCTTCCAAACTCCTGTTCCTGTCCATTTTTGACTTGATCCTATGAATCCACTCTAAAAAGTTTTCAATGTACTTTGCCCAGATCCCTCAGTTAAAACATTATCTATGCAGACAACTGTATTTCTTCCACAATAAGATTTGAAATTTGAAATTGCTTTTTGATCCATGGACTAAGGAATAGATGTTCTGTTAGCAAGTATGAAAATAATATTAATCTAATTGTACTTCTCCATCAGAGCTCTTGGATGGCCAAATATATTGTCAGTGAGCAGTTATATTTTGAAAGGAATTTTTCTGAGCAACAAGTCTCAACAGTTGGCTTAAAATACTTAAACCATGTTGTAAACAGATGTGCTTTCATCCAGGCTTTGTTATTACACTTCCGGAGCATAGGCAGTGTAAATTTAGCATAATTCTTAAGAGTCCTAGGATTTTTAGAATGGTCAGTGAGCACTGGCTTCAGCTTCAAGTTATGAGCTGCATTAGCCCCTAACAAGAGAATCAGCCTGTTCTTTGAAGCTTTGAAGCCAGGTATTGACTTCCTTTCTCTAGCTATGAAAGTCCTAGAAGTCATCTTCTTCCAAGGCTTTTTTCACTTACGTTGAAAATCTGTTGTTTTAGTGCGGCTGCCTTCATTAATTATATTTAGATCTTCTGAATAATTTGTAGCAGCTTCTACACCAGCACTTGCTTCACCATGAACTTCTGTGTTATGCTGATGGCTTCTTTCCTTAAACTTCATGAACCAACTTCTGCCAACTTCCACCACTTCTTCTGCAACTTCCTCACTTCTCTCAGCCTTCACAGAATTAAAGAGAGTTAGGGTCTTGCTCTGGGTTAGGCTTTGGCTTTAAAGGAATTTTGTGACTGGTTTGATCTTCTGTCCAGACCACTCAAACTTTCCCATGTCAGCAATAGGCTGTTTTGCTTTTTTACTATTTGTGTGATAAGAGTAGCTCTTTTGATTTCCTTCAAGAATGTTTCCTTTTCATTCACAACTTGGCTGTCTAGCGTAAGGACCTAGCTTTCAGCCTGTCTCAGCTTTTGACAAGCCTACCTCACTAAACTTAATTGTTTCTAGCTTTTGGTTTAAAGTAAGAAATGTATGACTCTTGCTTCCACTTGAGGCCATCAAAGGTCATTAACTGGCTTAATTTCAATATTGTTGTGTCTGAGGGAATAGAGACCTGAGGAGAGAGAGAGAGAGAGAGAGAGAGGGAGGGAGGGAGGGAGAGATGGGTGAGCCAGTGAGGCAGTCAGAACACATACAGCATTTACTAAGTTCACCATCTTATATGGGCACAGTTTGTGCCCCCCCAAATTACACTAGCAATATCAAAGATGACTGATCACAGATCACTATAACAGTCATGATAATTAAAAAGTTTGTTGTAAAAATTATCAAACTGTGACATAGAGACATGAAGTCAGTAAATCCTGTTGGATAAATGTTATTCACAGACTTGCTCAACACAGGATTGCAGCCAACCTTCAATTTGTAAAAAATGCAGTATCTGTGAAACACAATAAAATGAGGTATGCCTGCATACCACTTAAATTTTGTTTCATTTTGTTTTGTTTTCTGTTAGTTTTCTCCATTCTTTGGGGATATTTGGTCTCTCTATGTTCCTTTCCCTGCTTTCCTATGGGTTCCTTTATTACTTTGTAGAATTCTGTTTTTATGGTTTTTCTAGGGATTGCTTTAAGTATTACATTATATCAGACACAATGTATGTATACATTACATTAGAATTGATTGTTGCTATTATTTTAGAGTTTTAGTGAAGGGTAGAAACTTTATGTCTCTTTTTATGTCTTTACTCTTCCTTGTTTATAACTGTCTTCAATATTTCCTCCACAAATGTTTAGAACCACATTTATTCAACTACCAGACAAAATTTAGAAAACTCAAAAGAAGGAAAATCTATTGGATTTATCTTTACCTTTACTTTTTCCTATTGTTCTTTATTCTCTCCTGGTGTTTCAAGTTTCCTTCTTAACTGTTCTATGTGGGTAAGTTTGCTGACAACAAATTCTTATAGTTTCTTTGTATCTAAAAATATCTTGATTTTCTTTTTATTCCTGAGGAATATTTTAGCTTGATATAGGACTGTGGGTTGCCAGTTCTTTTCCTTATAGTTTTGAACAGTGATGTATCATTTCCTTCTGGTCTCTGTGGTTCATAATGAGAAATTCACTTTCATTTGAATTGTTTTTCCTTAATTGATGAGGTTTTGTTTTTCTCTCATTGCTTTCAATATCTTTCCTTTCTCTTTAGTTCATACTTCTCACAGACACCACCTGGGGTAACGGGTGAGGGTGGATTGGGGTAGCATTTAAGGGGTGGAAATCTAGCCCTCCTACCTGTACTGTTTGTCTTCAGTCTAACAATCTTCTAAAAGTTTTCTCTTGTCTGAGGCTGTCCTTTTCCTTGTCCTTTAGAAAAAGCAGGAATTTTAAAGACTTATTGGCTCCCACTGGCATTTCTTTTTTTTTTTTTTAATGTTTTTTTATTATATTATGTTAGTCACCATACAGTACATCCCTGGTTTCTGATGTAAAGTTCGATGATTCATTAGTTGCATATAACACCCAGTGCACCGTGCAATACATGCCCTCCTTACTACCCATCACCGGTCTATCCCATTCCCCCGCCCCCTCCCCTCTGAAGCCCTCAGTTTGTTTCTCAGAGTCCATAGTCTCTCATGCTTCATTCCCCCTTCTGATTACCCCCCCCTCTTTCTTTATCCCTTTCTTCCCCTACTGATCTTCCTAGTTCTTATGTTCCATAGATGAGAGAAATCATATGATAATTGTCTTTCTCTGCTTGACTTATTTCACTTAGCATTTCTGATTTCTGGCTTCTTCAGTACCAAGGGTGGGAATCATGGGGCAAAAACAAAAGCTAAGAACTCACCACTGTGTCTTCTCTTGGGTTGCAAGGTTCCTAGCCAGCCTGTCTTCTCTTTCCCTTTCAAAGTCTTTTAAAATAGGTTTTATATGTAATATTCAGGGGGTTTAGTTATATTTAATAAGAGAAATATTAAGAAGTATGTTTCTTCCACTTCTGGGAGTGAAATCCTTCCATTGGCTTTGTAAATGGCATTCTTTCTACCTATCATCTAGCTATTTTTATCCTCTATCTTATATATCTATCTATCTATCTAGCATCTACCTGTCATCTATCTCCAAGATGTGTATTAGTGTTCCAAAAGTATCTTTGGTTCATTATTCTATAATGCTTCATACATTTCCTACCCCATTTTCATTTTTAAATACAAATCTATACAAAAACATTGAGGAAATCTTAGATCACTTTTGTTCTAGTAAATATGCACGAAATGCGCTCGGTTTGCTAGTTTTCTTTTATAGCATATAACATAAGAAATGCTAAGTGAAATAAATCAAGCAGAGAAATACAATTATCATATGTTTTCTCTCATCTGTGGAACATAAGAACTAGGAAGATCGGTAGGAGAAGAAAGGGATAAAGAAAGAGGGGGGTAATCAGAAGGGGGAATGAAACATGAGAGACTATGGACTCTGTGAAAGAAACTGAGAGCCTCAGAGGGGAGGGGGGTGGGGGAATGGGATAGACCGGTGATGGGTAGTAAGGAGGGCACGTATTACATGGTGCACTGGGTGTTATACACAACTAATGAATCATCGAACTTTACATCGGAAACCGGGGATGTACTGTATGGTGACTAATATAATATAATAAAAAAACATTAAAATAAAAAAAAAGAATAGCTATACTTATTTATAGTCCATTATTCTGCAAAATAATTTAAACACCAGAGGGTTAAGTGTTCAGTGACTTTCAAGGCGTATCTAGAAAATGTAATCTAATCAGACAACTAAGATATACACTCCAGCAAGTAGGGTATATGGAACTGTTAACCTAAGGTTAAAAATAATGTCGGAGGGAATGACTTGCAATTAAGTGCAATTCTTGTCTCGGTGTAGGTGGAATCAGCATTGTACATGCAATTTTCTGCGTTGCAGAAGTAAAACATCATCAACAAGTAATCAAAGATTCTAAATCCCATGACCAGATTTTTTTTTTTTCTAGATCAACTCAATTTCAATCTATCTAGGACCCTTTCAATAACATGGAAACATTTCTAACACTGATATCTATAATACTAAACCTGACTGATTTATAGATCAGCAAATCATCAGATATTGAGGAGTGGGAATACTTGTTAAAAAAAAAATGTCCAGAGCCAGAAATACCTTGTGAACAATACTGCCTTATACATACTATGGTTCTGTAATAGTGGCCAGCCGCACCTATGGAACAATCTCTTTTGGTTTTTATTACTTTTTATTTTTAACTTTAGTCCTGAAGTGCTGAGAGAGCTAAGTAAGCACAGAGGCACTTTTTGAATACTAATCTCTGAGACAGCAACCTCTGTTATAGCAGATACATTTTTAATGGAAAAAAGATAGAAAGTTTCAACACTAAATTAATTTAGAATTTACCTTTTTTTCTTATGAGATGTAAATTTTCCACCTCATGATTATTCTTTTTATTACTTTAGTAGAGTAAATGTCATTTGCAGAACTGGTGAGCTGCTACAGAATACTATTTATAGCAAAAACAACTGCTACTTTAATCATATTGACACAGTTTATAGCTATGCTGTAAAGTATTTTTTATACCTGACACTTATGACAGAAAACCAAATCAAACTGAGCCTTAATGATTGCTGTTATTCTCTGAATATATGAAACAGAAGAGTGTAATAATAACTGGAAATATATTTTCAGGGATTAAAAAAAGTAATCACATTGGTATTCAAGAACAAGAGCTGTCTAAATTTGATCAGAAACAATATATGATTAGAAATGAAAAGAATAAAATCTCTATCAAGTATATGACTATGCAGGTTATATATTTCTTAATAACTTCTGGAATAGGGAACATGTCCAATATTTGTCTCTAATAGAAGAAAAAAACTAGAATTAACCTTCTAAACATTATCATTAAATTATTTTCTTGATTCTTCTGTCTTCACTGAAGCTAATCACAAGTTTATTAGTGCCTAAGCTGTTAAAATATCAATTTCAATGCCCAGTTGTATTAATTGGAAGTGTTTGCTACAAAGGAATCTAGCAACCTTTTCTCTATTCTTAAGGAGTGTGCACATTTCCCAAGATAACTTATAGTTGAACTATCGCCAGTGATTTGACCATTCTCTATTTAAATTGGTTACGGACATCCGACTCAGTGGTGGGTGTCACCATATACCTATATGCGGACGAACCAAATCAAATGGCCTCCTAAAGAACTGATGTCATTTGATGATAGGCCAGATGATTTGCTGAAAGAAAGAACAAAATCTCTGCAAGGACTAAGTATTGCTTTCTGGCCAATCATTTCACTTCAGCAATCACATCAGATGGGGGAGACAAACTCTTTTGGTCTTTATGTTGTGCATTGTTATTGAGATACCTTTTTAAATAACATGTTTTGTTATCTACAGGGTGAAATTTTGTTTTTTTTATTTTGATCAATAACTCGTGTTTTTCCTAAATTCTGAGAATAGTGTCACAGGTCAAATATTTTATCATATGACATTATATTATACATTGATATAATTTATTAAAATTTTAATAAGTCTATATTTAATATGGGAAATTATATGTATTTCATTTGGAACATGCTTTATATATGTAGATTTAAATGTTTTATAGGTATGTATAGATACAAATATTTTATATGTAAGAGGTTTTACTGTGTTTTTATACTAAGATTTTTCTTTGACTCTCCTATTATATAATCTAATTTCCATATAATTAATAACATTGAATTTATATGGTGAAGATAGTTTTATAAAATGGTATTACTTAATATGATGCAGCAAAATGTTTTATTTTTGTTGAAGATAGTTGACATACAGATTATGTTAGTGTCAGGTATACAACAGTGATTCAACAATCATACACATGAAATGCTCACCACAATCATCACAGTTACCATGTGTCACCATACAAAGGTATTACAATATTATTTACTATATTCTGTACCTTCCATCCTTGTGAATTATTTGTCTTATAATTGGAAGATTGTACCTCTTATCCTCCTTACCCATTTTCAGCAATTTCCCCACCTCCCATTGGCAACAACCAGTTTGTTCTCTGTATTTGTGAGTCTATTTTTGTATTTTTGTATTTTGTTTTTTAGATTTTACATATAAGTGAAATCATACAGTATTTGGCTTTGTCTATTTCTCCTAGCATAATACTGTCTAGGCATATCCATGTTGTCACAAAATGGCAAGATTTCATTCTTTCTTATGGCTGAGTAATAGTCCATTGTATAAATACACGGTATCTTCTTTATCCGTTTATCTATTGATAGACATTAGGTTGCCTCCGTATTTTGTCTATTGTAAATAATGCCGCAATAAACAGAGTGGTGCATGTACATTTTCGACCTGCTGATTTTGCTTTCTTGAGGTAAATACCCAGAAGTGTAATTACTGGATCATATGGTAGTTCTATTTTTATTTTTTTGAGGAACCTCCATACTGTTGCCCAGTATGAATGCACCAAAGTACATTCCTAACCACAGTGCACAAGGTTTCCTTTTTCTCCACGTTATCACCAATACTCATTTGTCTTTTTGATGCTAGCCATTTCTGATAGGTGTGGGGTGATATCTCATTGTAGTTTTGATTTGCATTTGATGTGTCTGTTGGCTATCTGTATGTCCTCTTTAAAAGAATGTTTATGTGGGTCCTCTGCCCATTTTATCAGATATTTTTGGATGTTTAGTAGACTTTTTAAAAAATATATTTTGGACCTTAACCCCTTTTTGGATATATCATTTGCAAATAGGTTCTTCCATTCAGTAGGTTAACTTTCAATTTTGCTGATGGTTTCCTTCTCTGTACAAAAGCTTTTGAGCTTGATGTAGTCTCATTTGTGTTTTTGCTTTTGTTTTCCTCACCTGAAAAGACAGATACAGAAAATGCTTCTAAGGCCAGTGCCAAGAGATTACTTCTATGCTTTCTTTTAGGAGTTTTATGATTTTAGGTCTCATATTTCTGTTTTTAATCCATTTTGAGTTTATTTTTGTGTATGATATGAGAAACTGGTCTAGTTTCATTATGTAGCTGTCCAGCTTTCCCAACATCCTTTCTCAACAACCTAAATATGAAGAGATTGTATTTACCCCATTATATATTCTTGTTTGCTTTGTCTTAGATTAATTGACCATGTAAATGGGGGTTTAGTTCTCTGCTCTCTATTCTATTGATCTGTGTATCCATTTTTGTGATAGTACCATACTGTTCTGATTACTACAGCTTTTTTCTTCATTCTTAAGATTGCTTTAACTCTTTGAGGTCTTGTGGTCCCGTATAATTTTTAAGATTCTTATTATTTATTCTACTTCTTCAAAAAGTACTAGTAATGTTTTGATCAGGATTGCACTAATCCTTATCAAAGAATCTATAAATTGCTTTGAGAAGAATGGACCTTTTAACAGTATTAATTTTTCCAATTCATGAACATGGTGTATCTTCCCATTTATTTATGTTGTCTGTAATTTTTTTCATCAGTCTTATACTTTTCAGAGTACAGGTTTTTCATTTCTTGGTCAAATTTATTCCTAGGAATTTTATTCTTTTGATGCAATTATAAGCAGAATTGTTTTCTTGGTATTAGTATATAGAAGTTTCTGTATATTTTATATCCTGCAACATACTGAATTTATGTATTCCAATTTTTTTGGCAGAACCTTTGGGGTTTTCTATATAAAGTATCATGACATCAGTTTGGATGAATTTTCTTTTTCTCTCTGATTGCTTCCAGTCATGTTAAAACAAGTGGTGAAAGTGGACATCCTCATCTTGTTTTTGATTTTGGAGGAAAAGCTTTCAGATTTTCACCATTCAGTCTGATGTTAGTTGTGGGTTTGTCACACGTAAGCCTTTATTATGTTGAGTTGTGTTCCCTCTATAGTCACTTGATTGAGAGTTTTTATCATGAACAGACATTGAATTTTGTCAATTTTTGTATTTATTGAAACAATCATATGATTTTATCTTTTGTTAATGTAGTGTACTGCATTAGTTCACAGACATTAAACCATCCTTGTATTCCCAGAATAAATCCCACTTGATAATGGTGAATGATCCTTTTAATGTATTCTTCAATTTGGTTTGCTTATATTTTGTTGAGGATGTTTGCATCTATGTTTATGAGGAATATTGTTCTATAATTTATTGTAGTGTCTTTGGTTTTAGTATCATGGTAATGCCAGCCTCATAGAATGAATTTGGAAGAATATCTTCTTTGGGGAAAGGGTTAGTTTTAGAATAGACATTAACTTTTCTTTAAATGTTTGGTAGAATTTACCTGTGAAACTATCTGATCCTAGACTTCCATTTGCTGGGAATTTATTTACTACTGATTAAATTTCATTACTAGTTATCAGTCTCTTCAGATTTTTTGTCTTCCTGATTCAGACTTTGAAATTTGTATGTTTCACTGAATGTATCCATTTCTTCTAGATTGTCCAATTTGTTCCTTAATTCAAACTCATTCTAATAGTGCTGCATTTTTATTCCCCCTTTCACGTATATGAGGCATATTTTACATTTTTGTTTTGTGAATCCCTTAATTTTTATAGATATAATTGACTACACTACCTTTGTCCCTTAACCTTCATACTAGCTTTAAAAGTGATTCGCTACCTTCTTATATATTTGCTGTATCAGTTATTCTATTCAACTCTGATTTGTTCTTTTTTATATTTATTATCTCTTTGTTGAAGTTTTCTTACAGAGTTTATATACTCTTCTCTCAAGCCTGGTGAGCATCCTTATAAACATACTTTGAACTCTTTATCAGGAAGATTGCTTACTTTTAGTTGTTTTTCTGAAGTCTTATTTTGATCTTTCATTTATATCATATTTCTGTCTCCCCATCTTGTTTCTATGGATTAGGAGAAACAGCTACTTTTGACAATCTTAAAGGAGCGGACTTATTTAGGTGTGTCCCCTCTGTAGACTGCATATACCTAGTGGCTCTAGCTAGCTGGCTGAAGCTATTGCAGGCACAGACTTTGGGTTCTGGAACACACTTCACCAGAGCTGTCCTGGTGAGAGAGCTGGAGCCAAAGTAAGATCTTGCCAGGGCCATCCTTGTGGATGGCTGGAGCTAAAGTGGACATGCATGGGCTGGTGACTCTTGAGGCACTCTGTGCAGGGGACACTCTGTTGGGATGACTGGAGTTTAAGCAGGTCCAGGCTGAAGTTGTCCTTGCGTGCTTTGTACCTGTGTCACCTTGGTGAAATACCTGGGGTGTCTTGGTGTATACTGCTTTGGGCCACCTTGGTGGAGGGAAGAGAGCTTAAGTAGCGTAAATGAGAGGGGGGATGCCTTAGGGGAATGGTTAGTGTTAGTATGACTTAGGGATCTGGGGCTCATTGAAGCATTGGGTCAGCTAGAGTACCCAGACCCTACTCCCATCTGTGCTGTGAAGGTGGAAGGGGAGTGCAAGCAATAGCACTCACCAGCTCCTCTCATCCCAGAGACAGTTCCAGCAGTTCTCCCACCATTTGGCAAATTCTTCAGTGTTAGTAAATGGGTCTCCTCTCTTATAGCCTAGTTGCCCTTTAATTTTTTTTTTTTCCTGTGTCCCAAGATATGTCCTATGGCCCTCAGTGCTATCTTTCCTCCTGTATTTTGCAGTATGGGGGGTGTTGTTCATATTGTTACTGTGTCTCCATCTCTCCTGTCATTCTCCATGTGGTTCCTATATACTTTGTTATACAGGAGCTATGAAATTAGCCCTCAATTCTTTTCTTTTTGTTATCTAGGTCCTGAATATTTGTTTGAAACATATTCTTAAAAGTTTCAAAAAATGAGTCCCTGTTTTGGAGTTGAGCATAAATGGAAGTAATATTTACATAAATGTTTCCATATTCCTTAAGTTTTAAAACTTTTATTTTGAACTAATCATAAACTTACAGAAATGTTGCAAAAATTGCGTAGTGAATTCCAATATACCTCTTAACCAGCTTTACCACATGATACAAAGGGAAGTATGAACCTTGGAGGAACTCATGGAGCATGACTCCATCTCAGAAGCAGTCAACCTGGATCTTTACACTGTACAAGGTCAAAGCTACAGAACTGCAGTATGCTACATGATTAATGGCTTTGAAATGAAATTTTGGAGAATATTTTATTTTAGCTATCTTTCAATGTATCTTTTTGTGAACACAAGTAATATGTTTACTAGTTGTCTAAAAAATGGATAATAAACTGAAACAAAATAGAACTCAGGATTAAAAGGTAAGGTGGTATTATAGTTGTGACATTACAATTTTCAGAACAAAGGTAAGTCCTCAACCTTCATTCCTATTCATTGCCAAATTCTTAGGGCATCCATAGTTCAGAAACTTCCTGAGAACTGAAGAAGCTATGTTACTGATTAGATGCTTTTGTGTGTGTGTTACATTTTACAATACAAGTTAAATGCATTTTAATCATATAAATAACACATTTTAAACCTGTTATGTTAAAATAATTAAAACATAGGTATTATTGGAATTAACAGCATTATTTAATTTTAACCATATAATTTATTTATTTGGTGGTCTTTAATTCTCCTTCAGCTAGAAATGGTGGTGAAACTTTTTTTCATATTATGCCACTTCACTGTCTAATTTACTTTCCCACTTATATTTCTTATCATTACATGTATTCACTTATCATTACTTTGTATTCACTTTTGCTTTTTCCCTTAGCCTTGAAAGCCCTTGCATCTGTAATGATTTTTTCACATTGTACTGCTTCCCTTCCCCTCTTTTATAGGCTTAAATTCCCCTTATTCCATATTCTGGTATTACTTTGGTCATAATATAAGAAGAGCATTTATTATGTTTTATTATATTTAGCTTTATGAACTTCTCTTTCCCCTGCTAGATAATGAGTCGCATCAAGCAAGGGCCACTTAGGCATGTTTATATCCAGAGAGCACAGAATAATTTCTGGAACATAGTGAATATTCAATATAGAGATTTTGATTCAACAAATGAATGGGATTTCATAGTTAAGATAAAGTGCAAAAATTGTCATTGTACAGTTCTTTGGTAAAAATAGAACATTTAAGCATTAGCCAATTCAATGTTAGCTAAAGCTAGATAGATATTAAAATGGAAATTTGACAGGGTGTTGCACTGTGGATGGAGGAGGTGTTACCTGAAAGAGCAATTTTTTTTTTTCTTGAGAGTTTAGTGTTGTATTCACTTTCTAGCATTGAAAATATTATTTGTATAGGGGTGCCTGAGTGGCTCAGTCAGTTAAGTGTCTGCCTTTGGCTCAGGTCATGATCCTAGGGTCCTGGGATCGAGTCCAGCTTTGGGCTCCCTGCTTAGCAGGGAGTCTGCTTCTCCCTCTGAAGCTCCCCTTGCTTGTGCTCTGTCAAATAAGTAAATCTTTTTTTTTTAAAAGAAAATATTATTTGTGTAACAGTGCATGAAATTAGACAAGATAAATACAAAAATGGCAGCAGTGGTCTATTTTTCTCTGATTAATGAATGAAAATAAAAGTTAACATTGTTAGGGTGCTTACTGTAGGCAGATCTAAATTCTTTGCGTGTATCAATCTTCTAATCCTGACATGCTTTCTGTAATGAAGATACTGTTATTCTTCTAGTTTAAAAGATGCAAAGCTGTCACAGAGACTGGGGTGGCCAAAGAACAGTCAGGTAGGAAGTCGTATGGGTCAGTGGCCAGGGGTCTTGCTTCAGACTCTTGGTTACTCCTGTGTAGACTACTCCCCAGGACTAACGAGAGCAAGCTGTAGAAAGAGCAATGGGTTAAAGCAAAGATGGCAACAGGGATCCCTAGACAGTCATATCCTAATCATTGAGTCAAAATAAGAGTTTGGATTGTTAGAACCACTATATGATTTTCTAGTTTTATTTGCTTTGATCCTTTCTTCCTGTATTCTCTTCTTTCACCCACAGAAAATAAGGTCAACAAGTAGGTGCCAGAACTTTATCTCAAAGCTAAAGCGATGGCTGGCATAAATTGAATGAACTTAGTGCAAAATATGTGTATGAATGCGTGTATGTATAGACACATACCACACGCTATAGCTGGTAGTTCCATTTCAAAGTGTTTGCTTCTTCACATCTCTGACATGCTGAGATCTATTTTTTTTTCAATGACTAGAGGATATTTCAACTTTGTATGTACCTCCTAGAAAAGTACTAATTTTCTTGGCAAGTCAAGAGCAGAACATCTGCTTTTATTGACTCTCTAGATGAAAAACAATAAGAAAACCTTTTCTTTCTCTGTGTGGTGATGATTGTAATACCCTATTGCATATTAATGACTCTTCAGATCCATCCTTGTTTCACTTTGAATGGTCAGAAATAAAATGACACAATATTGAGTTATAAAACAGTAGTAAACCTTATTTGCTAAATACTTTCTTCACTAAATGGAAACATACACATATGATATAACAGTAAAATGAATGAAACATTTTAAAAGGAAGTTCTTCTTGTTTATAATGTTCTCTCCCTAGTTACATGACAGCTAATGTAGTATTCATGGTCAAATTTAACTTTTGAGACCATCTGCTCTATGCAAGATGTCATAGAAATAAAAGCTGTTTTGAAATGAAAGAGAACAAAACTCTTATTCAGAGAACACCTCCCAGCTGTGTTACCAGTGACTGTGTAATCATCTTTCATTATACATGCTAGATGGGGTATAGAGGATGATTAGAAATGCAAACCTGATGTTCTGGATTTGTACATCTCTTTTAGGGCCAGATCAGCTCAGCAAGGAATTTAGCCTCAGATTTCAATTGTATTTCATGAAATGTTTTCCTAAGTTGCTAATATTTATTGAGTGATCATTTTCATATTCTAAGAAACAACCTAAAGACAACTTCTAAAAATCTTGTATTTATAGAATACTAGACACTAACCAGCATAAGACTAAGCAAAATTAGGACCATAGTATTATCTTTGTTTTATTTCCTTTTCTCTTCCAATTTCTACTAAAAGGATGAAAAGCATAGCAAGTAGTCCAGTGCTTTAAGTTTATACACACACACACACACACACACAAAATCTATGTATCTATATATTTTCCCCCAAAAGTCAAAAAACTTGTCAGTTTTGGAGGGTATCTTTGCAGATATTCTATCCTTTTGAGAGCATAGTTGTAGTATATAGCTAATGTTTTAAGCAAGAAAATAATATGTATATTTTATAGCTTACTTTTGCATTCAGTTTATTTCAGATCATTCCATACTGGGTAATAGAGCTGACTCATCTTATGTATAATTACTGCATTGCAGACACATTTCCAATTGTTCCAGTTATCTATTGCTACATAACTACCCTAAAACTCAAATTTATCAAAACGTCAATGATTTTATTGTATCTCATCATTTTGTTAATAAGGTATTGTGCAAGACCTAGCTAGGTGATTTTTCTAGCTCACATTGTATAAACTGGTTACTTGGTAATACTTAGTTGATGCCAGGCTGGATGACGTAAGATGGAGACAGTTGGAGAACTGGCTTCATATGGCCTCTCTCCAAGTGATCTCAGGGCTTCCCTATGTGGTACTAATATGGTAATTGGCTTTCTTACATAACAACTTGGAGCATTATGATACCAAAGTGGATGATTCCTACCCTCTTAAAGGGAATGCCCCACACTGACACAATATCATTACCACCAGATTCTATTGGACAGAGCAGTCACAGATCAGAACAGATTCAAGAAGAGGGAAGATAAATTCTTCTCAATAGGAGGAATATTAAAGAATCCCAAGTCATTTTTAATCTGCCATACCAGTTTTTGATCAAACAACAAACTTTAATAATTATTCTTGTGTAGATGCTTTTGTGATTATAGTGCACATTCTTACAAGTGATATTGATGAATAGAAGTACTGATTTGCATTTAATATTTTGACAAATATTGCTAAATATTTTGTGGATATATTGTACAATGCATTCATCTTTCTTTATCTCAACACTGCCTAACACGAAAGGTGTTCCCAAATATTTAAAGAACATAGGACTAAAAGGTAAAAGGCAGTGTGGAGGGATGAAAAGAAGACAGTTACAGAAACTGAAAAATAGTGGGGCAAGAAGAAATCTAATATTTGAAAGTCATTTAATTTCTTGGTATCTTTCTTGTCTGTTAAAACATAGAAGTAGATTGTCTAATCTCTCAAAACCATTACCTTTTGTAATCCCATGATTACATATTTTTTAAAAAAACTTTTAAAACATTATAATGAAGTAAAAATTTAAAGATTATTTCAAGAGAACATGAAAAAACTGAGGACCATGAATAGTGCAAAGGCATTTTCCTCCTTATTACTCGCTTCACAATTAGAGCTATTTTGATTTTATATAATCATCTTTACCAAGGCAAGTATTGATAATCATTTTGGAGAAGATAATAGCTATGATTTGGTTACACTAGTATTTGTTTAAATATTTATCTAAATATAATATTTATTGTAACATTGAAAAAGAGGTTAGACATTTCAGAGATCAAACTAATCAATAGCACATCTTATCAAAGCTTAACATTTGCTTCATTTAAGCTAGGGCAAATTTTTAAAATTGTTAGTACCACTACATTTAACTTATATACCTGTAGTAAGGTAAAACTTATTGTATTATATCATAAAATATATACAAAATATAAAGTTACTTGAATATTTATGATAATCTCACAAAAGTTAACAATCCGGCTTCAGAATACCTTTGATAAATTAACAAATGTGATCATAGATATCACATATAAAAATATGTGGTGGATATGTTTCAACTGCTAAAGTTTTAACTTGAAGAAGATATTTTAAAAAACTCCCAATGATATGACACCTTATAAAAGTTGTATAAATAAATTATTTCCAAGACCAGTTAAAATGTGAATGGGAAAACTAGTATCTAAAATATGAAATAAGATGTGGTAACTGAGAGTTACAAAAACACCAAATTATTCTGTATTCCCTTTAATATTTGTTCACTTTATTTTACTTTTTAAGGCAATTTATTTTTGGTAAATTTTTAAATTTTAAAGGTAATATATCCTTATTTTTACATTTTTAATTCCAGTATAATTAACAGTGTTGTATTAGTTTCAGGTGGGCAATATAGTGATTCATCTAACAGTGTTGTATTAGTTTCAGGTGGGCAATATAGTGATTCACCACTTCTCCATTACATGTTGCTGATCCCAATAATTGTACTCTTAATCCCTTCACCTATGCCCCCCCCCCTTTCTGGTAACTGCCAGCTCTTTATATTTAATCTGGTTTTTCTTTCTTTCTTTTTTTTTTTTTTTGGTCCTTTGTTTCTTAAATTATAAATATGAGGAAATCATCTGGTTTTTGTCTCCCCCAGACTTATTTCACTTAACATTATACCCTCAAGATCCACCTATATTGTTGCAAATGACAAGATTTCATTTATGGCTGAATAATATTCCTCTGTGTGTGTATGTGTGTGTGTGTGTGTGTGATCCTTTCACCTGTGGATGGACACTTGGGTTACTTCCATATTGTGGCTATTGTAAATAATGCTGCAATAAATATAGGAGTGCATATATCTTTTTGAATTAGTGTTTTTGTAATTCTTTAGGTAAATACCCAATAGTGGAATTACTGGATCATTGGGTAATTCTATTTTTAATTTTTTAAAGAACTTCCATACTGTTTTCTACAGTGGCTGCTCAAGTTTGCGTTCCCACCAACCGTGCCTAAAGGTTACTTCTCCCCATCCTTGCCAACACTTTCGGTTTCCTGACAGGTGTGAGGTGATAGCTCATTGTAGTTTTGATTTGCATTTCCCTAATGAAGAATGATGTTGAGCATCTTTACATGTGTTTGTTGGCCATCTGGATGTCATCTTTAGAAAAATGTCTTTTCATGTCCTCTACCCATTTTTAATTGCATTATTTATGTAGCATTGAGTTACTTTTTAAATATATTTTGGATACCAACCCCTTATGGGATATGTCATTTGAAAATGTCTCCCATTCAACAGGTTATCTGTTTTGTTGATTGTTTCCTGTGCAGTGAAAAACTGTAATTTTGATGTAGTCCCAATCATTTATTTTTGCATTTGTTTTCCTTGCCTTAGGAGATATATCTAGAAAATTATTGCTATGGTTGATGTCAGAGAAATTATTGCCTGTGCTGTCTTCTAGGATTTTTTTTTCTATTTTCAGGTCTCACATTTAGTTGCTTAATTCATTTGAAGTTTATTTTTGTGTGTGGTGTAAGAAAATGGCCCAGTTTTCCCCACACCATTTGTTGAAGAGATTTTTCTCCCATTGCATATTCTTGCCTCCTTTGCCAAAGATTAATTGACTATAGATTGTGAGTTTATTTCTGTGCCTTTTTCTACTCCATTGATCTATGTGTCTATTTTCATGCCGCCTTGTACAGGTTTGATTGCTATAGGTTTGTAGTATATCATGAAAACTGGGATGTGATACCACTGGTATTCTTTTTCAAGACTGCTTTGGCTATTTGAGTTCTTTTGTGCTTCTATACAAATTTACTGCTTTGTTCTAATTTTGTGAAGATGGAGACCGTTAAATCTGTAGACTGCTTTGGGTGGTACGGACATTTTAACAATATTTGTTCTGCCAATCCATGAGTATAGAACATCTTTCCATCTGTGCCATCCTCAATTTTTTTCATCAGTGTTTTCAGAGTATAGGTGTTTCACCACCCTGTTTAAATTTATTCCTAGGTATTTTATGATTTGGGGTGCAATTGTAAAATGGAGTGTTTTCTTAATTTCTCTTTCTGCTACTTCATTAGTATTGTATAAAATGCAATGGATTGCTGTATGTTGAATTTGTAGCCTGCGACTTTACTGAATTCGTTATTCGGTACTTGTAGTCTTTTGGTGGAATCTTTATTTATATCACCCTGTCCTCTGTAAATAGTGAAAGTTTTACTTTTTTCTTCATTTTAGATGACTTTCATTGTCTTTTTCCTGACATAGGGGATAAACTCTCAGTTTTTCACCACTGAGTATGATGCTACCTTTGGGTTTTTCATACATGGACTTTATTATGTTGAAGTGTGTTCCCTCTAAACCTACTTTGTTGAGGATTTTTATCATGAATGGATGTTGTACTTTCTCAAATGCTTTTTCTACATCTATTGAAATGATCATAAGGTTTTTATCCTTTAACTTGTTGATGTGATGTATCATACTGATTGATTTATGAATATTAAACCATATTTGCATCCCAGGAATAAATCCCACTTGATCATGGTGAATTTTTTACTTTACTGTTGAATTTGGTTTGCTGATATTTTGTTGAGGATTTTCGCATCTATCTTCATCAGACATATACGCCTGTAGTTCTTTTTCTGTAGTATATTCACTTGGTTTTGGTATCAGGTAATGCTGGCCTCATTGAATGATTTTGGAAGCTTAACTTCCTTGTCCACTTTTTGGAATAGTTTGGGAATATTTATTTATTTAAATTCAATTAGCCAATGTATAGTGCATCCTTAGTTTCAAATATAGAGTTCAGTAATTCATCAGTTGCATATAACAGGCAGTGCTCATCACATCCTTAATGCCCATCACCTAGTTGCCCCACCCAACTCCCCTCCAGCAACACTCAGTTCGTTTCCTATAGTTAAGAGTCTAAAAAGAATGGATATGTGGAATATAAGAAACAGTGCAAAGGATCACAGGGGAAGGGAGGAAAAACTGGGAGGAAATCAGAGAGGGAGACAGACAATCCCTGAGAGGTATTAACTCTTCTCTAAAAGTCTGGTAGAATTCACCTGTGAAGCCATTGGGTCCTACACTTTTGTTTATTGGAAGTTTTTTTTGTTTGTTTGTTTTTTGTTTTGTTTTTTGTTTTTTTTTATTACTGATTCAATTTCCTTGATGTTAACTGGTCTGTTCAAATTTTCTATTTTTTCCTGATTTGATTTTGGGACATTATACATTTCTAGGAATTTATCCATTTCTTCTGGTTTGTTCAATTTGTTTGCATATATTTTTTCATAATATTCTCTTATATAAAATCAGAAATGAAAGAGAAATAACTGACTCCATAAAAAGGATTATGAGTTCTTTTTTTGATGAGTCTGTGACTAAAGCTTTATCAATTTCCTTGCTCTTTCAAAGAACCAAATCTTGGTTTCATTGATGTGTTGCATTGTTTTTTTTTTTTTTTTAATTCTCTGTTTCATTTACTTTGGCTCTAATTTTTATTATGTCCTTACCCGTTTTAAGTTTTGTTTCTTCCTCTTGTTCTCTTTCCTTTAGGTGGAAGGTTACATTGTGATTTTTCTTCTTTCTTGAGGTAGGCCTGTATTGCTGTACACTTCCCTCTTAGCACAGCTTTTGTATCATCGTATTATCCTTTTCGTTTGTCTCCATGAATTTTTTTTATTTCCTCTTTGATTTCTTAATGTCTTCATTGTTTAGTAGCATTTAACTTCCATGCATTTGTGTTCTTTCTAGATTTCTTTTGTGGTTGATTCCTAGTGCTGTGTTGGAATAGATGCATATGACCTCACTCTTTTGAATTTGCTAAAACTTTTGTGGCCTATTCTCTAGAATGTTCCTCGTGCATTTGAAAAAAATGTGTATTCTGCTCTCTTTGGATGTGATGTTCTGAATGGATCTGTTAGATCCATCTGGCCCATATGTCATTCAAAGCCACTGCTTCCTTGTTGATTTTCTGTCTGGATGATCTATCCATTGATGTAAGTGGGGTGTTAAAGTCCCCTACTATTGTTGTATTACTATTAATTTCTTGCTTTATGTCTGCTATTAGCTCCTTCATGTATTTGGGTATTCCCATGTTGGGTACATAAATATTTACAATTGTTATGTCTTCTTGCAGGATCGCTCCCTTTATCTCCTATTATAGTCTTTTAAAGTGTATTGTGTGCAGTATAAGTAGTGCTACTCCAGTTATCTTTTTGCTTCTATTTGCATGATAAATGCTTTTCCATCCTTCACATTCAATTTGCATGTGTCTTTAGGTCAGGAATGAGTCTCACTTTTTTTTATCTAGTCACCCTATGTATTTTGATTGGGGCATTTAGTCCTTTTACATTCAAAGTAATTATTGATAAATATGTGCTTATTGACATCTTGTCAGTTATTTTATGGTTGCTTTTGTAGTTCTTTTTCTTCTCCTCCTGCTCTATTCCTTTGTAGTTTGATGGGATTTTTTAGTGTAATGTTTGGGTTCCTTTCTCTATGTTTATTGTATATCTTTTTTTTTTGGTTTGTAGTTACCATTAGGCTCATATATAACATTTTATGTGTATGGCAATCTACATTAAATTTGAACCCATTCTGAAGCACTAAATTTTTACTCCTTGCCCATATTTTATGTATATGTCATAGTTTATTTTATGAATCTCTCGACTGATTATGTAGGCTAAAATGGAATAAGCAATTATATGTTTGCATTTACATGTGCAATTTTTTCATCTCATACTTTTCTTCTAGTTATGATCTTTTTCAATCAAAAAATTTATTTTGCTATGTCATGTAAGGCTGGCTTAGTGGTCATGAATCCTTTTAAATTTTGTCTGGGAAATAAAAACCACGTGATCATCTCAAAAGATGGAGAAAAAGCATTTGACAAAATACAACATCCATTCATCATTAAAAAAAAAAAAAACTCTCAATAAAGTAGGTTTACAAAAAACATACCTCAACATAATAAAGGCCATATATGAAAAACACTGTTAACATCATTCTGAATCAGGAAAAACAACAGAGTTTTTCCTCTAAGACAAGGATGTCCACTCACCATTTTTATTAGAAATAGAAATGAAAATCATCTGAATTGGTAAGGAGGAAGTACAACTTTCACTATTTGCAGATGACAAGATGTTATATATAGAAACACTAAACATTCCACCAAAAACCTACCAGAACTGGGGCGCCTGGGTGGCACAGCGGTTAAGCGTCTGCCTGTGGCTCAGGGCGTGATCCCGGCGTTATGGGATCGAGCCCCACATCAGGCTCCTCTGCTATGAGCCTGCTTCTTCCTCTCCCACTCCCCCTGCTTGTGTTCCCTCTCTCGCTGGCTGTCTCTATCTCTGTCGAATAAAAAAAAAAAAAAAAAAACTTAAAAAAAAAAAAAAACCTACCAGAACTGATAAATGGATTTAGTAATGTTGTAATATACACATTCAGCATACAGAAATCCATTGCATTTCTATACACTGCTAATGAAGTAGCAGAAAGAGAAATTAAGAAAACAAACACACCCTTTTACAATTGCACCCAAAATCATAAAATATCTTGGTTAAGGATCTATATTGTGAAAACTATAAAACATTGATGGAAGATACTCTATGCTCATGGATTGGAAGAACAAATATTGTTAAAATGTCTGTATTATCCAAAGCAGTCTACAGATTTAATGCAGTCTCTATTGGAATACCAACAGCATTTTTCACAGGATTAGAACAAATAACAGTAAAATTTGCATGGAACCACAAAAGAACTCAAATAGCCAAAGAAAACTACTAGAGGTATCATATCCCAGATTTCATGATATACTACACCGATGTGGCAATTAAAACAGTACAGTACAAAACAAAAATTGACACATAGGTCAATGGAGTGGAATAGAGAGCCCAGAAATAAACCCAGTTAATCTTCTACAAAGCAGTCAAGCATATGCAGTGGGGGAAAAGACAGCCTCTTCAGCAAATGGTCCTGGGAAAACTGGACTGCTTTCTAACACCATACACAAAAATAAAGTCCAAGTGGATTCAAGACCTAAATGTAAGACCCAAAATTGTAAAATTCCTAGAACAGATTTTACACAGCAAAGAAAATCACCAACAAAATGAATAAGGCAACCTACTGAATGGGTGAAGATATTTGTAAATTATGTCTGATAAGGGTTTAATATCCAAAAGAACTTATACAACACCAAAAAAAATCCAATTAAAAATGGACATTTTTTCCAAAGAAGACATGGAGATGGCCAACAGACACATGAAAAGACTTTCAACATCACTAATCATCAGGAATTGCAAGTGAAAATGGTTAAATAAAAAACACAAATAATATTGGTGAGAACGCAAACTGCTGCAGCAACTGTGGAAAACAGTATGTAGTTTCCTCAAAAAATAAAAGCTAGAATTACCATTTGATTCAGTAATTCCATTAGTGGGTATTTACCCAAGGAAAATCAAAACCCTAATTTGAAAAGTTATATGCACCTTTATGCTCATTGCAGCATTATTTACAATAACCAAGATACAGAAAGAACCCAAATATCCATCCATAAGTGAGTGGATAAAGAAGAGGTGATATATACATACAGTGGAATGTTAGCCATAAAAAAGCAGGAAATCTTGGCATTTGCAACAACATGTTGGAACTAGAGTGTGTAATGTTAAGCAAAATAAGCCAGAGAAAGATAACATATGCTTTCACTCATGTGTGGAATTAATGAAACAAAAGAAAAGGAGATTAAAAAAAAAAACCCTAAACCCAAATACAGAGAACTGATGAATGCCAGAGGGAAGGGGGAGGTTGGGTGAAGTAGGTAAAGGGAATTAAGAGTACAGTTGTCATTATGAGCAGTGAGAAATGTATAGGATTGTTGAACCATTATACACCTAAATCATTAAAATTTGAAGTTAAAAATAGCAGGACTTATCTCTATGGTGCCTATAAGAGATTCACTTCAGACATAGAGACACATGCAGGTTGAACATGAAGGGGTGGAAGAACATTTACCATGTAATGGAAGCAAAAAGAAAGGTAGGATAGCAAATCAGACAAAATAGGCTTTAAAACAAAGACTGTAATAAGAGACAAAGAAGGACACTACATAGTCAAAAACTATCCAACAGGAGAATGTAATAATTGTAAATATTTACACACCCAAAATGGGAGCACCTAAATACATAAAGCAACTATTAAGCAACTAAAGGAAGAAATTGACAGTAATACAGTAATAGTACAGGACTTTAAACCCCACTTATATTAATGGATAGACTATCCAGACAGAAATCAACAAGGAAACAGTGGCTTTGAATGAAGATAAATTATACCAATGGACCTCTCAAATATTTGCAGAACTTTCTTTCCAAAACCAGTGAAATATACATTCTTTTCAAATACACATGAAACATTTTCCAAAATAGATTACATGTTAGTCCACAAGTCAATAAATTTTAAAAGATTGAAATTATATATCTTTTCCAACCACAACTGTATGAAATTATAAATCACAAGAAAAAATCTGGAAACATAAATACGTGGTGACTAAATAGCATGATACTAAAAAATGAATGGGTCTACCAAGAAATCAATAGAAAATCAAAAACACAATGGTTACAAAATCTTTGGAAGGCAGCTAAAGCTATTCTACAATCAAGTGTGGAGCAATTCAGGCCTACCTCAAGAAACAAGCAAAATCCTGACTACACCTCCTAACATTATTCCCAAAGGAGCTAGAAAAAGAATAAAGCTTAAACAAGTATAAGGAAGAAAACAGTAATAATAAAAATAAACATCAACGAAACAAGAAGCTGATTCTTTGAAAAGATAAGTCTAGCTAATGGTTTACCTATTTTATCAAAAAAAAAAGGACTCAAAATCATAAATAAAGGAGGAGAAATATAAAGTATAAGAGAGTATTATGAAAAACTACATGCCAACAAACTGGATGACCTAGAAAAAAGGAGTAAATGCCTGGAAACAAACTTCCAAAACTGAGTCAGAAATAGAAAATTGGAAGAAACCAATTACTAGCAATGAAATGGAATCAGTAATTAAGAAACTCCTAAGAAAGAAATGTCCAGGACCAGATAGCTTCACAGGTGAAATCTACCAAACATTTAAAGTAGAGTTAATACCTTTTTTTTTTCTTCTAGAGAGGTGGGGGAGGGGGAGAGAAAGATTTAAGCAGGCTCCATGCCCAGCATGGAGCTCTACCTAGGACTTGATCTCAAGGTTCTCAGATCATGACCTGTGCCAAAATCAAGAGCTGGAAGCTTAACTGACTGAGTCATCCAGGTGCCCCAAGTTAATACCTGTTTTATCAAACTATTCCAAATAATAGAATAGGAGGGGAAACTTCCTAATTCATGCTACAACTCCAGCATTACCCTGACCCCAAAAACAAACAGACTACAAAATAAGAAAACTACAGGCCAATATCTCTAATGAAGATAGATTTAAAAATCCTCAACAAAATATTAGTAAGCTGAATCCAATACTGCATTAAAAATTTATTCACAATGATCAAGTGAAATTTATTCCACAACTATATGGGTAGTTCAATATTCACAAATTGATCAATCTGATATGTCACATTAATAAGAGAAAGGATAAAAACCAATGGTCCTCTCAATAGAAGCAGAAAAAGCATTTAACAAAATGCAACATCCATTCAATAAAAATTCTCAATGTAAAAACTGAGGAAGCATACCACAGCATAATAAATCCCATATATGAAAAACCCATGGTTAACCAAATTCTTGATGATGAAAAACTGAGAGCTTTTTCTCTAAGGTCAGGAATAAGACAAATATGTCCATTCTTACCACTTTTATTCAACATTGCACTGAAAGTCCTAACCACAGCAATAACAAGAAATAAAAGGCATCCAAATTATTAAGTAAAACTATTTACTGTTAACATGATACTATGTATAGAAAACTCTAAAAACTGCACCAAAAAACTAATAAATTAATAAATGAATTCAGTAAACCTGTAGAATACAAAATTAATATAGAGAAATCTGTTGCTTTTCTATGCAGTAATAAAGTAACAAAAAGAGAAATTAAGAAAACAATCCCATTTATAATTACACCAAAAAGAATAAAATGCCTAGCAATAAATTTTTAACCAAGGAAGTGAAAGATCTTCAAAAACTAAAGAAGCCATAAACTATTGCAAAGATAAGATGTCCATACTCTACAAAGCAATCTGCAGATTTAATATAACCCCTATCAAAATACCAACATTTTTCATAGAGTTAGAATAATCCTGAAATTTGTATGGAGCCACAAAGACCCTTGAATACCCAAAGCCATTTTGAGGAAGAAGAACAAAGTTGGAGGTATCACAATCTCAGATTTAAAAATACACTAGTACTGAAAACAGTATGGCTCCAGCACAAAAATAGACACATAAATCAATGGCACAGAATAGAAAGCCCAGAAATAAACCCAACATTTTATGGTCAATATAATCTATGACAAAGGAGGCAAGAAAGTATTTAGGGAAAAGAATACTCTCTTCAACAAATGGGCTGGAAAAACGGGACTACTTTCTGACACCATACATAAAAACAAGTTCAAATAGGATTAAAGACCTGAATATGTGACCTAAAACTATAAAACTCCTTGAAGAAGACAGGCAATAGTTTGACATAGCCACAGAAACATTTTTCTAGATAGGTCTCTTCAGGCAAGGAAACCAATAAAAAACCATTGAGACTGTACTGAAATAAAAAGCTTTTTACACAGAAAAACAAAAAACCCAAAAAGATTTAAAAAGTGAAAAGACATCCTACTGAATGGAAAAATGTATTTGCAAATGATATATCTCATTAAGGGTTAAATGATATATCTCATATATCAAAATATATGAAGAACTTAACACCAAAAATATTCAATTAAAAAATGGATAAAGAATTTACCAAAGATGATGTAGATGGCCAACAGACACATTCACTAATTATCAGGGAAATGCAAATAAAAACCACAATGATATGTAACCTCACACCCATCAGAATGGCTAGGATAAAAAACACAGGAAATAACAAATGTTGGTGGGAATGCAAATTGGTGTAGCCACTATGGAAAAGAGTATGAGTGTTCCTCAAAAAATTAAAAATAAAATTACCACATGATCCAGTAATTTCATTATGGAATTTACCCAAAGGAAACAAAAACACTAATTCAAAAAGACATACGCACCCCTGTTTACTGCAGCATTATTTACAATAGCCAAGATATGGAAGCAACACAAGTGTCCACCAACAGATAAACAAAGAAGATGTGGTATATATGAAATATTGAAATATCTCTCAGATGTAAACGAGAGGAGATCTTGCCATTTGCAAAAGCATTAATGTACCTAGAGGATATAATGTTAAGTGAAATATGTCAGAAAAGAAGAAATTCCATATGATTTTACTCATATGTGGAATTTAAGAAACAAAGAGAAAAAGAGTCAAGAGACTCTGAAATACAAAGAAGAAACTGGTGGTTGCCAGAAAGGAAATGGGTGATGAAATAGGTAAAAGGATGAAGAGTACATTTATGATAAACGCTGAGTAATGTGTAGAACTTTTGAATAATTATATTACATACCTGAAGCTAATATAACACTGTTAATCCTACTTAAATAAAAAATTGAAAATATTTACTTCTACTTTTAGACTGTTAAACCCTGTGGCAGTAAGTCAAGTTACTTTGCTGACAAATTACTTCATAATTTAATGTGATCTTTTATACACTGACACTACCACCACTCCCACCTTGTTAGTTGGCCATTCTTTCAGGAATTCTCTGTTGTATTCTCCATTGCACTGGTTAGTCATTTTTGTTTTAAAAGAATCTATTCCTGGAATCTTTTTTTAAAGATTTTATATATTTATTTGAGAAAGAGAGAGAGAGCATAAGCACAAGTAGAGCGGCAGAAAGGAGGAGACTGTGTAGCAGGCCCCCCACTGAGCGGAGAGCCCAGATGCTGGGCTCCCAGGATCCTGGAATCACGACCTGAGCCAAAGGCAGAGGCTTAACCAAATGGACCACCCAGGTGCTCCTCCCGGAATCTCTTAAAGCCATGATAACATTGATTGGATATTTATAATATATGCAGAAATTTAGTGTCTTTCATATGGTTCTTTAATCTTTAACCATAAAAAAATAATGAAAGAAGCAGTCTAATTCATTATCTTTTAGAAGAAATTGAGATCAAGAGAAGCTAAGTTACCTAGCTAAATTTACTCAGGAGAGTAAATCTGTACATATAGCCTCTCTCTTTTTCATCCACTCAGTGTACCATATATTGATTGCCTGTTATGTGCCTCTCTTAGTATTAAGTATCGAAGAGTCTAGAAAAATGTGATTCCTTTCCCTGTGGAGTTGACAGTGGCCAAGTGATGGCAATTTTACTAAGGAGTAACAAGGAAACATATACATTATACAAAGCAGGAGTGGGGACAGGGACAAAGCTTTTATTAAGTAACATCTATAAAAAGTTAAGGTGTGATCTGAAAAATAAGATTTAGCTAAATAAACTTATTTATGAAAAACAGGAGTCACTGGACAATGCCTAAAAAGTGACATTTTTGGAGTCTGAGTTTCATAAAATGAAACAAGGATAGTTGCCTGGGTATCAGACAAAGTAAATGGTTGGGTTTTTTTCACTCTATTTTCAAAGTCTCTTTAAATGGTTATTGCTATATATATTGTGTTTGTGGTATTTAAAAAAGGTAAATATATGTCAATATGTTTATTGAAAAAGAATGAGAAAATCATATTTAGCAAAAATAAAAATAAAATACATCTCTGACAGGTAGAGATAACCACCATTAGCTGCTCATTGATGTTCATCCTTTCCAAAGATATCCTCTCTGAATAGGAATGTGTACATTTTTACAGAAAAAAAAAAAGGATGTAACTAGCATATTGCTGTGAAGCCTTCTCATTAATGTGATATTTAAAATTCTTTTCCATGTGCATAAATTTTCATCTGTAATATAATGCATGAACAGTATATTATATAAAATAGTACTATATAAAATGGACAGATGACTTAGGATATTCTGAAAATGATATTACTATGCTACTGTGGATAAAAATCATAGTCTAAAGAAGAAGAGGTAAATTATTTAACAACTATTTTGAAACATTTATTAAGTACATGGGAAAAATCTATTTTAATCCTTAACTTTTCTTTTTCTTACACCCTACAGATTTCAACATGAATGACTATTTTGCCTAAATTTATACTCACAAACCTGGAGTAAGACCCAGGTATGACATGAACATGACCTCTCAAATGAGAATATCTGTGACATAAATAAAACTGGTCTTGCTTAATAAATTACAAATAAGCTCTACTTCATGATTTCATCAGTACTATAAAATATTTCAAGAGAAAATTAGAAACGTACTTGCAACACAGGAGTTGATACCTAAGCAGCTGGTATAAAATAGGAAAATTTCTAACACTCAAATGGAATATCTGGTAAAATTCATGAGCAAAATAAAGCCTAAAACACACCTGAAACCTTTCAGTGAGCCCTGTGGAACACAATCAATCACAGGCACACCCCAAACAAAGAATCCTCAACTCTTCTGTAAAATTTATCTTCATATTCCTGCTGTGTGACATCAAGCTCACTTCTGATGATGCTATTTCTCTTGCAGCTCTCTTAAAAAACGTAAGAGAAAATTTTCTGGAGGTGGGACAGGTGCCCTCTTTGTTCATTGCTGTTTCTAGGCCATTCTTCTTTAAAAATATATATATTTTAAATAACCATGTGTTATTCCTTCTTACCACCTATTCCCCTATGCTTCCCTCCCTGCCTCGATCTCCTGTCATAACATGGGTTATTACAACATAAAGATGACCCGTACATTTTTCTTGCTTCCTTGATCTCCTACCCTGAAATTTGCTTTCCATCCACCGTAGTCACTTGGTTGATGTCGTTACCATCACATGCAGTACTTTTATAACCTCAATTTCAAATATCTCCATTTTCTAATCACCAGTTCTTATCTTTCCAATTCATTCTAATGTCCCACCCTAAACACTTTCTGCCTTCACTTGAACTAACATGCCATTGATGCTACAGCATCCCTCAAACTTATGTCCTCAGTTTCCCCTTTATTCATCATATTCCCAAGGCGAATCATATTTACCCATTTCCGTACATACTTTTTCCCTTGCCACCCTTTTATTTCATTCTACTCACATGAAGAAACTCCAGACTTCTGCTTACCACAGACCTATATTCTGTTTCTGAATATCACTGGAAAAAATACAATCATATTGGGTAGTCTCAAGTTATATGTATTTTTTAAAACACTCTACTAAAATAGCCTTTAATGCAGATGCCAAACAAAACTGCACTTTCTAAACCATTTGCTAGGGAACTCTTCTATACATGGTACTTTCTCTTTAAACCTATTATACCCCCATTAATCTTTATTTTCAGATGATCCCAACAACAAAATATAGCAATTTAAAAACAATTTGTACTAGTTTCCGCTGCTCTTTCATTAGTGATAACATATACTCTTCTCTATGCATAGACTAGCAACTGGGGCTCATACCTCCAATCGTGGTGTATATCCACTCTTACTTTCTCAGGGACACTGTTTCACCAATTCTCTGTGTAAGCAACATGATGGGGACATTTTTTAAAATCTATTTTGTTTTCTGTTGAATCCCCAGAACCTATAATGGTATGGTACTTGGAACCTAGTGAATACTAAATGATGAGTGAAAGATAAAATGAAAGAGAATGATATCTCATTTTTACTAATCAAATTTAAGGTACTATTTAACCTGTCAGGGGAAGAATGAAACAATTACTCACTTCCATGGTAGATAGAGATTTGAAATTATTTTTCAAAAACAATCTGACAAAGAATACTAGATTCATAGACTCAAATCCCTGATATGGCAGTCTTACTGTTTGTGGCCTCCTCTAAGTAACAAGGCAACAATTAATATACAATAAAAATCTCTATTTATGCAATGTCAATTTGAGTGAAAAAATTAAAAACAAATATTTAGAATGAATATAATGAGTCTACATGTTTAGGAAATGTGTTATTGCATTCACACGCATAAAGCACTTCTATTTATTTGGAAAATGTTTGATACATGGCCAACTGGTATGCCATTCAAGGTGTGGCACTATCTTTAATCTCTTCCACTTATCTTAACTAATCCACTATAATAACTAATCCACTACCACTAATCTCTTAACCACTGGATTACTCCAGTGGTTCTCCTATGAGAGAACTGGCCAAGAAGTTTTGAACATTTTTTATTATTAGCAATTAAATTCAATACACAAAATACATCTCTCTGCAACATTATTCCTCCCCAAAGTCATGTCTGATTGAAAATCTATGAGCCAGCCACTCACTGCCAGAGCAATCTAACATCATCTCTAAGTGTAAGTGAGAGTCAGCAGCTGGGTTCTTGAGAAGATATATGGGAACTAATCTGGTCTTAAAATTATTTCCTCAATGAAAAAACAGAATGGTGTATGTCTTCAATAATTATACTTATTCATGGTCATATATTTGACTGAAAATTATCTCAAATGTAGTTTTGCTTTTATATATGTACATATTTTATACACACACACAATGTAATAATACAGGCTTCCAGAAAAAAAAAATAATAAAGTCATTTACTTGTGAAATCAAAGCTGCAATATCTGCCTGCTTCACTTGCTGAAGAGAATACTCCAGCTTCTACTTTATGGTTAACAAGACTGAACACATTGAAACATACTTCTCTAGTCACCCAACCTGTAAATTAAATACATCAGCAACGCAATTATTGCATTGTGCTCTTTTCACAGGTATAAATCACAAACAAAAGAATTACAGAACTGAGCAACAAAAACTGTAACTTATGTTTCACTGTTAGTACCTGAAACTTCACAGTACAAACCAGTGTTCTGAAGTTGCAAATAGGTTCCATGGCAGCTATGAGATAACTTCAGGACTAGAAAAGGATTAGACTAGAAAGCAATGATATTTTATGGAAACATTCTTTTTCCTAACTCGTTTGTTGTGTTTTGTACACCTTTGGTCATGCAATTTTTTAAATAAAAATTTAGGAAAATAAAAACCACAATAGTATACTGACAATTCTAAAAGCACCCACCAGAGTTATTATAATAATTTTTATATACAATTATATATAAGTTGTATGTAATTGTATATATAGTATAATTATAGATGAACTAAATAATGCAGAAAATGTTTAAAGACAAAAAGTGAACATAACTCCTATCCAACCACCAAAAGTCAAGGACTTCCATATTTTGGCAATGTTTTTCATTTCAGGAATTCTTCTTTAAGAAAATCCTAAGGAAAATAATTGTTTTGATTGCAGGTTCATGTTTTCTTTTACTTCCTCTTTCCCATTAAACTTGTTAAATCCTTCCTTGATCTTTTCAGAATAATCCTGCTCTTACCAAATTTCTTTTCACCTGATTTAATAATTTCTATTTTTAAAAACCTTTAGGGTTGCATTATTGTTTATATATTGACCTACTTAACACTATGATACTTTTGTTTTAATAATAAAAATATTTACAGTTATAAGAAGGTATTTTCAAGATAGTTTGTTTCTGTTTTGAATATTGATTTTTCTTCCTTGTATTTCCAACTCCCCTACATATTTAAAGACATAGTAGGTTTCCAAACCATTGTCTGAAAGTGGAATTTTGCATAATTAAATTAGGTTGCAAAGTATTTCCTAGACTTCAGGTTTCAAATAGGATTCTCAGTTCTAGCTGCATAGAATTACCTGATGGGGGGGGAAATATACCAGGTAATCATTCCCCATCCTTAGATTCTATTTTAGTTGCTTTGTATGAAGCTGAATCAAGATTTTTTTATGTTCCCTGAGTGGTTTTAATATAAAATCAGGATTAAGGACTATTTAATTTAGGGGTACAGATTGAAATCAGAATATAGACAAAATGATTTGGGCAAATAAAGTCTAAAAGTGTAAACAGTTTGTCACTACAATTTTTAATTATCTTTCTGACCAATGATTTCAGTAACTGTTTTCCTAATTTCCCAATTTTATTACTTTTATAAATTTAAAATCAGAATTCAAAATAATTTGTTAATTATAGGATACTCTAAAAATACACAAAAAACATCTGTTGTCCCTAAGTGTGGGGAACAATTCCCATCAAGTTCATTTTGCCACTGTCTTATTTTCAGGATTTTACTTTATGGAAAACCAACTGTCTAAAACTGTCTGACCACTCCTAGCTCAACTTATTGCAGGATAAATCTCTTTGGTCAAGAAATAAGGAGAAAATCAGTGACCAACTGAAAAAAAAAATGACCAACACTCATCCAATAGATCAAATATTCTTTATCCTGGCAGGGCATAAAATTCAACTACTAACAAAATAAAGGTTCCCAGATGATATGCGCAAGATCCTGGATCAGTGGATCTGAGTTAAAGTCCTGCTTTTCTGTATTTTTTAAAGCTCTAACAGTGATTCCAGTGTGCATTCAAAGAGAAGAGCCACAATCGCTAAGGAATAAAAGCTTTGATTTACTATGGCTAATTTAAATCATGAGCCATTGGAGGTGAGGCCATCTAAACTGCTCTCTTTCAAAGGATAAAATATACAAATGCATCATTTGCATATTTTGAATCCCAAATTAGCTTTATATCCTTGCTATTTATCAAAATTTGTCAAAGACGATGAATTAGCATTATGAATGTCTCTTGATTTTCTGGTTGTTAATAAGTTTGTTGCTATTAATGTTATCATTTTGATTTTAGATACTTTTTAGGTATCAAGTATTTCAGTTGAGAAAGATTCTTCTATTGGCTAGAGTTAAAAATGATTTTTATGTGAGCACTTAATATGTGAAATAAAACTTAACAGACATAAAGGGAAACCTACACAGTAATACAATAGAAGGGGAATTTAATATTCCCACTTTAATCAATAAATCATTGAGATAAAAAAAATAAAGCATTGGCTTTAAGTGACACATTAGATCAGATGGATTTGACATACAAATCTTCTATCCTAAAATTAAAAAACACTCATTCTTAAGTGCAAATGAAACATTCTAAAAGACAGATTATATGTTAGGCCAAAAAACACATCTCAGTAAATTTTAGAAGATTGTAATCATAATGGAGCACCTTTTCTTACCACAATGGTATGAAACTAGAAATCAATTACAAAAAAAATTGAAATATTCAAACATATGTGGAGATTACATAACAAGCTACTAAATAGTCAAGTCAATAAAAAACAAAAGAGAATTCAAAAAGTACCTTGACTGAAATTAAAATTAAAGTACAAGATATGAAAACTTATAAGATATTCCAAAATCAGTTCCCAGGGGGAAATTCATACTGATAAACACCTAAATCAAGAAACAAGATGATCTCAAACAACCAAACATTATGACTTAGTTAACTAGAAAATACAAAGCCCAAACTTAGTAGAAGAAAGAAAATAACCAAGATTAGAATGGAAATAAATGTAATAGAGACTAATGAGATAATAGAAAAGAACAATGAAACTAGGAGCTGGTTCTTTAAAACATTAACCCAAACCTTTACCTACACTAAGAAAAATAAATAAATCAAGGGAAAGAAGAAATGTTACAACTCATAAATACAAAATACAAGAGGTTACTATGAACAATTATAGTCCAACAAATTGGACAACCTAGATGAATTGGATAAATTACTGGAAATATATAACCTGCATCTTGAAGAAAAAGAAAATCTGAACAGACCAGTTACTGAAAGGAGATTGAAGGAGTAGTCAAAATTCCTCAGGACCAGACTGCTCTATGGTGGTGAATGCTACCAAATGTTTTTAAAAGAATTAATGCCAATCCTCAAACTCTTCCAAAAAGTAAAAGAGGGACCACGTTCAAACTCCTTGTATAGGGCCAGCAATTTCCTCATCCCAAAATGAGAAAAAGAAGACATGAGAAAGACAATTATAGGGCAATATCCCAGTGAACATACTCACAAAAATCCTCAACAAAATATTAGCAAACCAAGTTCAACAATATATGAAAAAGAACATACACCATTTGTTACAGATTATCTCAAAAAAAGCAAAAAATACATTGTCAAAATTTAATATCAATTCATGATAAAAACTCAACAAACTAGGTACAGAGGAAATGTATATTTCACCATAATAAAAGCCATATATGATAAGTCTACAGCTAACATCAAACTATGGTAAAAAGCTGAAAACTTGTGGTTTAAGATTGGGAACAAAACAAGGATGCCGACTCTTGGCACTTTTCTTCAACTAATATTACAAGTCCTAGCTTCAGAAATCAGACAAGAAAAAAAGAGAAGGAAAAGGCATCCAAATTGGTTCATATATATATATATACACACACACAATATATATACACACACATATATATATAAAATATGTGTGTGTATATATATACTTGCAGATGACATAATTTTATGTATAAAAAGCCCTAAAAACTGCAAAAAAAAACCTTTTTAATTAAAAAAAAGGTCTATCTCCAATGTGGGGCTTGAACTCACAACCCTAAGATCAAGAGTCACATGCTCTACCAACTAAGTTAACCAGGCACTCCTCAAAAAGCTCTTATAATAAACTAATTCGGTAAAGTTGCAGAACACAAAACTAGTACAAAAAATCCATTGCATTTCCAAATACTAATAACAAATTATCAACAAAATTTAAAAAATGTTCCCATTTACAATTGCATCAAAAAGACTACAGTTGTATCAAAAAGAATACCTAGGAAAAGGAAAACAAAAATACTGATTCAAAGGAATACATGCACCCCAATGTTCATAGCAACATTATCAAAAACAGCCAAATTATGGGAAAAGCCAAAATGTCCATTGACCAATGAATAGATAAAAAAAGATGTGGTGTGTATATATGTACACATACATATGTATACACATATATACACATACACACAATGGAATATTACTCAGCCATAAAAATGAAATTTTGCCATTTGCAATGATGTGGATGGAATTAGTATTATTCTGTCAAGTAAGTCAGAGAAAGACAAATCCCATATGATTTCACTGATATGTGGGATTTAAGAAACAAATGAACATTGCAGGGGGAAGAGAGGCAAACCAAGAAACAGACAATTAACAATAGAGAACAAACAGGGTTGCTGGAGGGAGGTGGGGGGAGTGAGGGGATAGTGATGAGTTAAATAGGTGCCAGGCATTAAGGAGGGACTTGTGATGATCACCAGGTGTTGTATGTAAGTGATGAATCACTAAATTCTACACCTGAAACTAATATTACACTGCATGTTAACTGAAATTTCAATAAAAACTTAGGGGAAAAAAATACCAATGAATAAATTTAACCAAGGAGGTTAAAAATTTGTACACTGAAAGTATAGGACACTGATGAAAGAAATTGAAGCATGGGGTGCCTGGGTGGCTCAGTCAGTTAAGCTTCTGTCTTTGGCTCAGGCCATGATCCCAGGGTCCTGGGATAAAGCCCCACATCAGGCTCCCTGCTCAGTGGGAAGTCTGCTTCTCCCTCTCCCTCTGTCTCTCTCCCAAGGTTGTACTCTCTCTCAAATAAAAAATAAAATCTTTTAAAAAATTGAAGACACAAATAAATGGAAAGATATTCTAAGCTCATGGGTTGGAATAATATTAAAATGTCCATACCACCCAAAGCAATCTACAGATTCAGTGCAATTCCTATCAAAATTCCAATAGCATTTTTCACAGAAATAAAACAATCCTAAAATTTGGAATCCTGAACAATCCTAAAATGGAACCACAAATGATACTGAGTAGCCATGCAATCTTGAGAAAGAATAACAAAGCTGAAGGCATCAAACTGCATGATTTCAATTTTATAAAACTAGAGAGATTTTAAAAATATGGGGTTGGCATAAAAACGTATATATAGACAAATGTAATGGAATAAACAGCCCAGAAATAAGCCCATATGTCTATATGATCAACTAATTTATATCAGAGTCAAGAATATACAATGGAGAAAGCATAATTCTCAAATATTGCAAAAACTGGTGAGCCCAAGCAAATGAATGAAAGTGGACCAGTATCTTCTACCATATACAAAAATTAATTCAAAATGGATTAAAGACTCGACAGTAAGACTTGAAACTGTAATATTCCTAGAAGAAAATATAGGCAGTGAGCTTGGTGAATTTGTCTTGGCAATGATTTTTTTGATAACAAAAGCAAAAGCAACAAAAGTAAAAACAAGCAGGACTACAACAAAATAATAGCTTCTGCACAGGAAAAAAAAAAATGTAAAAGCAACCTACCAGATGGGAGAAATGTTCACAATCCTGTATCTGATACAGAATTAATATCCAAAATAACTCCTACAACACAATAGCAAAAAAAAAAAAATCCTATTAAACAATGGACAGAGGATCTGAATAGTTCTGAAGAAGACACACAGATGGCCAAAAAGACCATGAAGAGGTACTCAACATCACTAATCATCAAGGAAATGCAAATCACAACCACAATGAAATATCACTTCACATCTCTTAGAATGGTCATTAACAAAAAGAAAAGAAATGTGTTGGCAAGAATGGGGAGAAAAGTGTGCATTATTGGTGGGAATATAAACTGTTACAGACACTATAGAAAACAGTATGGAATTTCCTTAAAATGTTAAAATTGAACTATCCTATAATCCAACAATTTCACTTCTGAGTATCCAAAGAAAACAAAAACAATAACTCAAAAAGATACATATACCCAATGTTCATTATAGTATTTACAATAATCAAGACATGAAAGCAACCTAAGTATCCAACAATGGGTGAATGGATAAAGAAAATGTGGTATATGGGGGTGCCTGGGTGGTTCAGTCGATCTGGTGGTCTAGGTGGTCAGCATCTGACTCTGCTTGGGATTCTCTCCCTCTCTTTCCCTCAGCCCCTCCCCTGCTTGACCTTTCGAGCTCTCGCTCTCTCTCTCTCTCCCTTAAGAAAGAGAGAGAGAGAGAGAAGAGAGAAAGAAGAGAGAGAGGGAGGGAGGGAGGGAGGGAAGGAAGGAAGGAAGGAAGGAAGGAAGGAAGGAAGGAAGGAAGGAAAGAAAGAAAGAAAGAAAGAAAGAAAGAAAGAAAGAAAGAAAACAAGAAAACGCAGTATGTGTGTGTAATATTATCCACCCATAAAAAGAATGAAATCTTACCATTTGTGACAATATGGGTGGACCTCAAGGGCATTATGCTAAATGAAAGACAAATACAATATGATTTCTCCTTTATGTGGAATCTAAAAAATAAATACATAAATAAATTCATAAGGAAGATTGGTAGTTACTAGAGGCAGGGGGCAGTGTGTGGGCCAAAAGGGTGAAGGTGTTCAAAAGTTACAAATTTTTGAATCCAGTTATAAAATAAATAAGTTATGAAGTTATCTAGTTATAAAATAAGTAAGTCCAGGGCATGTAATGTAGAGCATAGTGACTATGGGTAACAATAGTGTGTTATGTATTTGGAAGTTTCTAAAAGAGTATATATTAGAAGTTATAAGAAGAAAAAAAAATGTGGTAATGGTTGTTAACCTGACTTATTATGCTGATCATTTCATACAAATATCAAATCATGTTGTACACCTGAAACTAATATGTTAAAATTTTTAAATGATTTTTGCTGTTAATTTTGAAGATATGTCTATAGAAATACAAAATGTTTTAAAAGTCATATCAAAATTACATAGTAAGAGGTTCTGATTAATGTGGGCAATGTAGGAAGATCTTGAACTCATCTCTTCTCACAAACATACCTAATATACAGTTATGTATGAAACAATTTTCTCTGGGGAAACAAAAACATAAACAAAAAACTAAGGCCTTTCTAAGTGGCAACAACACATCAGGCGAATTGAGAAAACCACATTGAAGGGAGGAGAAGCTAGGACACAATTTCACCATAAACCCCACTCCCAGTATAATGACCCACAGTCAGGAGGGAACTCAAAACCTGAAGCTCTTCCCTCAGGAGTAAAGGACTTTAACCTCACACTGGGTATCCAAACTTTTAAGAGCTGCACCTGAGAAATGAGCACTCAAAACTTTGAGCTTTGAAAACCAATGGGGCTTGCATCCTCAAGACCTATCATACTGTAGTGATCTGAAAAAAAGATTCACCCACCCCAGAGCCCAGCTCAGAGGCATCTGGTCAGGCTCAGACTTTGTTTATATGAATGCATCAGCCTGAGAGACAAGCATCTAATTTAACACATACATCTAAGAGCCTGCTGGAAAACTCCAGGGACAGATATTGGTTGAGACCACATTTATGCACTCCCTCTGCTTTTCTCTAGGCAGTGAGCACTATCTTTTTTCCCTATCTTTATGCTCCCCTACTGCCTTCCACTAGCTGGCGGGCACCATCTCTTTTTTCTCTTCTTTTTCTTTTTTTACTCATCTTTTCCCCATGGGCACCATATTTACACTCCTCTGTCTTAATGTTGTCTTGCTACAGTCACTAAGCACCATCTTCACACTCTCTCCCTGCTATGCTCCAGAGTACAACTATCTCCTAGAAGGAGGCTTTTGCATTATATCTGGTGACCGGATTTTTGTAGCTGCTCTCTGTGGGGCATTCCTTGATCACCTGGCCAGGTGAAGCTTGGTTCCAGGGTACAATGGGACTGTAACAATTGGAGAAACAGTTATGATAGGCTACCACTTTCAGGCACCTGCACAGACAGTGGACTGAAATACAACCCTAGTCTTTCTAAGAGGCCTAATTGCTTTTCCAGGACCTTTGGTTTAAGGGGCAGACTTCTACAATAGATATCTAGCAACCTACAGAAGTGCTATCAGTTAATAGAGGCCAGCGGATGCAATATTTGTGCTTTCCCTCTGCCTTGCCCCAACTTGCAAGGGTCTTTCAGATAGGAGCTTATAATCTTGTGGGGCACTCATATTTTTTGCTGTCACCAGGGTTTACCCTCTACATCACCTTGCTCTGGTAGCCAGCAGAACTTACACTTGTAGGTCCTATAGGACTGTAACCAATGGAGAAAAAGCAAGAGACAACAGACCCTATTCAGTCTTTCTCTGGAAAAAAAAGCCTTTAAGCTTATCATCATAGCTGTAGCTTGAGGGGCATGATTCTAATGAAGCACATATCTAAGGGGCTGTTATCCTTTCCAGAGAAGTCAGAGGGTGCTATTTTTGTGCTCTCCCTCTGCTGCACTCCAGACCACCAGTATCTTCAAAGCGGAACTCACATGTGCTTGCTGCCCTAGTTTTTGCATCTGCTGCCCAGGGGATACTCCTCGACTGTCTTGATATGGTGGCAAAGGGGTGTGTGTGTGTGTATTCTTGGGTCCCATGGGACAGTAACAATCAAAGAACATTTTTTGGCAGGCCAGTACCCAATGGGGCACTTCACAGACAGCTGACTGAAAACACACCACCAAGTCATTTGGTTTAAGGGCCCTATTTGATGGTCCTGGAGCTACAGCCTAAGGAGCAGGCTTCAAGCTTGGACACATCTAGGGTCCTATGGAACTACTCTGAGTCTATAGGCAAGTGGATGCCATTATTGAATTCTCCTTCTATTACACTACAGCTCACTGGTATTTCCTAGAAAAGAGCTTATAGAGTTACCTGGATTTCTGATTTTTTTTGACTGTTGCTTAGGGGACACCTCCAGGCCACTTGGGTCTGGTGGCCAGTGGGATTTAGCTTAGGTTCCCTGAGACTTATATATATCTACATACTTTAAAAGCTGCTGCCTAAGAGTATAGCTTCCAATCAGGTGTAGTCTAGGTGCTGACTGAGATCCTCCCCTTTGGGACACTGACAGGTCTTAGCACACCCTCAGCTAATGTGAACTATTAAAAATATAATATGCTGCTTGAACAATCACAAAGGTTTGAGAGACAACAAAGAGCTAGGGCAGGGTTGAACAATAAGATTCATGTCCTACAAAGGCTATTCCTTCAAGACTGGGAGAGTTGGTTGTTTCATGCATTACATAGAAAGCAACATACAGAGCAAATCAAAATGAGCAACAGAGCAATATGTTCCAAATATAAAGTCAAGATAAAACCCGAGATAAAAATCTACAATTAAGATAAATTATTTACCTAATAGAGCTCAAAGTAATTATTTTTAAAAAGAGTTTATTTATTTATTTGACGAAGGGGAGCGACAGAGGGAGAGGGAGCAGCAGGCTCCCCACTGAGCAGGGAGCCCAACCAGGGAGCCCAACACGGGGCTCTATCCCAGAACCCTGGGATCATGACCCATGCCCAAGGCAGATGCCCAACCAACTGAGCCTCCCAGGCACCCCTGAGTTCAAAGTAATTATAAAGATGCTCACTGAACTCAGGAAGAGAATGAACACATTGAGCACTTCAACAAAGAGATAAAAAATTTAAGAAAGTACCAAAGAGAAGTCACAAAGCTAATAAAAACAATAACTGAACTAAAAAATGCAGAAGGGTTCCACAGCAGAATATATAATCAAGAGAGAATTGGTGAAGTCAAAGACAAGGCTGTGAAACTCATCCAATCAGAGAAACAGAAAAAAATAATGTAAAGGGAAGATAGCCTAAGGGACCTACACGACAACATCAAGCAGACTAACAATCACATTATGAGGGTCCACAAAGTAGAAGACTGAGAGAAAGAAGCAAAACCTTATTTGAAGAAATAAGAGATGAAAACATCCCTAATGTAGGAAAAGAAACAGACATCAGATTCAGAAAGTTCAGATGTTACAACCAAGATGAACCTAAAGACACCCACAACCAAGATATATTAATTAAAATGTTGAAACATAAAGACAAGGAGAGAATCTTAAAAGAAGCAAGAGAAAAACAACTTGTTACATAGAAAGGAATCCCCATAATGCTATCTGCTGACTTTGCAACAGGAAGTTGTAAGCTGGAAAGGAGTGGCATGTTATATCTCAGTGCTCAAAGAAAAGAAAAATTCTTCTAACCAAGATACTACCCAGGAAAATTATCATTCTGAATTAAAGGAGAGATAACAAGGTTTTTAGACAAGCACAATCTAAAGGAGTTCATCATCGCTAAACCAGTCTCACGAGAAATGTTAAAGGAACTTCCCTAAACTGCTAAGAAGGGACACTATTGAGTAACAAGAGAACTATGAAAGAATAAATCCCACTGGAAAGTTAAACAAATAGTAAAAAAAAAATGGATGATCACTTCAAAGCTAGTATGAAGGTTAAAAGACAAAAGTACTAAAAATAACTGTTACCACGATAGTTAAGAGAGAGACAAGGTAAAAAGATGTAAAATGTGACATCAAAAACATAATGGGGAGGAAAGTAAAAAACAGAATTTTAGAATGTGAACATACTTAATAGTTGATAACTTAAAATAGACTGTTATGGATATATGTGCTATATGTAATCCTCATAGTAATCACAAAGCAAAGTCCTATATTAGATATACAAAAGATAAAGGAATCTAAGCATACCACTAAGTCATCAAGTCACAAAGGAAAAGAGAGAGGAAGAAGAGAAAAAAGAGGAATTATAAAACAGAAAACAATGAACAGAATGGCAATAATTACATATCTATCTATAATTACTTAAAAATGAACTAAATTCTCCAATAAAAGAGTAAATGAATTTTTTAAAAAGACCAATCCATATGCTGCCTATAAAACACTCAATTCAGATGCAAGACCACACACAGACTGAAAGTGAATAGAAAAAGGTATTCCAAGCAAATGGCAACAAAAAGCTAGGAGATATACTTAGAAAAAATAGATTTTAAAGTAAGTAAAAAGTAAAGTGCAATGATTTTAGTAAGAAACAAAGAAGGGCATTATATAACAATAAAGGATTCAATCCAAGAAGAGGATATATTTGTAAATATATATGCAACCAACATAAGAGTATCTAAATATATAAAGCAAGTGTTAACAGACCTGAAAGAAATAACAATACACAATAATAGTATAGAACTTTATAACCCACTTACATCAATGGATATGTCATCTAGACAGAAAATCAATAAGGAAACATTGGCCTTACACATCATGTTTGACCAGATAGACTTATCAGATACATACAGAACATCCCATTCTAAACCAACAGAACATACATTCTTATCAAGTGCACATGGAACATAATCCAGGATACATCATATCTTAGGTCACAAAGCAAGTCTTAATAAATTCAAGATTGAAATTATAACATTTTTTTCTGACCTCAATCATATGAAACTAGAAGTCAGTAACAAGAAGAAAATAAAAATTAAGAAATGTGTGGAGACTAAGACACATGCTCCTGAACCAAGGAATCAAAAAAGAAATCAAAGGAGAAATTAAAAAAAAAATACCTTGAGACAAATAAAAATGTGTATGAAACCAAATTTATAAGATGAAGCAAAAACAGTTCTGAGAGAAGTTAAAAAAATTGCTCAACATAAAGAAATGAGAAAAATCTCAAATAAAGAACCTAACTTTACACTTCAAGGAAGTAGAGCAAATGCAGCTCAAAGTTATTAGAAGGAAAAAAAATAACAAAGATCATACAGAAATAAATGAAAAATGGACTAAGAAGAGACAATAGAAAAGATCAATGAAACCAAAGGTAGTTCTTCAGTTCTTTCAAAAAGTAAAATTGACAAGCCTTTAGCTAGATTAACCAAGAAAAAAAATAATAATAACTCAAAATGAGAAGAGTATATGTTAAAACTAGTACCACAATAATAAAAAGGATAACAGCTACTTTGAACAACTATATACCAACAAATTAGACAATCTAGAAAAAATGGATAAATTCCTAGAAACATACAACTTACCAAGACTGAATCATGAAGAAATAGAAAATCTGAACAGACCTGTTACTAGTAAGGAGATTGAACAAGAACTCAAAACCCTCCCAAAAAACAAAAGTCCCAGATGAACAACAGCTGCACTGGAGAATTCTACCATACATTCAAAGAATTAATACCAATGCTTCTCTCTTCCAAAAATAAAAGAGAACATGCTTCCAATTCCATTTTATAAGGCCAGCATTACTAAAATCAAAACCAGACAAGGATGTTATGAGAAAAGAAAATGACAAATATCCCTAATGAACATAAATACAAAAATCCTCCACAAAATATTAACTAACCAGTCAACAATACATTAAAAGGATCATACACACAATCAAGTGGGATTTATCCCAGGGTTGCAAGGATGATTTGATATCCACAAATCAATTTTATACACCACACTAACAAAATAAAGACTAGCAATCATATGATCATCTCACTAAATTCATAAAAAGCGTGTGACAAAACAACATCATTTATAATAAAAGTGTCAACAAAGTGGGTATAGAGGAAACAATAAATGCCCTGTATAACAAGCCCACAGTTAACATCATATTCAGTAATAAAAAGCTGAAAGCTTTTCTTCTAAGATCAGGAACAAGACAAAAATTCCCTCTCACCACTTTTATTCAACATAATATTGGAAGTCCCAGCCAGAAAAATTAGGCAAGAAAAAAATTTTAAAAACACATCCAAATAGGAAAGAAATAATAAAATTGTATTTGCAGATGACATGATTTTACATATAGTAAGCCCTAAAGACTCCAATAATTCTGAATTCATTTATTAGTTCTAAATTCTTTTACTCTAAAAGTTACAAGATACAAAATCAATATATAAATAAGTCCAGTTTGACAGCCCCACCCATAACTATGCTGCATTGCAGCCACACACTGCAGCTGGGCCAAGCGGCAATGCTGCCTACTCCCATGCCTCAGGACAGGTACGTTGCAGTCAGACAGGGCATCAGCCCCACCAACACCGGTACCACGGATGAGTGCTCATAATGATTTCCTCTGAAAATCAGCAGGACTGAACTATAGGAGAGCTAAAGGGCTATAGGAAACTAAAACTTTTTCTTAAAGGGCCAGACTACTATATGACTTGGTCAGAGACCCAGAACAATGGCAGCAGTTTGAATAGTACCTGGATTATATCTAAAGAAAATGTATTGAATAATATGAGGCCATGTATCTATGAAAGTGATCTGTAGGAGATTTCTCAAGGAGAAAAACGTCAGAAAAAGAACGAAGTAAAGAAATATACCTGATAAAGAGTTAAATGTAATAATCATAAATATGTTCGCTGGACTCGAGAGAAGAGCAGATGAACCGAGTGAAAAATTTAACAAAGAAATAGAAAATACAAAAAAGAACTTATCAGAGCATGAAAATCAATAACCGAAATTAAAAAATTAGAGTAGAGGGAATAAACAGCAGATTAGAGGATGCAGAAGAATGGATGAATAATCTAGAAGACAGGGTAGTAGAAACCAACCCAAGCTGAAGACCAAAAAACAAAACAAAACAAAAACAAGAGAGATCATCCCTTTAAATAGGTATGAAACATTCTCTGATATAAACACATGTTAGGACACAAGTCTCAATAAATTTAAGAAGACTAAAATCATATCAAGCATTTTTTTCTGACCACATGGTATAAAATAAGAAATCAGTCATAAGAAAAAAGCTGGAAAGAATACCAATAAATGAAGGCTATACAACAGTCTACTAAACAATAAACGAGTCAACCAAGAAATCAAAGATGAAAAAAATTTTAAAAACATGAAAAATGAAAATGAAAACACAAGAATTCAAAATCTTTGGAATGCAGCAAAGCAACTCTAAGAGGGAAGTTTATAGCAATACAGGTCTACTTCCAGAAAGAAGAAAAATCTCAATCTATTCTGACACCCAAAGAACATGAAAAAGAATCACAAATTTAATGGGATGAAGAAAATAAGAAGAACATGTGAGTAGAAACAAATGAAATGGAGACTAAAAAAACAATAGAAAACATCAATAAAACAAAAAGCTGGGTCTTTGAAAAGATAATCAAAATTTATAAAATTTTAGCAAAATTCATCAAGAGAGAGGGGAGAGGACTCAAATATATAAAATCAGAAATGAAAAAGAAGTTACAAAGACCACCACAGAAATACAAATTATTTTAAGAGACTAATACAAAAAATTACACACCAACGAATTAAACAACCTGGAAGCAATGGATAAATTCATGGAAACATACTATCCTTCAACACTGAATTATGAAGAAATAGAAAATCTGACCACACTGATTACTAGTAGTGAAACTGATGGTAACACAAAGTTCCCAACAAACCAAAATCCAGGACCAGATGGCTTCACAGGTAAATTCTACAAAAAATTTAAAGACAAGTTAATTCTTATCCTTCTCAAACTATTCCAAAAAATAGAAAAGGAAAGAATGCTTCCAAATTTATTCTAAGCGGCCAGCATTTTTTTTAATTGAAGTATTAAATTTTATTTCATTGTCTTTTTAGATTCTTGCTGGATAAGGACACAGAACCTTCTCACAGTCACCCCCTCTGCAGAACAACACAGAGTTACCCCTCAGACAGCTGCTTTTTTTCTTTCCCTGTTGAATGCTCTGGGATCTTCTGGGTTTTAAGTACTCCTGGAATCTGTAATTTGGTGATGAAAATGCTCATAGTACTAATAATAAAGTGTGAGTTGGTATTGGATCTGTAAATGCCCATGGTTCTGGTTGTCCTACCTCACAGTTCACAGTTTGTTTTGGTTTGGGGCATGTGACAAAGCCCTGGAGGCATGGTGTAGTTCTTCAAGGGCCAGCCGCAAAATGGGTGACCTTGGTGACCATTTTGCCTGGTCTCTCCTCTGACTGGAAAATTGCTATAGCATTTCCCGCAGACAGTCCCTGCTCCCCTATACCAGTGTGTTCCTAGCCTGCAGACTGGGCATTAGTGCCCAGCTGGTGCCAGCCCTGTCCGCTCACACCCACCTCTCCTATGGGCTTAGACAGCAGGGCCCAGTCAGAGCACAGACCCGAAAGCCTTGCTGTGGTCACTTCCATGCCTTAGTCTAGTCGTGCAGACCATCGGTAGTGGTTTCCCTTGGGTTGCCTTGATACCAAAAGCAGACAGACAATACAAAAAAATTATAGACCAATGTCACCGTTGAACATAGATGCAAAAATCCTCAACATATTAGAAAAGTGAATTGAACAATACATTAAAAGGATAATTCACCACAATCAAATGGGGTTTATTTCAGTGATGCAAGGGGGTTGATATGATACAACATCAAAAAACAAACAAAAGCAAATAAATCTGATGAAAATACAGTCAGAGGACCTGAGTAGAGATTTTCCAAAGAATGCCCACATGAAGATGGCCAAGAGATAAATGAATAGATGCTCGACATCACTAACCATCAGGTAAATGTATATTGAAACCCAATGAGATATCATCCCATACCAGTCTGAATGGCTAGTATCAAAAAGACAAGAAATAACAAATGCTGACAAGAATGTGGAGAAAGTGGGATTCCCATGCCCTATTGGTGGAAATAAATTGGTGTATCCACTATGAAAAACATTATGTAGGACTTCTTAAAAATAGAAATACCATACAATTTTATAATTCCACTCTGGGCATTTACCCGAAGAAAATGAAAACACTAGGTGTGCCTGGGTGGCACAGTCAGTTAAGCATCTGATTCTTGTTTTCGGCTCACATCATGATCTCCAGATCGTGGGATGGAGCCCTATATTGGGCTCCATGCTCATTGTGGAGTCTGCTTGGGATTCAATGAGAAGAATTTAATCTTGAATGCTGGAGAATGGAATTTTTTTAAATAAAAAGTTGGTGGGGTGTGCCTGGATGGCTAGGACATGATCTAGTTCTAAGATCTAGCCCCGCATCAGGCTCCATGCTCAGCACGGAGTCTGCTTGTCCCTCTCTCTCCCTTTCTGCCTCTTTCCCACAGGTGCATGCTTTCTCTAAACTAAAAAAAAATCTTTATAAAAAAGGTAAACTTTGTTAAGATGTGAAGTACAATTGAATAGACTTTGATGCACATTTTTCTAATATTTTCAAATATTAGAAACTGTCATGCAGTTAGTGTTTCTAAAAAAGGATTATTACATAATTTTAAATATTTTCTTGATTACTTAATAACAATTTAACAGTGTTAGAATTACATGAAATGATTTATCATTTTTTGAAGTTTGATTTATGTGAACGCTTTATCATAGATAAAATGTGATTAGTAGTAACTGATTTTGCAAACCCTAAATTTTAGGTCACAATTGCTTATTACAATAGATGTCATAGTGTGTAAATTCTGATTGTGGAATGTATTCCCGTATCTTGGACATTGTTTAACTTAGAGAAAGTTAGTAATAGTTTATGTAAGATTTCAGTCTTCATTATCACTGCTGTCTTAGTGGTGATTTCCAATGAACTTAAAAAACCTGACCAGATCCCTAAAAGGTATCACAAATACACCCATATCTTTTTCAAAAATGTTGATAGGGGCGCCTGGGTGGCTCAGCGGTTGAGCGTCTGCCTTTGGCTCAGGGCGTGATCCCGGCGTTCTGGGGTCGCGTCCCACATCAGGCTCCTCCGTTATGGGCCTGCTTCTTCCTCTCCCACTCCCCCTGCTTGTGTTCCCTCTCTCGCTGGCTGTCTCTATCACTGTCAAATAAATAAATAAAATCTTTAAAAAAAAAAATGTTGATAGATACATGCACAACCCAAGTCTTTGTTTTGCTAACTGAAAACTAATTTTATTTACATAATTACATATATAATTTTACAACAGTAAAATTTTCTTGAAAATTTGTTTTTACTGTCTCAAGAAAAACCTTTTGGAACGCATTTTAAAAACATTTAGATCACCAATTCTCTTTATTTCCTTGAGCTATTAATAATTAAAGCATGTCCACACAATTAATTGCTACACGGATAATGTAATCAACGGTTTATTTTCCTATGTTGTTTTTAGCATGTATATTGATCATTCTGGATATGTCTCATTAGGATGAAGAATAAAGGGGATGAGTTCTCCTTGTTGAATACTGAAGGGCAACACAATATGTATATGATGTGGCATATGCCACCTGGATATGCTGTCTTGGAGCATTTTGAGGAGGCTTGTGTAGCCAACTTTTTAAGCACACCTGCCAAGTACAGAATCACCTGATAGAATGACATTGAAATTCTCCCCCTATAGAACACCACCACACACAGGGTTTCTTTTCATTATTATAAAAAACCAAGCCAAATTCCTTACAAAACATTTTAGAAATAAAAGAACATCAATCATACACATAAAAGCCAAATAAAGAAATAAGTAAATAAATTGATAAATAAAGGGCTCGCTTTCCCTGATTAGGATTTCTCCACTTTTGTCTAAAGAAATGGTCAGTGATGGGGCACCTGGGTGGCTCAGTTGGTTAAACATCTGCATTTGGTTCAGGACATGATCCCAGGATCTTGGGATTGAGCCCTGCATCGGAGTCCCTGCTCAGTGGGGAGCCTCCCACTCCCCTTGCTTGTGCTCGTTCTCACTGTCTCCAGCAAATAAATAAATAAATTCTTAAAAAGAAAAAAAAATTGCCAATGAAAACAGAAGTAAATATGCCATACTTGATAACAAATTTGGATCCAGATCATGGATATAAAAGTTTATCACCTTTCAAATTTGGAAATGCCATTATTTCTAGCCTCAGCATTTTCCAAATTGTCTAATTTTTCCCAATGGTAAATTGGGGACAAAATTATTCAGGTGATGGGGCACCTGGACGGCTCAGTTGGTTGAGCGCCTGTCTCTTGGTTTAAGCTCAGGTCATGATCTCAGGGTCATGAGTCCAGCCCAGTATCAGTCTTCATGCTCAGCAGGAGCTCCCTCTCCCCCTCCTGCTCATGCTTGCACTCACTCTCTCTCAAAATCAACCAAATCTTTAAAAAAATATATTCAGGTGACAACCATATGGGTTGTTTTTTTTTTTTGAAATGACTATTCTCTTTTTTTCTTTTATTGAAATCCAAAAATAAGGCTTCAACAATAGGAAAGGATAGCTACTAATAAATTTTGACTTTTTATTTTTGCTATTTTATTTTGTGAACCAAGAGAAGCAATTAAACTCTGTTGCTTTGAAAACATAATGGCAGGAGGACAGATTCCAGATGAAATTAAATGTTTTTTCAAGACACATATGTATATCATTGTCTTAATGAGGATTGGTCCAGTGCCTAGCCATGGCTGAACTTCCAGGACAGCACAGGAATGTGCAACTTCAAGAAGTTTGGGGATTGTCCTGGGCCTATATGTGAACACAAAGTTAAATAAAGCAAAGCTGTTCTTTCTTTGTATATAATTATAAGCAATTTTTTTAATTCCCCATTTTAGAAGATGGGTAGAAATCTTATTATGTTCTCAGGCAATTTTTTTCCTGTCCATATAATAATTTATTACAAAGGATTCCAAGTTTAATGTATAAATTATACATACTTTATTTATATAACCATTGTATATTTTTACATAGAAGAAAAAAAAATACTTAAGTATGCTGACTTTGTTGCCTCGAGTAAGCATGTCTTGTTTGGCTTACACTAAGGGCATTCTTTTTTAATATACTACATAAACTGTTACAATCCAGCATTTTCCTGCCTTTGTTTAAAGGGGACTTGATTGATCAATATTGAATTTGAAAGTAGTGTACTGAATAACAAAACCATACACACAGATTTTTGTTTAAATTTGTTAATTATTTTGATTATCATTAAAGTCCACATAAAGTTGTTTCTGAACAGTATTATTCTATAATTTAAAAATTGAGAAAAATTTTAAATGAGAAAATACATTTATACAGGAAAGACTAATAATTGAGAATGCAGTATTTATATTTTTTCCTCAATGCCAGCTGCCTCAGGCTCATATTTAGAAATATTTCTTGGTTATTAAAGTATTTGATAATTATATAAAATCACACTTAGTAAGTCAAATACTTTCAGATATATTTACTTAAAATTCTTCATCTGTGGCTTTCTTATTTTACATAGATATTCATGAATAAACTTAAAATTCCATACTGCTATAGTGAATTAAAACCAATATGGTTTTAAAATCAGGCTTTATCAGGAATTATTTTACATGTTTTGTAGAACTTTCTTAACTTGTCTATACTCTGATGTCCTCATCCATAAAATAAGAAAATGACAACTCACCACTGATTTGGTTATGTTTATTAAAGGATACAATGGATCTAAAGTAATAAGACTACTTGGCACAGAAAATAAGTATCTAATAAATTGTATCACTATTAATTATTTTGTACATTTTTTACCTTAGAAATAAAATGAGATATTGCAAATGTCACATCATGACTCACCAAAGTATTCCATTAGAATAAACTATATTGGTATATTTTCCTCTAAAATTATATTCAATGGGGGAAAGAATTTAATTTGAACTGGTCACAATTGATTTGCTTGCACTTCACAAGCCAGAGTTTGTACTTGTACATTTTGTTTCTTGCAGATTTGTTCTGTGCATACATAGAATATCCACTGATGGCTGAAAGAAGCAATTCATTATAAAGGACAGCAAAAGAATCATCCTAGAAGTGTTATGCTATCAGCTACAAAGACTATAAGAAAGTTTATGTAGACACTACAGTTACATTGCATTTTTCAGAGTGACATTTAATACTTGTTAAGGGTGTTTTCGGGGGATTTAATATGAACTTAAAATATCTTTTGAAAATATTGCAAGCTTGATGTATACATGTGTATACAATCCTATTTTCTAATTAAAAAATAAAACTTGTGGATCAATCAAATAAAACTTTTCCTGGAAATTTATATAGTTGATCTAGTCAATCAGGAGTTGGCTTACCCTCCTGAGTCAACAAGAGCCTAAACTGATACACCAGAAAAGCAAACAGAGTAGAGTTTGGATGGATGAACCAAGAGAACCTGAAAGAAAATGTTCAAAGTATCCTTGAACATAATTTTGAATATCTGGATAAAGAGACCAAATTATATATAAAGCAATGGGAGAGGATCTTTGCTTCTAGAGATGTGAGGGCAGAACAAGGAGAATTAGAACATTTGGAAGTATCTGCTAGGAATAGTAGAGGATTATGGGAACATGACTCTGAACCCCAGGTTTCCATCATTGAGAATTCCCAATCTATCTCCCTTGCCTAAACCAAAGAACCACTGGGGTTTAAAAGCACATAGGTAGAACGAAATCTATTCTATGGTACTCAAGGTAGATAGGACTCATACATGGTTTTCTCCTCCATGGGGGTGGATGAATTTTGGGACACCAGAGTGAAGATGCACAGATGTAAGCTTCTGAGGTCCTCAAAGCAGAGAATCCTGAGAATAACAGGACCTTCAGCTATCTGAGCATTAAAACTCACCCTAATCTCTCCCAGGGCAAGAAGACTAATAGGAAATGAAGGAACAGATTAAGATTTGAGCCAACCCTGGGAAATGAGAAACCTTGAAGGGATACAGAGTTATGAGAATAGTTCGGTTCTATGACCTTACAAGTGTAGAGGAGGAAAAAGTTTTCCTCAACTGTTTTAGGATACCTGGCTGGGTCTGAAAATTAAACTTTAAAAGATTAATAGAAAGGCATACAAACTTTATTGAATTTTTATATGTATGTTGGAGCCTTCATAAGAGAATGAAGACCTGAAGAAGTGAGCAGAACAGGAAGCTTTTATACCTCCTAGACAAAGATTTTTAAAACATGTAAAGAATTGACAATACAAGGGGTTTTGGGCTATGGGTAGAGTAAGTGGTGCAGAAGTAACAAGGTTTGTTTATATTTCCTTCTCAGTCCTAAATTTCCTATCTCTGGTGATAAAGTTTTCTTCTACTTTCCTGGTACAAGGTAGGTACCTTTCACATGGAAGATTTATCTCCTGCTTTGGGGGTAGGGGGTCGAAGAGTCAGAGTGTCTTTCTTGCACCAGCTGTTTTTTAACTACCTTTAATGTAAAATAATCAGTATCTCAAGGTGGCACATTTTGGAGTGACATATTCTGCTACCCTTTACCAGTCTCACAACTGTTGGCTACGTAAGAAAAGTTTTCACACTATCAACTACACAGGATAAGGAAAGAACCAACCCTGTAGCAGCTCACTCAAGGAAGATGAATAATAGTATGTCTAAACTGGACCAGTAGCTACAGAGATCTGTCGTAAGTTTCACATATTAAAGCAGGTGGGGAAAGATGATTAAAAACAAAACCAAATAAAAATAGCATTAAAGGGAATTCTGAAGATTAAACAGACAAAACCCTACATTTTAAAAATATGACATACTCATATAATTAAAAAGAGGCTAGTCACTGTTATTATCCCCAAATTAGTGGCTTGAAAAAAAAAAAAAAAAAAAAAAAAAAAAGTAAATGGGCAAAACATATGGAAAAAAAAAGATGACACATAAAAGGGAATCTAAGACACTCAATGTGCAAATAATATTTCGAAGGAAAGAAAAAAGAACAGGTACTAGATAGGCAATGCTTAACAAATAATGGAAGGAAATCTGAGCTTTAGAAAGCCCTGTGTCTGGATATGAATGCACCTATCAGGTTCTAAGGTAGATTAGTGAAAAAAGCAATATATCTTGTTATGTGAAAATATTGAATTTTACAGATAAATGTAAAATCTTCAAGTTCCTAGAACATAAAAATAATTTATGCTGTTGTTAATAATAACAACAAAACATTACCTATGCAGGTAAAAGGACTGGCCTCAAATTTCTCATTTGGAACACTTGAAAGTTGAAGAGGGTAATGTAACTTTTGCTGACTACTGAGAAAAAAAAAATATGTAACCCCCAGATCCTATACCTACTGAATAAGGCATCATCTCACAGCAGATTGTTAGTGTGTTATAATGTAATAAATGCCATCTGAGGGAGATGATTGAGGAACTACTTAAGGACACTTGAAACAGAAGGAACATCCTAAACTGTAAGAAAATTTTAATCATAATTAAGAATTAAAATTTTTAACTAGGTCTGCCAGGACTGGGGCATCTAAAGGCCCCAGGGTGAAGGTTGGAGGTGGGGAGGGTGGTGAGATAGGATAGGTAATGTTTTTTTAATGTCTCCTCTTAATGGGATGGGTGACATAGACCATCTTGGTGGGGAATCAGTATGCCTTCATGGGAAAATGCTTTTTTTGTTATCAAACAATAGTGGAGAAATACATATGTAATTATAAATACAGGGTCAGGTAAGGTAACAAAAAAATCATAGAATATCCAAATATGTAGGGAAAACATGAAATTAATAGCCACTTGATAAAAGCGTGTAAAAAATAAAGAAATAGGGGCGCCTGTGTGCCTCAGTCGGTTGAGCGTTTGCCTTCAGCTCAGGTTGTGATCCCAGATCCCGGGATCAAGACCCGCAATGATCTCCCTTTCCCTTTGCTGTTCCCCATGCTTGAGCCCTCACACTCTCTCTCATTCTCTGTCAAATAAATAAATATAATCCTTAAAAAATAAAATAAGTATAGGAAATGATAGTTTAAAATAATAAACATAAAATAAGATGGAAGAAGCATGACAACTATATACTTCATTGCCCTCTGTGTGAATAGAATTATGACTATTAAGAGAGTTCAAATTCATCAGTTTAAATGCAGGCCATAAGAAACAGATTTAAAATCAATAATGAAGAAAGGTTGAAAATAAAGAGGTTCTCAAATAGGTATCTGGAAAACTCCACAACAGAAGTGGCTTTATTAGCATCATACATAAACATGCTGTAGTGTAAGGTTAAATGTGTGATAGAGAGTGAGAAGAATATTGTGTCATGATAAAAGACACACTTTACAAAGGTAAAACAGTGACAAACTTGTATAAAACTAATAGCTTAGCAACTAAATTCACAAAGCAGAAGTCATTAGAAATTCAAAGAAAATTTCGTGAAAAAATATTTTTAATAAGAAACTTTAATAGAACAGAGGGAAGTAGGCAGAGAATATGAAGATTCCCTGAGGAACTGGCAGCTGATGCTTAGAGTCCCAGAGGCTCCATTAGGAACAGGAAGGAAGCAGTCAAGATTATCTGTCAGTTCAGATAATCAGTATGAAATCCTTGCATAAAATCACTTTAGTGATGATGGAAATAGAAAGCCAAGATATTGAGTATCCAGTTGCAAAGTGTGCCAAGAGCATACAGGGAGTGCCCTGGTAGGCACTGTAGGAAGCTGTGCTGTCTCCAAACAAAGATGCTGTATCCTTTCCACATATTAAAGAAGCCTATATCCTTCCAAAAGGAAAGTATACAGAGTGAGGGATTATGGCATATGTCTATCACAGTAAAATGTGAAATGGAATTACTCTGAAATGCTATTTCTTTCCTCAGTAAAAAGTATAATTTTAAATTGCACATTTGAGTTCTTGCTTACTTCCATCTATACTTAGAATATACTGGGCACCTTACTAAACAAACTAGAAGATAAAGATCAATATATATGACATTGTTTGGGGTGATTTCTAAGTTTTAAATGAATGAAGAGGAAAAATAATTTATATCAATAGTCACTAAATCACCCTGAGCAATAGACACTTAAAAAACAAAAAAAAAAGAGGTTCAGTTCAAGATGGTGACATAGAAGGAGCCTGAACTCACCTCTTCCAATGGACACACCAAATCTACAGCTGCATAGGAACAATTTCCTCAGAGTATGGGGGTAGGCTAGTTGAGAAATTCCTACACATTGAGTAGCCAAGGAAAAGCCAACTTTGAAGTAGGTAGGAAAAGCTGAGACACAAACTTGACATAAACCCCAACACTGGCACAGAAACTCACCTACAAGAAGGAACTCAAAACCTGAAGCTTCTCCCTGAGGGGTAAAGCATTTTAAACCTACACTGGCACCCCAACTTTTAAGACCTGTACCTGTAAGACAATCCTTCAAAACATCTAGATTTGAAAGTCAACACTGCTTGCATCCATTAAGATCCACAAAGCTATAGTGATCTGAGAAACACTTCTTAAGGGGATCGCATACACAGACTCACCCACCACATGGCCCAAAACAGGGGCAGTCGACTGAAAAACACCCAGACTTTCTGTGAATGAGGCTTGTTTATCTTAAATCATCAGCCTGAGAGGCAGGCATCCAATTTAACAGACATCTAGGGGCCTACTGATATACTCTTCAGAGATAGAAGCTAATGGGCCCCATTTTGGCACTTTCCCTCTGCCTCATTTCTGATAACAAGCATCTCTCAGAAAGGAGCTTGAACTATCATCTGGTAGCCCTGATTTTTGCAGCTGCCACCCAGGGGTAACCTCTACATTACCTGGTTCTGGTGGACAGTGGGGCTTACACTTACAGGTCCCACAGGCTATAACCAATGGAGGAAAATTTCTTAACCAACTACCACCCCCAGGGCACAATACCTTTTTTGTGGCTGCCATCCAGGGGACACCCATTGATCATCAGGCTGTTGTGGCCAGTATATATCTACATACTTTAAAAGCTGCTGCCTGAGAATCTGGTTTCCAATCAACCTGAATATAGGTGATGACTGAGATCCTCCCTTCTGGGACACTGACAAGTCTTGACACACCCTCAACTACACAGAGCCATTGAAAATAAAGTAGCTGATTTGAACAATCACAAAAGTTTGAGAGATACCCCAAAATAGGGCACGACTAAACAATAAGGTCATCTCCTATACACAGACACTCCTTGCAGGCTGGGTGAGGTGCTGTTTTACCTAATGCATAGAAAGCAACACAGAGTCAAGGAAAAAGAGACAGAGGGATACATTCCAAAGAAAATAAATAAAACCTCAGAAAAAGAGCTTACTGAAATCTGGACAAGTGAGAATTTCAACAATGGGCCAGAAAATATAAGATAGTTCCAAATAAATGTCACAGAGCTGAACACAGTGAACTGAAATATTCAGTAGAGGAGTTCAACAGCAAACTCAATCAAGCAGAAGAAATGACCAGTGAATTTAATGACAAAGCAGTGGGATTCACCCAAACAAAACAGCAAAACAAATAATAATAGTAATAATGAAATAGAAAAGAGTAAAGTTAGCTTAAGGGAATTATGGGACATCAAACAGACCAATATTCACATTATAGGAGTATNNAAGAGTGAGGAAAAAGGGGCAGAAAATTTAAAGAAATTATGGCTGAAAACTTCCCTTACCTGGGGAAGGATGTACAGATTCAGGAATCCCAGAGATTTCCAAAAAATATTAACCTGAAAACCAACACCAAGACACATCAAAAGTGAAAGACAGAGAGAGAATTTTTTAAAGTACCAGGAGAAAAACAACTTATTATGTACAGAGAACCACCATAAGACCATGAGCAGATTTTTCAGCAGCAACTTTGCAGACCAGAAGGAGAGGCATGATATATTAAAAGTGCTGAAAGGAAAAGAAAAAATTGCCAACAAAGAATGCACTACTGGGCAAAATTATTCTTCATAACTGAAGGAAAGATAAAGATTTCCCAGACAAACAAAAGGTAAAGGAGTTCATCACGACTAAACTGGGCTTGCAAAAATGATTAAACTTCTAAAGCTGAAATAAAAAGGTGCAAATTAGTTACAGGAAAACAATGGAAGTATAAATAACACTGGTAAAGGTAAGTATATAATAAAATTCAGAATTATCAAGTGTTGAAATGGGGTAGGTTAATCACTTATAAATTTAACATGAAGGTTAACAGACAAAAGTTATAAAAATAACTATAATTGAATAAGGGGTACACAAGGTAAAAAGATGTATATTGTAACATCAAAAATATAAAGTAGAGGGGTGAGTAAAAATGTAGAGCTTCAGAATGTATTTAAAATCAAGTCGTTAGCAAATTAAAATAGACTGTTATAATTATATAACTTGTTTTAAGTAAGCTCATGGTAACCAAAAAGTAAACCTATAGTAAATATACAAATAATGAAGAAAAAGCAATCTAAGCATGCCACTTTAGAAAATATTCAAATCACAAGGAAAAGGAGCAAGAGAAGAAAGGAACAGATAAATTACAAAATAGCTAGAAAACAATTAACAAAATGGCAATAAACACATACTTATCAATAATTACTTTAAGTGTAAATGTACTACATTCTCCATTCAAAAGACAGAGTGGTTGAATAGATAAAAACAACACCAATCTATTTGCTGCCTACCAAGCAATCCACTTCAGGTGTAAGGACACACATGAACTGAAGAGATGCAAAAAGATAGTCCATGCAACTGGAAACCAAAAGAAGCTTGGGGTGGTTATACCAATAATCAGACAAAATAAACATTAAGAAACTATAATAAGAGACAAAGAAACTCATTATGATAAACAGGTCAATACAACAATAGGATATAGCATTTGTAGGTATTATGCACCAAACATAGAATCACCTAAATATATAAAGCAAATATTAACAGACCTAAAGGGAGAAATAAAAACAATACAAAAACAACAGGGGATTTTAATACCCCATTTGCATCAATGGATTGACTATCTAAATAGAAAACTGTAAGAAAACATTGGCATTAAGCAACATGTTAGACTGGATGGGCTTAACAGACCTATACAGAACATTTTATCCAAAAGCAACAGAATATGCATTCTTCAAAAACACACAAGAATCAGATGTGAAACCATAGGACAAATCTTAATACATTTAAGAAGATTGAAATATCAATGTCTGGGTCTGGCCAGCAAAACCCTGAGATGGTGAAAAAAAAAAAAAAATTACTCCAGCCACCTAAGTAGGAGAAAGGAAAAGGCCTAGGGACCAGAGCTCTGGTGCCGAAAGACCCCAAGCCAAACTACCTCCATTTTTGTTATGCGTGCTGTCAAAGAATCAAGATTAGAAAGGAATGTAAAGTTTCAGTAACTATGGCAGTGACATTTATGGGCATTGTGTGATTAGAACTATCTGCATTTGTGACTTGCAAGCAGGGAGTAGGTACCTATTAAGGATTTATGTCTAACCTAAGTTAAGCATCTGTCCCCTGGGAGACAGCCCCAGAGCCACAATTAGCATCTGACTGTTTTCAGCCCAAAAACCTAAAAGGAGGCCCAGTTTTCTGGTCACTCTTTCCTTGCTTTTCAACTAGCCTCTCTCAAGGATGATTGTCTATCATATCTTAGCTAGCCAGGCATTGTGAATTCCCACATATCAACAATTTTTTTTGACCACAATGATAAGAAGCTAGAAATAAGATACAAGAAGAAAATTGGAAAATTCACAAATATTTGGAGATTACATGGCATGGTATAGAACAACCAATGAGTTCAAGAAGAAATCAAAAGAGAAATAAAAAATAATCTTAATACAAATGATAACAGAAATACGACATACCAAAACTTATGGGAAGCAGGAAAACAGTTCTAAGAGGGACATTCAAAGCGCACATTGCCTACCTCAAGAAACAAGAAATAATTCAAATACCCTAAATTTACACTTCAAGAAGCTAGAAAAGAAAAAGAACAAAAGCTAAAATTATTAGTAAGATGGAAATAATGAAGATCCAAGTGGAAATAAATGAAATAGAGACAAAATAAAATAGAAAAGATCAATGAGACTAAGAGATGGATTTTTTAAAAAGATAAATAAAATTCACAAATCACTAGCTAGACTAAGAAATAAAAAATGAAAGGAGACATTATAACAGATACCACAGAAATACAAAGATTCATAAGAAGCTACTATAATAACTATAATAACAATACTAAACTGAATAAACTAGAAGAAGTGGATAATTACCAGAAACATACAACCTGAATCAAGAAGAAAGAGAAAATTGATTACTAGTAAGATGAAATCAATAATCAGAAAGCTCCCAGCAAATAAAAGCCCAGGACCAGATGGTTCCTGGGTAAATTCTACCAAATATTTAAAAAAGAATTAATGCCAATTCTTCTCAAACACTTTCCCCAAAAAAATCAAAGACAAAGGAACACCGCCGAACACATTTTATGAGTCTAATGTTACCCTGATAGCAAAACCAGAAAAAGACATCACAAGAAAATTGAAGCCAATAACACTGATGAAATAGATGCAAAGTCCTAAACAAAATATTAACACACCAAATTCAACAATACATCGAAATGACCATACAGTATGATCAAATGAGATTTACTCCAGGTATGCAAGGATGGCTGAACATCCATAAATCAATCAATGTGATACACCATATTATCAAAAGGAAGGATAAATTCATATAATCTCATTAACATGCAGAAAAAGCATTCAACAAAATTCAATATTTATGATTAAAAAAAAAAAACCTCTCAGAAACAAACAAAAAAACCCAAAACAAACAAAAAAACTCTCAACAAAGTGGGAGTAGAGGGAATATACCTCAACAAAAACATGGTCATATATGACAAACCCATCATTCTCTACTGTAAAAAGCTGAAAGCATTTCCTTTAAGATCAGGAATAAGAACACCTCTCACACTTTTATTTGATGTAGTACTGGCCAGAGCAATTAGGCAAGAAAAGGAAATAAAAGTCATCTAATTATGAAAGAAGTAAAACTGTCACTATTTGAAGATGGCATATTATATACCGAAAACCCTGAAGACTCCACAAAAAACAAACAAACAAAAAAACCTGCTCGAACTAAAACGAATTCAGTAAAGTTGCAGGATACAATATACAAAAATCTATTGCCTTTCTATTACTAATGAATTATCACAAAGATAAATTAAGAAAACAATCCCATTTACAACTGCAGCAAAAATAATAACTAGAAATAAATATAACCAGTGAAGTGAAAGACCTGTGCCCTAAAAACTATAAGATATTGATGAAAGAAATTAAGACACAAATAAATGGAAAGATATTCTATGCAATTGGGTTGGAAGAATATTAAAATGTCCATACTACCAAAAGCAATCTATAGATTCAACTCAATCCCTTTCAAGTTCCAATGATACTTTTCCACAGAAATAGAATAATCCTAATGTTTATATGAAACCACAAAAGACTCCAAATAGCCAAAGCAATCTTGAGAAAGAAATAAAAAAAGCTTGAAGCATCATGCATCCTAATTTCAAACTACCTTACAAAGCCGTAGTCATCAAAACAGTATGGAATTGGCATAAAAACAGACTGGTAAATCAGTGGAACAGAAGGGAGCTCAGAAATAAACCCATGCATATCTGATCAATTAATTAATGACCAAAAAAAGCCAGGAACATACAATGGGGAAAGGACTGTCTCTTTAATAAATAATGTGGGAAAACTAGACTGCCTCATGCAAAAGAATAAAACTCAATCCCTGCCTTATAAATATACACAAAAAATTAACCAAAATGGATTAAGGACTTGAACGTATGCTTGACACCATAAAACTCCTATAAAGAATCATAGGCAGTGAGTTCCTTTACATCAAACTTGTGATGAAATTTTGGATTTGACATCAAAAGCAAAGGGAACAAAAGTAAAAATAACAAGTAAGACAATATCAAAACAAAATCTTCTGCAAAACAAAGGAAACCATCATAAAAATGAAAAGACAACCTACTGAATGGGAAAAAAATAGTGCAAATCATACATCTGATAAGAGGTTAATATTAAAAAATATATAAGGAACTCCTATAACTCAATAGCAAAAAGCAAACAATCCGAGTAAAAATGGTCAGAGAATCCAAATAGACATTTTTCCAAAGAAGAATACAGATGGCCAACAGATACATGAAAAATGTTCAACATCACTAATCATCAGGGAAATGCAAGTCAAAACTACAATTAAATAATATCTCACATATTTTAGAATGACTATGATCAAAAAAGAAATAGCAAGTGTTGGAGAGGATATGGAGGAAAAGGACCCCTCATGCACTATTGGAGGGAATGTAAATTGGTGCACCTACTATGAGAAACAGTATGGGGGTCCCTAAAAAAATTAAAAGTGGAGCTACCATGATGTCCAGTAATTGTACCTCTGCATACTTATCCAAAAGAAAGAAAAACTCAAACTCAAAAAGATAGATGCACCCCCATGTTCATTACAGAATTTTTATAATATCCAAGACATGTAAGTATCTGCCAATGGATACATGGATAAAGAAAATGCAGTATATGTACACACATATAAAATGAAATATTCAGCCATAAGAAAATGAAATCTTAGTGAAATAAGTCACAGAAATACCACATGATCTCACTTATATGTGGAATCTAAAAACAAAACAAAACTGAGCTCTTAGATACAGACAACAGATAGGTGATTGCCCAAAGTGAGGACTGGGACTGAATGAAATTGGTGAAGGTACATGGTCAGAGGTACAAGCTTCAGGTATAAAATAAGCCATGGAATGTAACATACACCATGGTGTCTGCACTTAATAATATTGAACTGTATATTTGAAAGTTGCTAAGAGAGATCTTAGGTTCTCATCACAAGAAAAATAATGTACCTATGTACGGTGATGGATGGTACCAGATTTAAATAAGAAGTCATTATACACCTGAAGCTAATATAATGTAATGTCAATTATCTCAGAAAAAGAAAAAGGAGGATGAAAAGAAAGGAGAAAAATATCCTATTGGCCCTCATAAGGAAAGAAAAATGTGACAGCTGCAGTATGTTTTCTCTAGTCTCCTGTACCTGGTTTGAAAAGAGAAGCACTTTTAATTCTAGCATTCTTCCCCGGAGTTGATATGATGGGGACAGATGAGTTCAGAATATCCCCATAACTTGATCATTATGGTTTGCCAATGAGATTCTCATCACAGTACAGTTAAAAGAGAAAGACTAAATTCTGGAAACTATTAAAGTGAAAAGGTTATGTCTGCCAAAACAGTTCCAGGGAATACATGCTTTCCTAGTCCCCTCATCTGAAAGAGATTTGTTTTTCTAACATAGTAGTTATTTCTCCAAAGCCCACATCTCTGAGGCTTCCTTCATATTTGCTCAATACCCTCATAGAAAATTACATGATTATCATTTTCTAAATTCTTATCTTTCTTAGGAAAATATTTTATGAAACTAGAAACTCAATCATTCTTAAAGTCAATTTTACAAACCAAGGCATATTAATTTAAATACATGTTTATTCTAATATTGTCAGTACCTAGATCAATACCTAGATTCTCACTACCTAGATCAATGTCTGGAAGAGAGGTACTCAATAAAAATTGGTGATATATTAAGAAATATTTAATTTCATTTAAAAAATCTGTCACTTGCTCTTCTGGTCTCATGCTCTTGGGTGAGATAATTTCAAGGTAACTATTGATTTCTGAGAATGTAAGTTCTGTAGGCACAAGGATTCCCATTCTTTCACTGCTGTAGCCCCAGTACCAAGAGCTTTAATAAATGTTTGGACTTTAATAAATGTTTGTTGAATGAAGTGGAAAGATTTATATTCACATTTTAATTTAGTTAAGAAATATATGTATCAAAAACAATAGGAGTCATGTACCTAACTCTCATATATGGCCATATTTTCTCCAATTTATTTGCTAAAAGAAATAGCTATAGTTTGACCACCTCTGCTCTTCTCACTTCCTTCCCTAGATTTACTCTTCTAAGCTTGTGTGTAGCATATGTTTTAAATGTTTAAAATAAATATATTCAATATGTAGTATTTTTATATTTGAATTATATAAGGAAATAAATACTTTTTATTCTAGGAAAATGGGGCTTTTATTCTAAGATTGTAAGGCTATGACAATATTTTAAAAATCCTTGTTTTCTTTTTTCCCCACACACTAAAATTATTTTTGTTGTTTTTTAACAACTCAGAAAAATTCCTCTTTAGCCCCAGCCTGGATGCCTTTATTTCTCTTTCACCATCCTTTTTTGTCAGATCTTAAAATCTGAATCATTAAGGAACAAAAGAAAAGGTTCATGAGGGGAACATAGAGAAGAAAGGAATAATGAACATTTATATTTTGATCCTACCAGAGGATCAACTAGAGTCTCCTGACACACTTCATTTAAAAATGATCCTCAATATCACTAACCAGTGTGTGCATATTGTGCACAATATTTGCATTTATTTATCAAATAGTTATCCTTATTAGTTGCCCATAGTCTTAGGTGTTGCACTACAAATTGAATATCCATCACTTAACAAGACAGGATTCTGTTCGATGGAGGAAAAAATGGGACAAAAAATGAAATGGAGTGAAATATAGATATTGGACTACAGGAGATTCTGAGCTAACATGTGGCAGGAATGAAAGACGTTGAAAATTACCTAGTCTAACAGGGTCATGAAAGATTTCCCAGAGGAAGTGGTTTTTAAGCAGAATTTAAGTGGGGGTGAGAAGAATATAGCCAGCATAGGGATTCAAAGTCCAGAAAGAGCCTAGTTTTTTCAGAGGGGAGAAAAATTTCAGACAAATTATTCAAACGAATAGTTACAAAGGGAAGAATGACCAAAAATGCAGCTAAATAGACAGACAAGACAGAGCATAAAAAGCCATAGGAATGTTTTTTATAGAATAACACTGTCTTGATCACTCTGGGATACTGTATCAAATATAAAAGTGGCTTAATCAACAATTTATTTCTGATGTTCTAGAAGCTAAAAATCTTGGGACCCCCAAGATTAAAGGGCCAGCATATTCCATTCCTGGTGAGAACCCTCTGCCTGGTTTGCAAATATGCTCACATAGTGTACAGAAAGCACTCTGTTCTCTTCATCTCCTTATAAGGGCACATTATTAAGGTTCTCTAGAGAAACAGAATTAATAGAATATATACAGCAAGAGATCTATTATAAGGAATTGGTTCACACAATTATGGGGGCTGAGAAGTCTTAACTATCTTCCATCTGCAAAGTGGAGACCCAAGAGAGCTGGTTAGTGTAATTCAGCTTGAATTTGAAGTCCTGGGAACTAAGAGTGCCAAAGGCAGGGAAAGATCAATGTCCCAGCTTAAGCAACTGGAAGAAAGGGCTGAATTTTCCCTTTTTTTCTGTGTTTTATTTAGACCTTCAATGGATTGGAGAATGTCCACCTGCATTGCAAAGGGCAAACCAATTTACTGAGTCTACTGACTCAAATGATAATTTTATGCAGAAACACTGCCACAGACACACCCAAAATAATATTTGGCCAAATATCTGGGCACCCAAGATCTATCTAGTCAAGTTTGCATATAAAATTAACCATCACAAGTCCACCCCTTTTCAATTTGGTGCCCGTATGCCCTTAAACCATACTTAATTTCCAAATAAAGACAGTAACAAGGCCTAACTGCATACAACCAACAATGCACAAACCCCTTTTCTGAGAAAGAAGATAATGTCCATGAGTGATGTTGATTCTTCTTGATATCTTGTACCTGAAGTAGTAGGATATATGATCAACATATCCTATGTTACATAAATGAATGAGAGGAAAGAAAACATCTATCTATCTATCATCTATTATTTATCTGCATACCTCAGAGATACTGGGGATTCTGCTCTAGACCACCATGTAAAATGAATATCACAATAGACCATGTCAAATACACTTTTTGGTTTTCTAATGCTATAAAAGTTATGTTTACACTATACAGTAGTCTACTAAATGTTCAATAGTATGTCCAAAAACTACATACCTTAATTTAAAAATGTTTTATTGCTTAAAAAAAATGCTAACCACCCTCTGAGCTTTCAGTGAGTCATAATCACTGATCACATAACAAATATAATAACAATGAAAAATATTACAAGAATTAACCAAAATGTAATGCAGAGACACAAAGTGAGCAAATGCTGTTGAAAAAACTATGTTGAAAGAATTGCTCAATTCAGGGTTTCCATCAACCTTTAATTTATAGAACAATGATTAAATAGGAAGATCCTGAACTCACCTTGTCCCACTGACACACCAAGATGACAGGTATACCAGTGAACTAACTCTGAAAATGACCCAAAGTTTGGCAAAACAGACTTTCCATAGTTACTTCTAGAGAGGAGGACACATCAAAAAGGTTAAAAGGGGTGGAGTCACGATTGGGAACCAAACCCCCAGTAAGACTAACCACAAATGGGAAGGACACCACAAGCATGAAGAAGCAAGATCTGACCTCCACACAGGCACCCCAGGCACAGAGGGCCCACACTAGGAAAATAAGTCCCAATAACATTGCAGCTTTGCAAACCAGGGTCTTAACTCCTGGTATTTTAAAAAAACAGTAGGCTTAGCTCCAGGAAATCCAGAGGGTGGTAGGAAATTGAGTCTCTGCACATAAAATGCCAGCATTACAAATAACCAGACTGAGAAACTATATAGAAACATCAGTTTAGGAACACCTGGGTGACTCAATTGGTTAAGTACCCTACTATTGATTTCAGCTCAGATCATGATCTCAGGGTTGTGAGATCAAGCCCTGCATTAGGCTCTGTGCTGGATGTCAAAGTGAGCTATTGCAACCAACTGGACCGAAGGCAAACACAGCTCAGCCTCAACAGTTGGGTGCATGTAAACCCACAAATGGGATACCCCTTAAGTGCCTGGATCTGGTGAATAGGGGGCATTGTGCTACAGGGCACCACAGGACCTCTTCTTCGTACTGCCACTACTTTTAAGATCTACAGACATACCTGACCCACTTAACACAGGAAAACACAGAAAGTTAGACAAAATAAGGAGAGAGGAATATGTCCCAAGTGAAAGAACAGGACAAAAATCACAGCAGAAAAGCTATATGAAATGGAGATGAGCAACATGCCTAATAAATAATACAAATTAATGGTCTTAAAGACACTCACTGGACTTAAGAAAAGAGTGGAGGATCCCAGTCAGACCTTCAACAAAGAGATGAAAATATGAAAAGAATTAGCGAGATGGAAAACTCAGTAACTCAATTACACTAGGAAGAATCAATAGCAGATCAGAGGAGGCAGAACAGATCTGGAAGACAGGATAATGGAAAGCAACTAAGCTAAACAGCAAAAAGAAAAAAAAGAATAAAAAATGAAAATAAGAGAACTCAGAAATTAAGAGAAACTCAGAAACATCATCAAGCATAATAACATTCCCATTATAAGGTTTCCAGAAGGAGAAGAGAGAAAAGGGGGAAGAAAATTTATTTGAAGAAATGAGAGCTAAAATCTTCACTAATCTGGAGAACAACAGGCATCCAATTTTAGGAAACACAGAGCCCCCAATAAAATTAACCCACTGGAAGTCCACACCAAGAAGCATAACTAAAGTGGCAAAATATAGTGATAAAAAGAGAATTGTAAAAGCAGAAAGAAAAAAGAAAATGGTTACATTCAAGGGGAACCCCATGAGTTATCAGCTGATTTTAGAGCAGAGACTTTATAGGTCAGAAGACATTAGCATGATATGTTCAAAGTACTACAGAAAAAAGAAAAAAAGAAAAAAACCCGGTGACCAAGAATATTCTAACCAGTAAGATTATCATTCAAGAGGAGGAGAGTTTCCCAGACAAATGGAAGTTTTAAAAGTTCATCACCACAAAACCAGTATTACAAAAAATATTAAAGAGAATTCTTTGAAGGGAAAGAAAAAGCCAAAAATGTAAGAAATTATGAAAGGAAAAGAAATTGCTCAAGTAAAGGCAAACACATAATAAAAGTAGTAGATCAATCACTTAAAAACCTGGTATAGAGGTTAAAGCACAAAAGCAGTAAAATCAATTGTATCTACAAAAATTAGTTAAAGGATTTACAAGATAAAAGGATGTAAACTATAAAATCATATACATAAAATATGGGGGGGGTAAAAATTTAGTGCTTTTAGAATGGGTTCAAACTTAATCAACCATCGACTTAATATAGACTGCTACATGCATAAGAGGTTATATACCAACCTAGTGGTAACCATAAACCAAAAACCTGTAATAGACACACAAAACATAAAATGAAATCCAACACAACACTAAAGAGAGCCATCAAAACACAAGAGAAGAGAGCAAGAGAAGAAGGAACAGAGAAGAACTACAAAAACAACCTTAAACAAGTAACAAAATGCCAATAACTACATACCTATCAGTAATTACTTTGAATGTAAATGGACTAAATGCTCCAATCAAAAGACATAAGGTAACTGAATGGATAAAAAGCAAAACTCATCTATATGCTGCCTATCAGAGACTCATTTCAGACGTAAAGATACATGCAGATTGAAAGTGAAGGGTTGGAGAAGCATTTGTCAAGCAAATGGAAGTGAACTCAACACCAATCATTATCATCATCTGATTAAGAAAATGGGCCGAGGAGCTGAGTAGCCATTTTTCCATAGAAGACCTACAGATGTACAATAGACCCATTAAAGATGCTCAGCAACATTAATTATCAGGGAAATGCAAATCAAAAGCACAATGAGATATCAATTTACATTTGTCAGGGTGGCTAGAATAAAGATGACAAGAAATAACATGCATTGGCAAGGGTGCAGAGAAAAAAAGAACTTCATGCATTGTTGGTATGAAAGAAAATTGGTTCAGCCACTGTGGAAAACAGTATGGAGATTCCTCAAAAAGTTAAAAATAGAAATAAAATATGATCCAATTCCATTACTGGGTATTTACCAAAAGAAAATGAAAACACTAATTTGAAAGGACATATGCAGTATGTTTATTGCAGCATTATTTACTATAGCCAAGATATGGAAGTAAACTAAGTGTACATCAATAGATAAAGGAGATGTTGCATAAATATACAATGGAATATTATTCAACCATAAAAATATGAGATCTTGTAATTTGCAACAACATGGATGGACCTAGAGGGTATAATGCTAAATGAAATAAGTCAGAGAAAGACAAATACCATGATTTCACTCATGTGGAATTTAACAAACAAAACAAAGACATACAAGGAAGAAAGTAGACCAACCCCCCCAAAAAAAAAACCAAAAAAACACCCCCACCTCTTAAATACAGGGAACAAACTGATGGTTGCCAGAGGGGAGGCAGATGAGGTCATGGGTAAAATAGATAATGGGAATTAAAGAGTACACTTATTGTAATGAGAAGTAATGTATACAATTATATACCTGAAACTAATGTTACACTGTATTTTAATTATACTTCCATTAAAAAAAAATCTGAAAAGGAAAAATTTAAAAAAAATCTTTCAATTTGTAAAAACACAGTATTGGAGGAACATAACAGGAACTACAATAAAATGATGTATGCCTGCACACACACACACACACACACACACACACACACACACACAAGCATATTCATAACAAAATAAGGAGAAAATACTCATGATAATAAATCCTTGTTTCTGTAACAAGTCTCCTATATGTAACTACCTTCTTCCAGTATTCATTCTGTATTCCCTTTGTCTTCTGCAAGCACCTCAGTTGGTCAGAGTTCTTTACCTGAAAGGTGACTCAAATCTTCATTTTTGAAATTATGGGCTATTAGTAGTTAGGCCCGGATTCAATTTACTTTTCCGCTGACTTAAATCATTGGACACAGTCATAGTAGGAGACAACCTAAGGGGTCTTACTGTAATCCAGACACACTCGTCCTTACTTCCACGGTGGAGCAGTAGTCCAATTTCCCTTTGGTGGTCGGGATCAATCACTCCACGCAACACAGTAACTTACTACTTTAACTGTTAGTTCAGAGGCATAAGGAATCCAAAGTGGCCAGGTGGCTGTCTTAACTTCCATTTCAACAAGATCATTTTTTTTTCCTGGTGAAAGCATTTCTCCCTTTGAGAGACAGACCTTTAGCAGAGAATAAAGTCATAGGAAAAAGAAGTAAAAAATTTTCCAGTGGATTACTAGGGGTAATAATGAATGGTACCATGCCCAATGTCTTGATTCCTGGAACCATGAATCCTATCAGAGAAACAGCAACATATATTAGACACTGATTCAGAGCATATACAACCTTCTGGAGAGCCTTACTCCAGCCATGCAAGGTATTAGCACCAAGCTGGCATGGTAACTGGATCTTCAAAAGTTCCACTCTACCCTTCTATCAAGCCACCTGTTTTAGGATGGTGACATGGTAAAATTATTGAATTTCATAAACACCAGCCCATTACCATACTACTTTCACCATGAAGTAAGTTCCTTGATCAGAAACAGTGCTACATAGAATACCATGAAAGTTGGATAAGGCATTCTTTAAGTCCATGGATGGTTGTTTTAGCATAAACATTGTGTTCAGAGAAGGGAAATCTGTATTCAGAGTAATTGTCTATTTTGTTAGACTAAAACACTGCTCTTTTAATGATGGAAGTGGTCTAATAGCAACAACTCACCACCAGGAAGCTGGCTGATCAATGGAGAATTGTGCCACATTGTGGACTTAGTGCTGGTCTCAGAGCTGCTGACAGATCCACCATTCAGTGGTGGCTGCAGTCAGATCAGCCTTGGAGAATGAAATTCCATGTTACTGAGCTTATACATACCTCCATCACTGCCATGATGACTACATTTTCACAAGTCCATTTGACAATGGCAGGGGTAGCTGAAGAGAGAAGCTGACTAATATCTATAGGATGGGTCATATTGTCCATGATTAAAGTCTTTCTCTGCAAGGTCACCCTTTGGTGAGCAGTTACATGGGACAAAAATATCTTTTTTTGTTTTTTTCCTATTCAGGGAGGTCTACATATATATTTTTTTTTCTCCGATTTCCTTTGTCACCAATTTTCTATTCTATTTCTTCAAGGTCCCTGACAAATTCAACAAACCATTGGTTACAGCCTGTGAATCTATATATAATCACACACCTAACCAATTCCCCTCCAAAGCAAAGTAAATAACCAGATGCATTGCTCACAGTTCTGACCACACGGAAGATATCCTTTCACCAATGTCCTTCAGGACTGCTTCAGAAAGGGGCAATAGTGCTGAAGCTGTTCATTTTTGGGTGGTTCCAGCATAGTGTGCAGAACCATCTACAAGCCTGGCCCTAGTTTTCTCTTCCTCTGTCAACTGACCATAGGGAGTGCCCCTTGAGGCCATAGTTGCAGGTTTGGAGAGAGAAGGCAGTGCAGCAGAAATAGGGACCATCAGCATTTCAGCCAATTCTTCATGTAACTTGTGCCTTCAGGGCCTGATCAAGTTTGGACCACTGACATTTGATCATGGAGTATCACTGTGTATGCACAACTTTATGGTTTGGTGGGTTGTATAACATCCAGTGTGTCATAAAGCTGCAATGTGAAAGCCAGAATTTCTGCTTAGTAAGTCCATATGCATAAATTTGGCTTGATCCTACATTGCATTTCTTTCACCACTATCCCAAATCCTTTGCATCAATTCCCAAACATGTCCCCAAGAGTTCCATCTGAATAAATTAGAAAACTCAGTAGTTCTTTTGCAGTATAACATACCTCCTCGTAGGACACACTTTGTACTGCACTTTCAGGGACCTACTGGGACTTGAGTCTAGTTATAGGGTGTAAAAATGAAGAGGAGTGGTAGGGGTGAATCCTGAGGAGAATCAACATTGTCTTATAGGGCAACTGCCTCAGAAGATGTCATTACTTTTCTCAGTCAATACAGGGTTAATCCTCTCAGACAGGGGTAGAAAGGCCTATACCACTTTGGGTGAAGTCAAAATAATTGGGAATGGATTCTGCTGCCTCTGGGGGTTGGGAGGCCACTTCTGCTAGATGTGGGGTGGCTAATTCCACTGGGAGTGGGGAGAACTTTCCCAGAGGCAAAGAAGACTCATCAGAATTTAGGGGCTTCATGACCCATCATTATGAAAGTTTTTCTGCACATCCCCATTCCAATTTGTAGGATCCCATTCTCTCCTAATAGATGCCCTCACTTAACAGTAGACACCTCTCAAAAATGGAAGTTCTGCTTGTGTTGTAATGTAGCCAAATTCAAGATGAGGCTCTATGTTTGTTTTTCAGCAATTTCAGCCCTGTTATTATAGATAGGACACATATAGAAGCTCTGGTTTCATTTATACTAAGCTGGAAGTGAATATTTGAATCCCTGAGCTTATCCTTTTCTTTCACTACATTGTTCAGGGATGTTAGGAGGTATCAACCAGTCATTAATTAGCTTTCAAAAAATGTTCAGAAGTATCATATACAGAATCCCATAGCTCCTGGTTTTTTCTTTTTCTTTTCTTCTTCTTCTTTTTTTTTTCTTTTTTTTTTTTTTTTTGAGTACAGTTGACACACAATATTACATTGGCTACAGTTGTACAACTTACTGATTTCTCAAGTATATGTATTATGCTATGTCCACAATAAGTATAGCTACTATCTGTATTATTACATTTCTATTACAAGATCATTGTATTCCTTATGCTCTGCTTTTTATTCTCATGACTTACTCATTCCATAACTGGAGGCCTGTATCTCCCTCTTCCCATTCACCCATTTTGCTCAAACCCCCACACCCCACCCTCTGGCTACTATCAGTTTGTATTAATGTTCTGATTCTACTTTTTGGTCTTTTTTTTTTTTTTAAGATTTCATTTATGAGTGGAATCATATGGTATTTGTCTTTCTTAGTCTAACTCACTTTACTTACAGTAAAACCCTCTAGGTCCATTCATGTTGTCTCAAATGGCATGATCTTGTCATTTTTTATGGCTGTGTAATATTCTAGTATGTGTGCATATCCTTATCCATTCATCTACTGATGGACACTTAAGTTGCTTCCATGTCTGGGCTATTGTATGAGTCTTTGTGTTGTATAACAGTATATGTCTTTTTGAGTTAGTGTTTTCATTTTCCCTGGGTAAATGCCCAATAGTGGAATCATTGGATCATCTGTATTTCTATTTTTAACTTTTTGAGGAATCTCCTTATTCTTTTCCACAGTGGCTGCACCAATTTACATTACCACCAACAGTGCAGCAATATTCCTTTTTATCTACATCCTCACCAACAATTGTTTATCTTTCTGATTTTAGCTTTTTTTTCAATTTTTATAAAGATTTTATTGTGATCAGCACATTTAACATGAGATCTACCTTTTTAACAGACTTTTAAAATGTATTATGTTGTGTTAGTCACCATACAGTATTTCATTCATTGTTAGTGTTACATGAGTCATTGTTTGCATATAATACCCAGTGCTCCATGCAATACATGCCCTTCTTAATACCCATCATGACTTTAGCCATTCTTATAGGTGTGAGGTGAGATCATTGTGATTTTGATTTACATTTCCCTGATGAGTGATATTGAGCATCTTTTCATGTGCCTGTTGACTATCTGTATATCTTCTTTGGAAAAATGTTCTCTGCCCATTTTTAAACTGGATTATTTGGTTTTTTGGGTGATGAGCTGTATAAGTTCTTTATATATTTTGAATACCTACCCCTATCAGAGGTATCATTTGCAAATACCTTCTCCCATTCAGTAGGGTGTGTGTGTGTGTGTGTGTGTGTGTGTGTGTGTGTGTGTGTGTTTACCATTTCCTTTGCTTTGCAAAACTTTTATTTTCATGTAATCCCAATAGTTTAATTTTGCTTTTGTTTCCCTGGCCTTGGGAAACATATCAAGAAAACTGTTGCTATGGTCAATATCAGAGAAATTACTGCCTGCTTTCTCTTTCAGAAACTTTATGGTTTCAGGTCTCACATTTAGGTCTTTAGTCCATTTAGAGTTTCTTTTTGTCTATGGTATTAGAAAGTAGTCCAGTTTCATTCTTTTTACATGTAGCTATCCAGTTTTCCAGAATCATTAAAGAGATGGTCTTCTCCCCATTGTATATTTTTGCCTCCTTTGCAATAGTTCCTTGTTCCTTTTAAATGGTTGATTAAGAGTATCTAATATAGATAATTTGTATATCTCTATGAGTTAACACCATAGAAAATCAGTGCTCTCTTTACTACTAGAACGTCAGTAGTCTTTTTTTAATTTAAATTCAATTAGCCAACATTAGTACTTCATTAGTTTTTGATGTAGTGTTCAATGATTCATTAGTAGCTTGTAACACCCAGTGCTCATAACTTTACTTGCCCTCCTTAAAAGAAAGTCAGTAGTCTTTAATTCTAATCAGATTAGAGAGCCAATTCCAGAAACCTCAGAACTCAATTCAGAAAACTCACCCTTAAAAGTTTTGTTTCTCTAGATACATTCTCAGTACCAAAATATCTATATTAGTCAGAGTTCTCTAGAAAAAGAGAGCCAATAATTATACATACACATATATATGTACATATATTTATACTTTTATTTGAAGGGTTTCATTATAAGGAATTGGCTTATATAATTATGGCGGTTGAGAAGTCTCACAATCTGCCATCCACATACTGGAGACCCAAGAAAGCCATGATGTCAGTAGAAGTAGAAAAGCCTGAGGAACACCTGAGTGACTCAGTCGGTTAAGCATCCAACTCTGGATTTTGGCTCAGGTCATGATCTCAGGGTCAGGAAATCAAGCCCTGCACTGAGCTTCATGCTCAGCATGGGGTCTGCTTGAGATTTTCTCTCTCCCTCTGCCCCTCCCCCTCCCACCCCCTTTTTCTCTCTAAAATAAATTTAAAAAAATGTTATTTAAAAAAAAAGTACAAAGGCCTGAGAACCAACTGAGCCAATGATGTAGATTCCAGTCTAATTGTGAAGATCTTAGAACTAGAAATACCAAGGGGAGACAACTGACATCCCTATCAATATTCAGGCAGGAAAGGCTGGAATCAACCTTCCTCTGCCTGTTTGTTCTATTCAGACCCTCAAAAGATTGGTGAATGCCCATTCACATTGGGAAGGGAAATTGCTTTGCTGAGTCTACCAATTCAAATGCTAATTTCATTCAGAAGCACTCTCACAGACACATGCAGAAATTCTATTTAGCCAAATATCTGGGCACCTATGATCCATTAGTGTTGATACAAAATTAACCATCATAGGCACCAATCCTATCATGAGGGCACCATGTCAACAAACTCATCCAAAACCAATTACATCCCAAAGGTCCTTCTTCCAAATAGCATCATATTGGGGGTTAGGGCTTCAACGTAATGATTCAGGAGGAAGTAACCCAAACACTCAGTTAATAGCAAACATCCTCACATGGACATGTTAGAAACTCTGTTTGTGCTGCAAATCTGAGTAGAACAACCTGGAGGGAATTATCTGCCTAGGAGAGTGATAATGAAGATAAGGAACATAAACAGATATATCCACAGAAAGTGCAGGAAGTAGAACTGACAATTCTAGAGAATTAACTGGATTTGGGAGAAGATGGAATTAAATATATATACCCAGATGTATGGTGCTGAGGGCATATTGTAAGGCATCATGAGTAATATATTACAGATTATTAAACTCCCTCACATTTTCTCCATGCTTCTTCCTTAGAAGTTGTGAGAACCTGTGAGTGGATGGAGTCTTTATTCTAAATGCTCCAGCTCTCCCTTAAAGATCTTGATTCTGTTTATTTTCTGAACTTTAATGATGTTTTGCTTTACATGTTAACATACTGATCAATATTTTGAGATAACAAGCAACCAAAAAAACTATATTTTCTCCCAGAAAAGACCATTCAGCAAGAAATAGTAGATCAAAGGGAAACACAGTAAGACAGAAAAGTGTAATGAAAGTATTCGTAGTTTTCCAAATCTAATTATTTTTCAATAGCTTTCCCACAGAGGAAAATGTAGACTTAGTCACCAGGGATCATCTATATTTGTAAAAGAAGTATTTAAGAAAGAAAAAAAAAAGACCAAAATTACTGAGCACCTGCTTTGTGTCAGGAACTGTTTTAGAGAAACATTGTCAACTTTTGTCTCCATAAGACCCCATAAGTTGTTTCTATTGTTTCTATTTTAAAGATAAAACAAACAAGGTTGGTAGAATTTATGTAATTTATTCAAAGCTATGGGACAGATTGTGTTAGAATTCAAATGTAAGTTTGCCTCTACATTAAACACCAGAGAGTAAAACTGTCAGAAGTATTATCTTAAAATGTAATTTTAAGTTCTAACACCCTCAGGTGTCAAAATTTAACCTCTAAAGAAATTAAGTTTCTACAGTGAAAAGTTTGGAACATAAGCAATAATACCATTAAGACAAAAAAATGATGACAAAGCCTCAGGAAAATTTTCCTAAGTACATAGCTGCAGACTAATCCTAGTTAAATTAATTATAATATGTAAGAAGTTGTCAAAAGTATATTAAATAAGAAATTTAGTTTGAATATTATCAATAACTAGCCTCTTTAGTTTAATTTGATAAATTTAGGCTATATTATGTGTTAAAATGTCATTGTTCCTAGACTGAAGAAGATGACAGAGTAAAAGGATCCTCAGTCCACCTTGTACCATGGACACACCAAAACAACAGCTACATATGTACAACAGCTTTGAAAAGGACATAAAGACTGGCATACCAGACCTTCTGCACTTAATCAAAAAGGGAAGGAGAGGCAGAGACATCCCTGGGATGGGAAACAAACCCCCAGTGATACTAATCAAAACTGGGAGGAATACTGTAATACACATAAGCGAGAGGATCAGATTCCATACTAGGCATCCTGGGCACTGGGAACGCACACTGTGAAGATGAGTCACCATAACATTTGGTTTGAAAAACAAGTGGAGCTTAACTTCATGAGCTTTTAAAATCAGTGGGGCTCAACTCCTGGTACTTTAAAATCAGTGAGCTTAGCTCCAGGAGAGCCAGAGAACAATAAGAAACAGTGCCTACCCTTAAAATACTAGCATAATAAATAACCTGGAAAGACACACAGAGAGGCATCAGTTTGAAGAGCACCTGGGGTTATACCTGAACGGGAGATAGTACTCATCTCAGAACATGTGCTAGAGGGGCAGGGATCATTAGGAGACTTCTCCAAAAACAAAAGAGATAGCAAGTGCCATTTCTCTTTCCCTTCTCAAGCCTAGGTAGCTGGATATTTGAAGGAACCATCACCAATACTCTACACCTGTCTTGACAGCATCATATACCCCATCCCAACTAACACCATGGTCCAGCCCCAGCCAATCTACCCACCTCAGCAGCCATTTCTCCAAAGTGGCTCCTATTCCTACATACCCTACAAGAAACTCTGGCATGGGCCAGTGCCATTCCAAAGTGACTCCTTCCCCAGAGAGAGGGGGAGATGATCCAATATAATATTTTGCCCACAGTTCCAGAAGCTGAGACAGTTAGCTGGCCATGCAGAGAAAAGACCCTGACATTAGGTGCACACAGAGTTGCACCAGAAAGACTAGGTGCTGACATCTAATCTGACTGCTGGCCCTATTCATCAATGAAAGTATCTCAGAGAACAGCTCAGGGAGAGCATTCTGCCTTTAGTATGCCCACAGCTACAGAAAAGTAAGTGCAAACAGCTAGCCTGATTGCTGACACCTCCCACCCATAAGCCTGTGGCGGCCTCACATAAGACCTTCAGCAGGGCTGGGACCAAACCCTGTCAGGCATACACATGGCAGGAAAAGTGGCACCAAGCCACATAATCATTAAAATGGCAAAAAAATAGTGATAAAGAGAAAATTTTAAGAGCAGCAAGAGAAAATAGTTACATATAAGGGAAATCCCAAAAGGCCATCAGTTGATTTTTCAGCAGAAACTTTGCAGGCATGATATTTGCAAAGTAATGAAACAAAAAAGTGTACAACCAGGAATATTCTATCCAGCAAGGTTATCATTTATAGAAGGAGAGATTATCAAGGCTATTGCTCATAAAGGAGAGATAATGGGTTTCCCAGACAAAAGTAAAAGGAGTCTCATCATCACTAAATCAAAATTACAAGAGAAGTTGAAGGGAATTCTTTGAGTAGAAAGAAAAGGCCCTCAGTGGGAGAAAATTATACAAGGGGAAAAACTTACTGATAAAGGCATATCTATCATAATGGTAGCAGATTAATCACGTCTAAAACCAGTATAAAGGTTAAAACACAAAAGCAGTTAAATATATCTATGAAAATCAGTCAAGGGTTTCAAAAATAAAAGTATGATCTCATATACATAAAATGTGGTGGGGGTAAAAATTTACTGCTTTTAGAATGGGTTCAATCTTAAGCAATCATCAACTTAATACAGAATGCTATATATGAATATAATGGTAACCACAATCAAATACGTATAATAGATACACACACACACACAGAGAAAGAGAGAGAGAGAGAAAGGAATCTGAGTATAACACTAAAGAAAGCCATCAAACCACAAGAGAAAAAAGGAATAGAAGAAAGGAATACTTTAGAACTACAAAACAACTTGAAAACCAATAACTGAAGGCAAAATCAGTGTCAATAATTACTTTAAAGGTAGGGCGCCTGGGTAGCGCAGTCGTTAAAGCGTCTGCCTTTGGCTCAGGGCGTGATCCCGGCGTTCCGGGATCGAGTCCCACATCGGGCTCCTCGGCTGGGAGCCTGCTTCTTCCTCTCTCACTCGCCTGCTGTGTTCCCTCTCTCGCTGGCTGTCTCTCTGTCACATAAATAAATAAAATCTTAAAAAAAAAAAAATAATTACTTTAAAGGTAAATTATCTAAATGCTCCAATCAAAAGACGTGGGGCAACTGATTGGATAAAAATCAAGACCCAGCTATGTGCTGTCAATAAGAGATTCACTTCAGATATAAAGACATATGCAGATGAAAGTGAAGGGATAGGAAAATATTTACAATGCAAATGGAAGGGGAGGAAAGCAGTGTAACAATACTTCTATCAGACAAAATAGACTATAAATCAAAACCTGAAGCAAGACACAAAGAATACCACTACATAATGATAAAATGAACAATCCACCAAGAAGATATAACAATTTTAAATATCTATGCACCAAATATGGGGGCATCTAAATACACAAAGCAATTACTAACAGACATAAAGGGAGAAATTAACAGTAATACTATAATAGTAGGGGACTTTAAATTCCTACATAAATAAATGGATAGAGATATCCAGACAGAATATCAACTAGGAAACAATGGCTTTGAATGAAATATTAGACCAGGTTGATTTAACAGATGCATACAGAACATTCCATCTAAAACAGCAGAGTACACATACTTTTGAAGTACATATGGAACATTCTCCAGAATAGATCACATGCTAGGCCACAAAACAAGTCACAATAAATTCAAAAAGACTGAAATCATATCAAGCATTTTTCTAAACACAACAGTATGAAACTAGAATTCAATTACAAGAAAAAAACCTGGAAGGAATGCATAACATGCAGGCTAAACAACATGCTACTAAACAATGAGTGGGGCAACCATGATAACAAAGAAGAACCTAAAAAATACATGGAGATGAAGGAAAATGAGAGTATAGTATCCCAAAATCTTTGATACAGCACAAGCAGTTCTAGGAAAGAATATTATAGCAATAGAGGCATACCACGAGAAACAAAAGCAATCTTAAATTAAAAACCTAATCTTACACCTAAAGGAGCTAGAAAAAGAATAAAGACCAAAGCTAGTAGAAAGAAGGAAATAATCAAGAGCAGAGCAGAAATAAATGAAACAGAGACAAAAGAAAGAGAAAAGAAGAAGAAAGAAAGAAAGAAAGAAAGAAAGAAAGAAAGAAAGAAAAGAAAGGGAAAGAAAGAAAGAAAGAAAGAAAGAAAGAAAGAAAGAAAGAAAGAAAGAAAGAGAAAGAAAGAAAGAAAGAAAGAAAGAAAGAAAGAAAGAAAGAAAGAAAGAAAGAGAAAGAAAGAAGAAAGAAAAAGAATCAATGAAACTAACAGCTGGTTTTTGAAAAAGATAAAACTGATGAACCTTTAGCCATATTCATCAATTAAAAAACAAAGGACTCAAATATATAAAATTAGAAATGAAGGAGGAGAAATAATTGACACCAAAGAAACATAAGGATTATAAGAGAATATTCTGAAAAATTATATACCAACAATCTGGAAAATGTAGAGATGGTGGATAAATGTTCCTAGAAGCATTCAATTTTCCAAAACTGAGCCAGGAAAATTAGAAAATTTGAACAGATTGATTATAAGCAATGAAATTTAATCAGTAATCAAAAACCCCTCAACAAAGTCCAGCATCAAATGGTTTCACAGGTGAATTCTACCAAATATTTATAAATTTAATACCTATTATTCTCAAACTATTCCAAAAAAAAATTGAAGGAAATCTTCCAAATTCATTCTATAAGGTCAGCATTACCCTGATACCAAAACCGGAAAAAGAAATTATCAAAAAAGAAAAATATTGGCCAATATCTCTGATAAACGCAGATGCAAACCCTCAACAAAATACCAGCAAATTGAACCCAACAGTTCATTAAAAAAATCATTCACCATGATCATGTGGGATTTATTCCAGGCATGCAAGTGTGTTTTAATATCTACAAACGAGGGAGTACCGAAGATGGCGGAGGAGTAGGGGTCCCCTTTTTCAGATGGCCCATGAGCCCAGCTGGATAGGTACCAGACCATCCTGAACATGCATGGAATCAGCCTGAGATGCAGGAAGATACGTCTGGATCTCTACAAATGAACATCTCCAGCGCTGAGTATTGAGGTGCGAAGCGGGAATCCATGAAACCGTGCACAGATATTGGAATAGAAACGGAAGGGGGAGGGAGCCTCCATGTTCAGGTGCTGGGAAGTGGTAGCCACCTGCACTGGGGACTAGGTGGACTCACGGACCAGCACCCAGAGAGAGAGCAGACTGTGACCGTGAGCTGGGGAATGTGCGCAACCAGTCTGAGGGCCAGAGCTCCGGAGTGCGTGCAAACCACACTGAAATGGAGCTCTGGAGCGCGCGGGGGGTGGCTGGCGGTGTTAGAAACACAAAGGACAGAGACGTGCTGGCCCTGGAAGTGAGGGCTTGGACGCCGGCTTCAGGGTTTTTAGCAGCACCAACACAAACAGAGTTAAAGAGGCCAGAAGAGCTCAGTGGAGAGCAGACTACCATCCCTCTGCTCTGAGACAGAGGCTGAGATTTGGCCACTGCTGCTCTGACTCTCAGAAGAGGTGCAGTTCTTGGATACCAGTCCTTTATCTGTAGTGTCATTTGCAAATATATTCTCCCATTCCGTGGGCTGCCTCTCAATCATTTAAAAAAAAGAAGAAGAAGAAGAAGAAGAAGAAGAAGAAGAAGAAGAAGAAGAAGAAGAAGAGGCACAGCAAACCACCAGGGAAAGCCACCAGAGAACAAAAGCCTGGAAAGACCAGCTCACAGCGTGCCCATCCCCATCCCCCCTCGCAGGGGACACGGAGACCCTACCCAAACAGGGTTGCCTGAGTATCCACGCGGCAGGCCCCTCCCCCAGAAGGCAGGCTGAAAAATCAAGAAGCCCACATCCCTAAGATCCCTATAAAACAAGAGCACACTGCCTGGGTCCTGGTCAATAATTTGGGCTCTGGCAACCCTGCAACCTCTCCTCATCAGAATGACAACAAGGATAAATCCCCCCCGGCAAAGAAAAGATGAGTCTGTGGCCTCTGCCACAGAACTGATGGATATGGATATAACCAAATTATCAGAAATGGAGTTCAGAGTAACAATGGTCAAGATGATGTGTAGACTTGAAAAAAATATTAACAAAAATACTAATGAGAATATAGAATCTCTAAGGGCGGAAATGAGAGTGAATGTGGCAGAAATTAAAAATGCTATGAATAAAATGCAGTCAAAACTAGATGCACTGACGGCCAGGGTAAATGAGGCAGAAGAATAAATTAGTGAATTGGAGGATGGGATGGTAGAAGAGAAAGCTAAAACAGAAACTTGGCTCAAAAAAATCCAATCTCAAGAATGTAGGTTACGGGAGATTACTGGCTCAATGAAACGCTCCAATGTCAGAATCATCAGCATCCCCGAGGGAGTGGAGAAAGAGAGAGGTTAAGAAGAGATATTTGAACAAATTGTAGCTGAAAACTTCCCCAATCCAGCAAAGGAAACAAGCTTTCGTGTCCAGGAGGCAGAGAGGACCCCTCCCAAGGTCAACCACGACAAACCTACACCATGTCACGTCATGGTGCAATTTGCAAATATTAGATCCAAGGATAAAGTATTGAAAGTGGCCAGGGCAAAGAAAGTTCTCACGTACAAAGGCAAAAATATTAGGATTACATCAGACCTGTCTACACAGACCTGGAATGAGAGAAAGGGTTGGGGGGGGTGGCATTTTTAAAGCTCTTTCAGAGAAAAACATGCAGCCAAGTATCCTTTATCCAGCAAGGCTGTCATTTAGAATTCATGGAGAGATAAAGACCTTCCAGAATCACCAGTCACTGACCAATTTCATAACCATGAAACCAGCCCTACAAGAGATATTAAGGGGGGTTCTATAAAAGTAAAAAGGCCCCAAGAGTGATACAGAACAGA